>NW_022884897.1:0-434273 GCF_011952205.1 Bombus bifarius | reverse complement strand
TCTCTTGTTCTACCTTATCGCGATTCTCCCCTCATCTTATACGCTTTGTCGAGCAAAGTAATATTGGCATATATCTCGGCTCTGGTTACAATCATTAGTTTCCGCCTAAACGGTTAGAATCACATAGCTCGCGCTCTACTCTCGTTTATTCAACATTCAGGCCATATGGTCGCATGCGACGAGTTTTATGTTAATTCCGACCGATTACAATACCTTTCTTTCGTTTACAAGGAACGACGAGACTGGCAGTTGCGTGATTTCCAATGCAAAAGCCGCGATATCTGCACGATAACCTAACCTCAACCGATTTTGTTGTACTATTCTTATGTGGACTTCGTTTGTACCACTTTCGTAACAAAAATAGAATACGTAGAACACAGCATTCCGTTATGCGATATTGTCGATTCATAACATCCGAAAAATCAGAGATAATTATTTCCCTACAGTTGTACATTTGTGTGAAAAATTACGAACGTAAAGTTGTTTGGTGCATGCACAGTCCTCCCCTCCCCTGCATTTGCGTGGACATGCTAGAAAGATTCACTTTTCCACGGTGAAACTGTATGTATTATAATTTCATTTTTACAAAGGTCGAACATCCTACTATGCATAAATTTAATATTAATATAAGCAGGTTTCGTGTTAAGTACTACATCTGACGTATAAGCACACGTGTGTACGAGCCTTGGTTTTAAATGTCTTGTAGTAGACACCGAAAAGATTATTCAGTTGGATATCTGACTCAACATCAATATTTTACTAGGAGATAACATGTTAAGAACACGTTGGTGGATGACATGGGAGATGATGAATGAAGACATACTTCTGTGAGATACATAAAATAGTAGTCAGAACGTATTTTGGCGCTTGGGGACAGTGATACTGTCGCTGGTGATACTGTTATACACCTCCATTTATAAACTTTCGAAAATCGATGTGACCTTCAAACTTTAGTGTATTCTGTTTCACAGCACAAAATGTTTCCGAAACGTACGTTTATTGTTACAATGAACTTGACTAATGGCTCTGAAATACTATCCTTGAAAAAACAATGGGCGAATTGGAGCAAAGAAAAGAAGGAAATATACAAAGACCTTGTTGGTTCGTAAAAATAAAATATGCTACAGGAAAAACTTTTTCCAACGGATTGAGATGCGACAAGCTTTAAAAGCTATGACGCGAATCGAGCGTTTGTCTACAAAAGCGCATTTTCGGTGGATATATAGATATACATGTATATGTGACGAAATATACTAAAGCAATATTGACCCTTTGTCGCTGAAAGTATCAAACTACAAAACTTCCTTTCAAATTTTCAGAATAAGGAAATCAGGATCATGATAAATAATTGGAACATAATTAAAAATAATATATCTTCTCTATAAGATAATGAATACATTGGTTCATTTAATTTTTATGGATATTCAAACGCTTCTGTGAAATAAAACGTCAAGATTATAGAGTATAAAATTCATAGCTATGAAATAACTAAAACTCTGATGTATTATTAAAGATATACGTTAGGTTGTATGTAGTGATACATACAAAGATTACATGTACAAACCCATAATTAACACAATGCTACCGCAACTATTCTGCAATCTACCTTGCCCAAAACACTCTTCCAGTCACCTCCAAACTCTTCAATTCTCTCCACCTAACCACCCACAAACCATTCACAAACATGCAATTCTCGACAAAAGAAGAACTTATCGTCAGTTGTCCTTAACATCTCGTTCATTCATTTGGTCCCTATCCCCCTATTTCCTCCCACTGCGATGATCGCACTACATTTTTCCACGTCTCTATTCTATTCTCTGGATGACCTGAATTCTCGAGCAGTCGAGTGACGATTGATCTGTACAATTGATCGATTTCTGTTTACTACAGCCATGCAGGAAATTTCGTCTTGGAAAGCGATGTTGTGATTTCGAATGCTTGGACCATGTAAAAAACATTACCGGAACCGGTGAAATTTATGTCCTTGAGGATGAGAAATCCTCCAGCTCCTCGACTCACCAACAAACGTGATGAGCTCAATGGTGCTGTTGCGGCTATTTTAATTTTTCAACAAGGATCCAGATGGCGCCGTGGACGAAATTCAATCATTATAAACGTCAACGATCAACATCAGCCATCAGGTAATTTCATATTAGTGACTTATTTCTTCTGTGTTATTTCTTCTAATTTTATTGTTAGTTCTTCCATTTGTATTCCAAAAGATTGAACTCTTTTTACGTGCGTGTGTGTTTTTCTTTTTTTTGTAACTCGTCGAGTTGCAATTCTAATTTTTGCACTTCCTCCTTCATGTCCTCTATGTGCTTCTCGAACTCTTGTGTCGTCCTGTCTTTGTCGGAACATTCTACTTGAAGATCAGCGAGTTGATGCTCGGGATCGTAATTCAATTTTTGGTCGTTAGCAGTAATAAGCTCACGTAACTTCACTTTTGAACTTGATCTTGTTTGGTCTTGATTGTGTTTTCGTGGTGCTTGTGGTGTTCTAAAAGTAATCGTCACGTTGCTTGCATTTTTAGTGCACATTGATACACTGCACTCTGCAGTTCTGTCTGTACATTTTCTTCTTTTCCCTTACTCCTCTTTCTCTTTCTAATGAATTCTTTTTATTCCGTAAAATAGTTTTTGTATATTCAATTTTGTTAAGTGCAATCCTTATTTCTGATAACTTACTTTTATTAGATAATTCTTGTGAAACTTCTACTACATCTTCCATATCATTTTGAGTGCGGCTTCTACCTTCAGTAAATTTAATATCTTGAACCGTATCATTAATTTCAATAGCTCTTTCGGTATCAAGTAAATCGCACTTATTATTTAATATACCTTTTGAATTGACTTCTGTCTCTGTATCTTCTTCGAGTTTTCTTCGTTCTTCTAATCCACCCTTCTCATTTTCTAGGATCTTCCTTGTTGTTACGCCGCCTAAAACATCTGCACGCCAGCCCGCGCCAGCTCGCGCCACCGGACAACAACCGGCCTGCGTAACGTCACTTCGACCCTCAATAAACCTAAGGACCCACCATAACTTTCACTTCCCTGTATTGTTTCGCCATGTGTCTTCAATCCGTTTGTCTTGAAGAATTTCTAAAGCTTAAAAATATTCTCGAAACACAGTCGGTTTTTAGAGAGGTCCTTGGGTTTATTAGGCGTACTTAAAACACGGAGAAAGCGGGTATGCACCCATTAGGAAAATCCGAATAGCCCTCTAATAAAACAAGCTATGTTTTCCTCACGCACACAGTCATCTATCCACCACGATGGTAGGAGACTTCCTACTCATCCCTTCGAGCAGTAGTGCAGGTCATGACCAATCGACACCGCGGTTCGTTACCCTCACTTTTCCTAACGAAAGTGGGAACAACGAATCCGCGTTCTTTAGACACAGGGGCACACCCACACCGAACTTTTCTTCTGTATTAGAAAAAGAGCGACAGTCAGTCTAAAAACTAACGCCTAACGCGGCAGTCTACACATAGCGCGAGAGTCGCATACTTCACGAAAATCTTTTGTCGGTTCTCAGTGTTGTCGAACATACATCTTCTCTCCTAAATATATTATAGTGCTAAGTCCATTAATACATTAATTTCCATTATAAGAGCCCTGCTCTAGCGTACATATGTATCACATCTTCGTGCGACAAGTTGTTGACTATTTATTTCTCTACGTCAGTGTAATCTAAGTGTTGGAAATATATAATTTATAATTCAGTGAATCACAGTGTTATACAAACTCAATCACCCCTATTATCGTCTCTCCTCGCGGTTACGTCTCCCCGCAATTGGTCGGAATTTACACTTGTATTTTCATTTTCTTTAACTTCGACTTTATCCGATCTCCTAGGTCTGCCTCTATGTTTCGCTTCATCAGTTGCTATTATTACACCCGTTACTGCATTATCATTTTCTACAGATTTATACCTATCGCTATCACTAGCTGTGTTCGTTAAAAGAACTTCCCTTCGTTGACGAACTTATCAGTTGTTTCGTTTTCACTATCTGAAATTGATTTTTGTTTAACACCTCTTTTTTCTTCTTTGGCAAATTTATTTTCTACATTTTCCGATGCCTTTTGTTTATTAATTATTTCAGACTTGTCTTCGATTAATTTCGTCTTTAAAGCGCTTCGCAAAATTTTATTTGTGTTTGATTGTCTGGTTTGATTATAAACAATTTCTTCAAATTTTGGCGAAGTAGCAGGCTTTGCAGCAACATTATAACGACTGCTCCGTTTACTACTATCTAACATAGATGGAGATGGATTCTTGTCATCTTTATTCTCTAAAGACTTCTCTTGTGTATTAGCATCTAAATTTCTCGACATAAGATCTGCTGAAGTTTTTGTAGTTTTGTAGTGTCACACGCATTTTTCGCTGTCATCATTTGGTCTTCTTCTATAAGCAAATGTTCATTATTGTAAGCATTATCTCTTGCTTTTTGTATGGATTCTAATGATATATTTTGTTCAACGTTGTCTATTGATTTTGTATCATTTTCAGCAGTTGATTTACTAACTGCTTCTAATTCCTTCGTTTCAATTTGGTTTTCTTTATTTGTATCGCCGTCCAAAATATTTCTCATTGAAATATTATCCTTCTTGTTATGATCTTTTTCTGCTTCTCCTAAACTTTTACTTTTTTTGTCAAACCATTCTTGTAAATTTTGAGTATCTTGTGACGAAGATGGTGACAAATCATTATACAATACTGCAATATCTTCTTTCCTTCGTTTCACAGACTCTTTCTGGTATTCTGTTGAGCTATTGACATCAAACATTAAGTCTGTTTTAATGAAAATATAATCCTGTGAAGCGGTGTCAATTGATACTTTCTTTTCATAAGAATGTTCTACATTAGACTGCAATTCTTTTGAAAATTCTTTCAAAACCATTTCTTCATTTCCTACAGTAACGTCTGTTTTCTCCAAGCTTTTGTTCAAATTATTAGAAACTAAACTACCCTGATAACTCCGACTAGTCGCTGCTTTAATAGTCTCCTTTAACAGTTTTCTTAACTTGATTTCGTTCTGCTTCTGCATAGCGTCTAGTATGGCCCGAATACTTGGATCCACACCAGTAGCCATAGCCAAGCCGGTGAAAATTATCCTTTGTTCCGTGGTATATATAGGGTAAAACGAATGGTAGACCGCAGCATAGTGGTTTCCAACGATCCACACTTGTTCTAATTCCTCACTCAACGTCTTTCGTGTCCATTGACGTAGAAAAAAGTAAGTTATTGTAATATCGGAATATATTAAAGGTGTAATTTTGTCCGATTAATATTGGTTAAATGCGTTAAAGTGAAATGTTATTTACCTATTCAAGATAGCAAAGTAAACATACCATATAGAGGATTTACTACTGTTAACACTCGGTATTCTCGTATTCAAAGTATTTAACCAAATAATTTGGGAATCCAGCGGACGAGCTTGTATTTAATATGATTATATTTAATATAACAACTTTACTCAATATACGCGTAGGATTTTAAATGTCATGAGGGTTGCAGCGGACTCAATTTTAATGTACCTCGATATCTTAGCTTCTTATAATATCCTAATAAAATGTTATTTATCGATTACAATTGTCCTGTCGTATTTTATAGTGTTTGCTTTATAAATGTGAACTTTATTCAAAAAGAGTTCATCGATGATTATCCATTACAGGTTGTTAATAAACCTGAATTATGCACAAAGGAATTGCCGTTAATAACTTAAGATTCTCTGCCCGTCGTACAGGGTACATATAGTAATTATTCTCGACGATCGTAACGTTTAAGTCCAATTCGAGCTTATAGTCCCATGCGAGTTAAACAACGACAATAGTTTGAATTTCTATTTGTTCGTTTGTCGTCTGTTTATACCCGGAGCACCTGCTGTAAACCAATACAAAATTTATTAGATCTGTGGCGGATCGGTATCAACAGGACGCCGACAGGTCGAGGCATCAACGCGGCGCAACACCTCCCGGGCGATCCGCGGGTACCAACCGCCAACACTAGAGGGCTACGACGACAACGAGTCTGTCTGTCTAACTCGCTAGCGGTCGAATATACGAGCGATTGATACAAATACCGCACCTAGCGAGACTCCCTCTACGTCTAAGGCAGGGACTACCGGGCATAGCCTTACTGACGAGTCCACCGGTAGTCCCGGGACGAAACGCACTCTCACTCTCTTTGCATCCGCCTCAGATCTATAAATAACACATATAAAACTTATTAATTTATAATTAATATAAAATAGGAGAGCACGAAACTTCCTATTTTATGGATATGTTAAATCTTTGTAAAAAATACCATATCATTAGTATCATTTTAATCGTTCTAAAGGATTTAGCCGCATAAAGCTGTGACCCTTGGAAGAATCGATGTTCACGCGTGACAAATTGAAATTGTGCGAAGGTTCCGGTACGAACATCACAAGCCGAACACCGATACCAGGGGCACAGGCACATGTTCTGGGTTCATTATATATTTATAAAGGGCTGACGATTCAGTGGATGGTCCGGGTAAATTTAAATTGTAAATGAACGCATTGCTGGTTTCAAGTAAAAGCCTGGATAAGAGCGGATATGGTATGAGAGTCTGTCGTGGAAAGGGGAACAGGCCGCTTTTATTTGTAAAGTTTGAATCTCCTCGGTATTGAAGATGTTGAAGCTGCAAGTATGTATTTCATTTTAATCAATTCGAGACCGAGATTTAATTGTAAGACGATACCTAGGTGTCGGTACGATCTGAATGTTTAGTTGGAATGATTCTGTGTTTTACTCTCTCCAGGGTATCCTTTTCATACTTTGATTTTAAATCGATGACAATCTTAAATAGTATGCCTCATATTTTTAAAATATAAAATTATATACTATGTTATTCTATAATGTATTATGTACAGTTATATATATATATATATTATATTATTTATTATATATATATTATATTATTATATATATGTATAATAATTCTATATTGAAAAAAATATGAAATTAACATGATATATACATTACTACATAAGTTATATATAAAATATGTATATTATACCCTTGCCTACTGACTGATATGAATTTCTTTCGGTCTCGAATGCGTTAAAAGAGAGCGCAAAGAAGTCGAAATTACTTATTGTAATTAGTAAAACGACCTCTTTAAGTCTTTCATCGAGACAGACAATCTACAGGTATTAATCGACCAATTTCTCCAAGCTGATAACTTCGAATTGATGTTTATATATAAGAAGTGTTATGTGTTAATCTGTCTAAATGTTTAAAAGGTGTTATAAATTAAATGTTGTTAAACGATACGTAATTGCCTTTTGATCGTAAATTTTACTATCAAGGGGTCTTTTATGTATGCGTAATCATTGTGAATTATAACAATTTATGTGATCGATATTAAAGGTGTTTAAAAGCATATTATTATTATATATTATTATTCTATATTATTATTCTCCTATATTATTATCCTATATTATTATAGCATTCCTATATTATTATAATATCCAATTACATGTTGATACACAAGATATACAGATTATTATTTATAACGTTTTGGTTTTCTTAATTGAGTCATTCATTTAGTACAAATGATAAGAAATTAGTAATAATTCACAAAAAAAGGATATTATAGTAGAAATATTATAAAAAAACATTTTCTGTTTTAGTGTAGAGTTACTCCTTCTTACAGACAGTGTCGTACAAATCTGTACGTCTCTGAGAAAATGTAGGTATCTGAGCCCTTACTTCCTCAACAACTTTTAGATCTGTTAGAAAAAAGAAACATACGAAGTAATAAGTAATGCTTACTAATAAATTCAACAAATACAGAGGAAGATGGCTAAATCGATAAATTAACGAGACTAAAAATTAATTACATCATGGGTCTCTCGCTTTTAATTTTAAGCTGTAAATTACCGATATCGGTGACTGCCATATTCTCTTGAGTTTCCAAATCGTAAAGAATCTTTCCCCAGGGATTGGTCAACTGTGTATGCCCCCATGCGACGTAACTTGCTGAAGGAACACGAGCCGGTGATATGCAAGCAACGTATAATTGATTATCATTCGCTCTGGAACGCTGAAGTAATGACCAGTGCAGTGGTCCAGTGGTCATATTGAATGCCGCTGGATATATCAGCATTTGGCAACCTAACCCAGAGAAGCAGGAAATATGAAGCCACCGAATACCAATTAACTTCGTAGTTGCACGGTTCACATTCCATCATTTCTGAATATGCGAGGGCAGTCCTCTTATTGTGCTTTTAATTCTTTTATTTGTTTCATTTTCAGCAAATATACTGGTTTTTTAAATTAAGCTTCTTTTTATACAGAGTTACAGATTATATTAATTTTATATAGAATATATTTAAGAAAGATATTTAATTTTTTGCTAGTTAAGTATTGATCGATTAAATTACTGTACCTTTGTTCCGATAAATGCGTGCCATTTCCTCGAATCTAATATCATAGCAAATGCCAATACCTATTTTGCAGCCCTTCACATCGAACGTCGTTAGGGAGTTACCAGGACTGAGTGAATCACTCTCTCGAAAAGTAATCTTATTAGGAATGTCGATGTCGAATAGATGTACCTAATAACATAAAAATGTAGTCGCTAATTCTATTGCTGCAACTTTTGTAATTTAATATCAAAGTTACCAACTCCTAAACTTTAATTATTTTTTATTTAATAACTGACAGCGTTTTCATCGCTTTCTTTTATTTAAAAATCTTATCATTTAATAATGTTTAAAAAGGAGAAAAAATAAGTATTTTCGTATGTGAAAAATTTATATTACACATTACAACAAAAATGAGCGTTTCCCGTATCATAACGTATTTTATAAACCGTAAATTATAGAATTGGTTATAGTATACGTATGTACATATGTATATTCCTAAATTGTGTATATTCCTAAATGTATATTCCTAGATAGAGTCACTTTCTTCACCCCAATATTTTCGAATTCAAAGCCATAAAGGAATATATTACTTACCTTTCGGTGTTTTGCTATCAAAGTTCCATCGGGACCCCAAATAGTACAGGTATTGTACAATTTATCGCCCTCTATTTCAGGCATCGTACCACCAACTACATAGATGTTGTTTTCTTTAGCTGCATTCGATAAAGCAACGCTCGTTTCACCATCAGGAATACTCTCGGCGTATTTTGGAAAGTACTCTGCATTGCAATATTTCAATTAATGAAAAATAACTGTCTTCTGTTCCAACCATAAATTAAATTGAAATTTTTGTCAGTTTTTTATTTTTTAAATTATTAAAATAACTAAGTTTTATATTTCGACTTAATTAAATATGCAATTACTTAGCTAATAGTATATATAATAAATTGTTTCTACAGGTTCAAAATGAAAAATGAATATTTAGAAATATTTAATTACGACAATGCTATTTGTGTTAGCATCAGTGGCTTGTTACTCAACGACTTTGCTAGTACTTTTTGAAACATAAAGTTAGTTTTCAATTAACACTTATACTAGAGGCGGAATTATAAATGCAAAATAATTGATAATACTAATTTATAAGTACCTAATTATTAGTATCTTAAAAAATATATTTATACAAAAATCACGATAATCATGAAAATGGGGAAATCCTATATTCTCGACTCAATTCACAATCTTTATGGAAGTATAAACGGTAAGGTAATTTATCTACTTTTACTTTTTTCTATATAGTTGTTACACACATGGTAAATTATTGAAAAAAAAACAAATTATTACGTATTCCATATGGTGAATTAAAGCATTCAGGAAGAGCTATAATATCAGCATTGTGCTCTTTTGCGCTAGAAATGTAGGAAACTGCCCGCTCTACATTTTTGCGTTTTACTTCATTTACTTCAAGTTGTACCAACGCCAAGCGAAATGCTAAAATGTTGGAAAAGTTAAATACATTCGGTTATATATTTCCCATACTTTTTATCTATAAATACTTTTTACATAGTCAATACTTACTCGACATCGTCCGCACTACTTGTTTAGCGATGTTTGTAAGTATCATAATGTTGAGGTTATGTATGGTACTACTCAATATCAACATTACGTAAGCAATACGCAGGGATTTTTAATAATTCTTGGTAAAGTTTAGGACATTGATTTTGATGTAATTGTAAACATTATTACATATTATAATCAAATGTAATTTCCAGTTAAGGGTAAGAAAATAAATATACTTTTGTAAAAATACATTTTATTATAAAATGTGTATAAATAAAATTGTACAATTTATCTTGAAAGTAAAATGACCGAATACGTTCCTGGGAAATATTACTGCCTACTAAATGATCGAGATCTTGATCTTTCTCGTCTTTTGTGTTTCTTTCTGTCTGCATAATCTCTGGATTTCTTATCTCTAACTTTTTCTCTTTCTTTGTCTTTCTTTTTATGTTTTTTACTTGATCTTTCAGATGAGCAATTGTGTTTTTTATGTTTCTTTGACTTCTTCAATCTTTTTGATTTATAAGAATCACTACTATTAGAATTACTTCTTTCTCTCCGTCTCTTCTTTTCAGAATCACTATCGCCGTCGTCATTAGATTCGGAGCGCCTTTTTCGTCTTTCTGATTTTTTATCCCCCATTTTATCATACTTGTCCTTATTATGCATCGTACTTTTGATTTTCTTTCGTTTATTACTACTCTTGTCACCATCTTCACTGTCTTCGAGTTCAGGGGACATTGATCTTTTTCTATCCGTCTTTTGCTTGAGTCCCTTGGATTCCTTGTCCTTATATTCCTCATACTTTTTTGTATCTGAAATTAACCCCATAAAATACTAAAAGCTAAAACCTCTACATTTATCATATTTCATATAAAAATATAAGGAACCTTTAAAAAATTGCTTACAACAACACACTTACAGGTACTCTTAAATTAGCTTTTCTACATGTCTGATTATGTCTTTATATGTCTATGTCAATTCAAATTTATTTTCTTAAAAGTCCCTTAATGAAAAACTAACTCTTCATACTAACTTAGAACTTTTGAGTTCTTTGAATATTCTGATTTAGTCACTGGCTGTACCATAAATTCATTTACAGATATTATATTTCCACCAAGAGCTAGTTTTATTATGAGCCTTCCTGCATCATCATCGAATCCTTCTATTTGACCATAATTATTACTTTGTTTTCCAGCTATAATTTTCACAAATGTTCCTTTCTCGATTTTAAGTTCTTCCTCTTCTTTTTTGGAATCTGTATTTTTCTTCTGCAATGCTACTTTGTCTGCGCCAAGACCCATACCTTTTGGTCGTAATTCTGGTATGACAGCTGCTACTAATCTGTAATAGTTAGTATAAAAAATTGTGAAATAAAAAATGATGTTCTCTGTTTACTTTCCAATAAGTGATGTATTAAACACATATAATTAATTTAATCTAGAGTAAAATTCATACTTTTCATTTCTACCAATTCCCTTTCCCGGTTGCCATCCCATTCCCCGTAACATTGCTACACCAAAAGCATCAATAGGAATTTTTTCATAATCTTCTAACGTAGACTGAAAAATACAAAACAATATTTATAATATGCAAATGTAATACATCTGTGCTTTGCAGATCTATATGTTGATAACGTACCTGTTCTTTGCCTCTTAATGATTCATCTTCTACTAAAGGTAAAGTTAAATCATTTGTTTTAGTATCATGTTCATTCTTTGACTTAAGTTCCTCAATGATTTCTTTAGCCGCTTGCTCTTCTAAAGTAACAACTTTATTTTCACTATCTTCAACTGGCTCTTTCTTTATTGATATTATTGGCGATGTTTTTCCATTAGATAGCTTTGACTCGTTAACACTAGTGTCTTCTACCTTTTCCTTATCTGCCTTCGGAAGGAAAATGTCTGCATCTATTTTATTAACAATTCTATCGTGCCAGGTTTTTGAACCTAGCAATGGAATAATTAAAGGTTCATCTTTTTTTTCTTCCTCACTGAAATAAAAGATTGTTTTCAAATATATGTATTCCGTTATTGGTGATTTTTATAGGTTAGGTTGAGGTTATGTGTTTCTCGATTATAAATTTTACTTTTCGAACTCACCCTATTACTTTAATACCTTTTTCATCAAGACATTCAATGTAATCAACTTTCTTTTCTTCTTGTGGAATAACATTTTTTAACACAGGTTTCCTAATAGATTTCGCAAAACCGAAAGAAATCTTCTTTCCCTCTTCTGCCATTTGTTTGTTATTTTAACACTGACTTATAGATCAATACACATGTATATATTAGACATAAAGATTGATATCACTTGAAACTATGTACATGAATCTAATATCCTACTATACTTTATTAATCTACTCACAATTACTTTCACATTACTAAAATTTTATTCCGACGATATATCAAGCGACTGAATAAGCGATATTAAAGTAAACATATATCAGAGAGGAAATAACAAGAACTGACGCCTATGGTTCTCTATGTTACCGAGCTAGTGCTGCACCATGCGGCCAAGTGCCGACAGCGGCTAGGATATCTTAGAGAGAAACTGAGAGTATTACCTCTTATGGTTCTCTTTGTTATCGGAGTAGTGCTGCACCATGCATCCAAATGCCGAAAGTGACACATGCTAGTATATGCCTGCCTATACGTTTGAATCGGAAAATCGATAATGTGTTCATGTGAAAGTTCATATTTCCCCAGGAGCTGTATTTTGATAGGTTTAAGCTTCTAATAGAGCATTTTAAACGTATAGAGTATACTATGAAGTAGAGTGCGGATCATTTTGTATTCATAGAGAATTTAAATGTATAGAAATGTACAGAATGCTCATGATATGCAAAAATATACAAAATACTCAAAGTAAACCAATCATCAAAAAGTTTAGAAGGTGAAACAAATCTCTTTAATAATACCTAAATTAATTTTTATTTGTTAACAATTTACATTCTACTACGCTTTTAATTCTACCCTAGTTTATGCACCATAGCGCATGACAGCGCTATTATGTCCTTTACAATTTATTCAAGATCATTCTATTTTCAGATCAGATTCTCTATTCCGCTTTTTTTTGCATCCTGCAAATTATCGTATAGAGATGTAAAACGAAGGCTATTGCTCGTTAAAATTTGGCGTACTTTTGTTTTCATGAAAATATACATATGTTGAATTAAATAAACTAAACTATTGATAATCACATTGAAAGTATATATATATCGCTTAGATTTCACAGGTTATTTCGATATTGAAGTACTTCTTATGTACTAACGAAGAAGATAAAACATACTAATACGAGTATAGTTCAACTGAGCGATTATGATAATGTTAATGCGCATCTCCGAACGTGCAGAGGATAAATGAGCAGATAAGTTGCTCCCATCACTTTCTCCTTTGTTTCATGCAACTGTAACTCATAGAATGTAATGTATAAATGTATATAACTATCCTTAACCACATTGACGAAATGATGATAGACATAATCACTTGTTTGTCAGTTGAAGATCTTTTCTTTCCTCTTACTACATATTTATGTACTCTTAACTTGTCTTTTTAGCAATACTATCGCTCGTTTGTTCTACAGTTTTCAGAATTCTACCTTTTAGCGTTCTACAGACGATCGGAGCGTGAATGTGCCCGTAGCCTGCCTGTTCCTATAAGCTACGTTAAACGATCATCTTCGATTGTGTTGGCTCGTAGATCGTAGAGGAAGTCATTTACCTATCTTTCGGAACAAGAACTACAGTTAAAAACAGCGACCAATTGAGAACGGTAGTTAAGTCTGCGAGTAGAGGGGTGAGCGTGTTTTAGCGGCGACAACAGCACACGGTATGCAGATACGAAGCCGGGGTAAACCGGGAAGCCGTAGTTCACGGACCGTAGTAAGCGTGGTAACTCTGAACAGTCAACGACATTCGAAAGCCGGCCACGCTCTGGAATCCAGGTAAATTTACTTGTTTTTTGTCTTAAATTTTCATTGAAATTTCTCTGCTTATAGATTATTATACGGTTAGAAATTGCATATTTTTGGAGATATCGGGGACTGGTACTTTTAAGCAATTTTGATTTTCATCGCTCATAAATTGAACCGAGAAAATTTCATCAATTTACTTACCGGCTATTAAAAAGTTTTAATGAAATGGGACAAATGGTAATTAGTTGCGGAAACAAGGACAGTTGTGCCAGAGTTACAGTGTGTCCTTTTAATTTCAATTAATTGTACAGCCTTAACGTGCAGATTTTGTTTTTATGCAAATGATGAGATATACGATACACTGGACTGGTTTCTCGATAGTTAACGTCTAAATGGTTAAAATAGGGAATGCTATAACAAAATTAATTCAAACATTTGATCAAAAGCCCATAATTTATCTTTCTTAGAAATAGTCTTATACTCTTACATATCTTTTATAAATTTTTCTTATATATATAAATCTAACATTTATCAAATATGTGACAATTTCTACTGCAATCAAACGTCTTATTTACCCTACGTAATGAAGCTAAGTTTAATTAACTTTCCTCAGTATCCTACATCACCAGTCACGCTCTCGATCCCGCTAGCTAAGCAATAAATCATCAAAAGTCGAGTTACAATTACGTTCTTATCCTACTTCAGAGCTCCTCACCTATCCGTTATCCAATTTCCTCTTCGGAATCCCATCGTGAAACCGACAATTATCTACTGTTCACCGGTATGCGTACAGTTGACCGAATCGAGGTAATGAGACAGCTGAGTTGAATGTTAAAAAGTTTGCATATTTTTGTAATTTGAATGGCGTAAGGGAAAATAAGACGTTTGATTCGCCCGAGATCGTTTCATCCTGTACGGCACCAACGTTTCATAAAATATTATATAACGCAATTTGGAAAACAGGGTTGAGAATCATAGTGGTGTAAGTTAGGCCATTGCCAGTTTTCATAAAATAATCCTCTGTGTTTATTACCGTAAAAAATAGATTACATCTGTTCAAATCGTGAAAACAGAAATGGCAGAGAATAAAGTTACGACCTAATCAGTTCTGAAACCAAAGGGAAGATATGTTTGAGAGTAAAAATGAATTCAAACATTTGGAATTACGACTTAAACCACTATGACATTGAATTTGTCGTATGAAACCTACGCGTTGGAGAACGTGTCGAGGATGTCCCGAAACGTAGTTACAAATTAAGACAGGTCCGCGAGGCTAACTGTAAAAGAGCGAGCGTAACTGTGCGGAGTGGATGTTAACGGAGAAGATCTTCCTGCCGAAGATTTGTTCCGCTATGTCTAGACGTTCTATCCTTTGTTTCCTCGTTGCATTTTTTTACCTTCGTTTTATCGCCACGAACAGTGTTGCTCGTCGTGCTCTTAACCGTGCAACAGTCGGACAAAAACCCGTCCTGCCTCGTATATAGCGTTCTGTTCGACACGGTCCACGAACTTACGGACAGATTTTTCGCGATTAAAAGAACAAGATAAGACAATTTCACGGTGATCTCATTGTTGTATCTGTATACGGAAGTCTCATGGTTGTCGAAGTTTGTGCAGCAATTCTTCTTTCTCTTTCTCTTTTAATTATCGTTTTTGCAGATGAATGATCGTGGTGTAGAACCACGTAGATGATTGATGTTGATGGTGCAGTAATGGGCGGTGATGCCTGAAACCTATATAATACACTTGAGTTGTATCAAGCATATACATCAGCATGTTTTTTCGACTTCGAGTCGGTTTTACGTGTTCTTATGTTATTGTAACAATTAAGTTACCATAAATATAGCAGTTTTCCCAATGGATCCACGCGTCGAGAGAAGCTGAATCACGTAAAACATACATTTCCGTATAATGTTATACAAATAACAGCCTAAGAAGAGTAGACATTTTTTATTACGATCATATATGTATATTGAAAATTAGCGATCGTTGCAACGTTATTAAACATCATCGGAATGAAAAATTTTGACGGTAGATACGAATCGTCTGACGGTACTGGTGCGTTGAACTCTCTGTGGTTGCGCGCGTACGCGTGTCGAGTCGAATTCTAGTTCGATTTCGCGGGAGGATGCTATGGTAAATGTAGTCGAGTGAACAATCGCGCTACCGGATCTACGCGTAGTCCGGAACTCGGCGCATAATGCCGCGGAAACGGCTGGGAAATTATATTTGTTATGGGGAATCGACGACGCGGTCGGGGACACGATTTCATCTGAGCGCGCAGATTTACCGGACGGAACGGTCATTAAACGTCTGTCATGGTGCCTTCATGGTTTCACTAGGGTTTTGGTGAAAGCTTAGGTTGACATTCACGGTTCATTTAGACTGATAATTCGCGGTTTCATCTACTCCCTTTTATTCTCTTTTAAGCCTCCTTTTTCTATGCTTGGCTAGTTCCAGCGAATGTATTTAAAACTATTACAAGTCATTCAGAAGTTACGTTTCATAAATTAAAATACATAGAAGAATGGGGATTACATTCTCTTTTTTATCATTTATCTTCTATTATTAGAACACATATTATTTTTCAAAATTTGTCACTTGTATGTCTCATTTTCCTCTTGTTCGGCATTTCGATATCAGGAAACGAATTTGTATCTTCTACATGAAATCATCTCTTTAATTTCAGATAGACGAATATGCGGCTGCTTCTGTTCCAAATATCTCCGTTACTGTGCCTGTTGACGGAAATCGGCGCGGCGGGGATCGGCAAAGCATGGCAGATCCTGCCATACGCGACCGATTCCTGGAATCACCCATCGTGGCCGCGGCTCGACTCTTCCGCGTTCGAAGTTCGCAGCGTGAGCGGAGTCGGTCATCTCAATCCTTTCGAAACCGCTCAAAGTAATCTAAAAACCGACCAATCGAAATTCATCGAATCCAACACTGTTGCAATATCCAAACCGCACTCTGTGTTCAACCAGAAATACCTCGATCGATTCGAACCCACGTTCGAAGAGCCCTACGACCGATACGAAAGTCGTGGCGAAACGAATAACGCAGAGCACCGGGACAATATATTTAAAACGGGCCTAGCGATGACTGTCCTCCGTCCAGAAGAAGACGAAGATTCGACAAAGGCTACTGCGGATGAAGCAACGGGGGCCGTATCGAGGATTCGTCGCGATACAGAGAACGAGACGAGGCTGGAACAAATATCGAGCACTAAGAATGTCCGAGAAGTACGTCTTAGCTCCGCAGAAAATTGGTCCACTCAACCATTGTCTATAGAGTTTCCTCATAGAAGTAGCCTGGACCAGACGATGCACCAAACGGCAGACGGCGAAGAATTAGCAAACGCAAGAGGTTACCATGCTCCAAGAGCCGATTTCGTGACCAGCCAGCACAGGAGGAGTTACGAACAACGAGAAGCACGAGATATGCCAGTTACGAGAGGATACGACGACTACGACGTCCCGTGGTACAGAAGCGCTATCAGGGATCGAGACTACGATCCTTTATCCTACCGCCGTGGGTACAGTTATTATTACCCGGACCGTTACAGGATGGAAAGAGACTACTACATGCGTGTTCCCAACGATTATTCTTATTATTATGATCGGTACAGGGACGAGGACTTGGATCTATATGGCCGTAGCAGACCCACGCCCAAACCCAAAAGGATCATCTATTATGCCACCTTGCCGGAAATAGTGAGAAAACCTGTGGATCTGAGAAATTATCCTAGACCCTATGACGGAACTAGAACGCCAGTTTCTAGGGATGGAAGCTACAAACGTATTCCAGGAAACGTTGACCCTAGTAGATATCGGTATAGAAACCTTTACGATGGTTATGACAACTACTCGAAGAGGTCGAGCTTCGTGGAGAGGCCTTATCCTTATCCCGAAGACGAGGGTCGTCGTAAAGCGACGCTGGAAACTTTTCGAAACAACGATCCGTATGATCAGAATAACGAGAGGAAATTAGCTAATCAGATTTCGATGAGAAACGAGGGCAAATTGCCTTGGCCAGTGCAGATCGCGACAGAAGTGAGCGTGAAGGACGACGAGAGAATCCCTGGAAGGAAGATCTTTGGGGATACTAACGGATACGAGAGATTCCAGAGCGCACAGTTGCAGAAGGCACCGGACGCGACCGGATCGAGCGAGCTACAGAGCGACAATTGATCGCCGAATGAATTCTCTTTTTCACAGTTTAGTAGCGGATTTTTGGAAAGGATTTTGGACACCGTTCGCTTTGATGCATCACTGTCTTTCTCTACTGAATCTTGATAGGCAATTAAATAGGTCTGAATATTCTAAGCAAGCATCGATACTGGATGCTGTTTTAGTCGAAGTTAGACATGGGATAGATCTTTCAAAGTAATTGTATGATCATGCGTATTGTGATTTACGGATTCTCCGTTACTTTTCATACTTATTTATCGTTATTCATACGATCATCGTTCGTGGTGTTTGCTTTAGTACGTACAATTAGCATTTTCAATACAGAATTCTTTTAGGAAGATTTATGTATTGGTTCTTCATTGTCGCGTGTAAGTTTTAAAAGATTAATTTCATGATGACCTAGACCTAAAAGGCCAAAGTAGGTAACACGAGGGTTGGTGATGGTTTCCAGTCGATTTTTATACTACGATATAGACGAAATTTTTAGAAAGGGCGAACTGTATTTATTTGAAAATTATATCGAAAGTAATATTGCATTGTACATTTTGTTTATCAATATACAGCGAAAGGATTTTGAAAAGAACACGTGGAACCCCAAATTTCTCTGATCCTTTGTTACGTCTTTGTTTTCTTCGTTACCTTATTCAATAGAAACTTCGATAGATCTTTAGAGAATTGATTTGTCGCAATTATTCGATTTAATTCGACCATCCACAGATTAATCTGTAACGATTCATCTTTGTTTAACATCATTTAACGGTTTGAACTATTAATTTTTAGCAATAGATTACCGAATTTTTAGTCTTTCCATTAATAAAGCCAGACAATTCATCCGGTGTCATATTCAAAATATTACAGATAGTTTCTTGAGTTTCTCTTTCGCTTGCCTCATTTTCGTTCGAAAACTTTTGCGTTTCACGATCTCCTTGGAGTTCGTAGAGTTTTCTCAAAAATTCCTAATTTCAAGCAACATCTTATCAAGAGTTTTATAATTTAAAAAATAATAATATCTCATTTTATGATTAATCAATTATATTATTGATATAATTGACTAATTAATTTATGGGAAAACCTGTTTGCAACGTACGAAATTTCGGAAATTAAAAAATTAATATCGAAAGTATGTGTAACTGCATTATATGTACCTTGATGGCGTTTAAGTATTCGATATTCTGAGTTTTAGTAACCAGCAACTTCATTTTCGTTGACTTAATAGTCTCCTCGTATTTAGCTTTCACAACTTCAATCTCCTGTTGCACTGTCTCGCCACATTTTTTCGCACATTGCTTTTCCATCTGACCAATCAGATACAATTTTTATTTACGTAAAAATTACCAAACTACGTAGTACGAATCTTTTCACCTTTCCCTTCATGTCCGCCTTCGATTTTTCATTGTCTGACAGTAATTTATCCTTTTCATCATTTAAAACGGTAATCTAATAGGATAAATTAATTAGCCTTATTAAAGTATTCTAAACTATATTACACATATGCACAAGCTTATCAAAGTATTTTCTTCAGCATTTCTTTCAGAAATACATACCTTTGCTTTTAATTGTGAGTTACTGTTTCGAACATTGCTCACTTCGTTCTCCAAGCTGCTCATTTTAGATACTAATTGATTTTTTTCTTTAGTCAACTCTGTCAGCTGACCCTTGTAACTGTTCAATAAAAATCCCTTGTTGGCGTTCGCCGACTCCAATCGTACTAATCTAAATTATTTTATTAGTTTATTAAAAACGAAGATAACGCGATTACTAATCAAATTTGTAGCCAATTCGGAATACCAACAACTTCTTTTTCATTAAGCAAATTTCAAATACTTGTTTTTAAGGTGAGCAATGGTCGCCGAATCCTCTTCCACTTTTTTCTTCAGATTTGCCAGCTCTCTGTTCTTACACGCGTCTCGAGAATTCCCCCTATGGTGTTCCTTCCCCGTGGTGTGCTGCAACCAGTCCCGCGTGTCATCTATCTTCCTCTTTAAGGAAAGATTTTCGCTTATTAGATTGTTCAAATTCGTTTCGGTTGCCTCCATTTCTTGCTTCAGCTGGTCGAAGCATTCGCTGATCGACTCGTGCTCCTCGCATTTACTTTTTAGCTTCCTCCGAGTCACGGCTAATTCTCGTTTCAATTTGTTCATTCTTGCCACTGTCGTGTGCAGCTGATAAAAGCGAAGCGCGTGACACGAATTCCAATTCGATATCGCTGTCTTCGTTTCTAAAATACTCTGTTACTCTAAATCGATATACCTTCTTACGTAATCTACTCGCAATCCTCTCGTCACACTTTAACTTTCTACGAGATTTAATTTGATAATTACTACTCCTTCTCTGATCTACTGTACGGGGACCAAAATTTTCCAAAACAGAGGTACAAATACGCACGATGTTTTCTTGCAACATCTCGTTTTCTTTACGTGCTTCTGCTTTCGCGTTTTCTAACAATCTGTGTTGGACAAGAGCTCGATGTAAGCAACACGCTTTTTAATTACGTTATCGTTTATACAAGCAGAACGTTCCGTATGTAACTTTACTTTTTGTACTTTTCTTTCGCGATTGGTTTCGCCTTCAAAGCCACTTCCAGATCTTCTTTCGTTCGAGTGAGCTTCGCTTCCAGCTGCGATATGATCGTCTCGTATCTAATGGACAAATTTGAGATTAATCAAATTTAACGAGAAGATACTCGAAGATTAAGAGGCTGAATATTTAAATATTAGAGATCTACCGCTCTTTGATTCTAGCTCCCAGAAATTCACTTTTGTCGTGCAAATACCTTTGTTACACCCTGTATAAGTAGATACGAGTTTGGAGAAAAATTTCATTAATCCACGGCTACGATTAATTTTGGCATATTTTCGCGCGATCGAATTTCCCTTGAATTTCTGGCCGGCTGGAAAAATCGTCAGACTTTTTCGACAAAAGATTAAAAAAAAAAAAAAAAAAAATGACGGAAACAGACCGCTTTTATATATTCTCTATAAACTCACTCGGCCTCCTTGTTCGGCGATATTTTCCCCTTTGTCCGCTGCTCGATGCGCCAATTCGATTCGACGTGGATATTTCGTTCCGGCAAAAAAGGAAAATTTACATTAGGTACGCCGGCTGATATTGTGGAAAAGTCGTTGTTTGTTTTCCGTCGAAATTCGAATTGAATAGTCGAGTGGATTTTATGAAAACTCTTATACATTGCAGATGTATTTTTTCTTTTTTCTTTTTCTTTTTTGTTCAACTTGCTAGCCGTGCAAGACGAATACCGTACTACGTGTGTGTATTTAAAAATGGTGAGCCTTTCACATACTTGACAAACGAGTATAAATTGAAAACAGGAATCTTATTTGACTGGATGTATAAACGAAGAGTCTCCGAGAAGCGATCCATATAACAAAAACTGATATAAATTTTGAATGTTTAAATTCTTCAAATTCAATAACACACGATTGGAAGTTCCGACGGATCGTTCGAATTTTTGTTTGAGAATTTTGCAATATTTTAATATACATACTCTTTGCATACCTCAGTCCCTCTGGCGAGGGCTTCCTCGATCAGGCATTGGGGAGCAGGATCCTCGTCGATACACCGAAATGCCGACAGTTTTTTTTCTTTGAAATGAACGCACGACGGGGCGAAATGATTCGCCTCAGTCGATAGTTTATTATCGTAGAGATTTTTCTCGTCCAACTGGATAGCTTCGATGGGAGTTTGTGTACAAATTGTTTTTGTTTCTGTGTCGAATCTTTTATCTAGAAGACGTATAAAAGGCAATACACAATGTACAAATAGTATTTGTAAGATATTATCGGAGGAGCGTTCGAGTTCTGTGCGCTACTGCCACCTGGTGATGTTTCCCGATATTATCTACAGCAATGAAATCTGCTATATCGATAAATTCGCACAACTCGAAAAACAAGCATATTGTTCGATAATGTTATTGCATTTTCACATACGATATTTAAATCGGAAAAAACGGGACAAAGTATTCATAAAAATATTACCGTAAAAAGCGATATCAAAGATACCTTACTATTGGAATTCTACAATATTAAAGTACTATCGTTCGTATTTAAAATATCAGAGTAGGGTAACAAATAATTCCGATTATACAGATTTCTTATTAAAAGAATACTTTCACCAACAAAATTAAATTACCGAATGTAATCTCATAACTATACAAACACCTCATCGAGAACTCGTTCGTATTCGGCCAGCGAAAATTCCATTTCTCCATTCGTCGAAGGTAATAGGAAATTAGAACCGAAGCGTGTCCGCAAAGGGAAGCTTACGAGATAGCTTACAATCTTTAGAGTCGAATTACTTAAACAAAGGCGTTTCCAGTGGAGATTACTGTTATTGGAGGCGACTCGCCATTCTCGATCGTAGCGAAACCGCCAGTCGACAATGTATAAAGATACAGTTCGAACGGACGTGAAATTTCTACAAAAGTGGGGGTTTCGTGTGGGTAATACGACCGGACACGACTATCGGCGAGACAAAACGAACATCCCCTTCATTCCAATCTGCCTGGTCGGACCGTATTATCGGATATTATCGGGCCATATGGAATTTGGGGCCGAAAATAGTCCCGTGCAGGAAATTGCTAACGACTTAAACGTTGGGGCGGTGCGCAAAGACCGTAAGTCCCATGGGCCCAGTTGTGATGGATGGTCCTTGGCCAGTCTGTAATTTGAAGGCGTTATATGTGCACCCTGACGCCGTATACTTTTGCAACAATCTTCCATATGTCCCCGACTGTCCCCTTTAACTGGTCCGTGGTTTCACAATCGATCACTGCTCGTCATTCGTCGACGCGAACGAGCTCCGACGGAATTTCTCTTAATTCGATCGGTGAGAAATATCGTCGGATCCTAAATTCTCTAGAAATACAAGAATTAAACTTAATTTCGCACTTTGATTTGCACAAGATTTTAAAGATATGGACATATATAAATATATATGTATATACGTATATTTTTTTTTTTATTTTTATTTTGCGAAAAATTAGGAATTTACGTAAATTTCGTTTGCGATAAGATTCCAGCCTGCGATCAGATCTCTCGATATCGAAATCATCGTTCTTTTTTTGCAATTTTACATACGTAAGGCTAAAAGTCGAAAGGAAGAGTAAAGTAAGAAAAAGAGATTGAGAAGTTGTTATTACATTCGCAAGATTAAAGCACGGAAAATTGTAACAGCATGGTCAACGTTCAATAAACTAGTACTAATTAGACGGAAAGGGCTTACACGCGTAGCTTGCACGCGCTAATGAAATTTGTTTGTCAATTAAATGGCGATGCCGGTGAATTTTCCCTATACTTTGCCCCTTGGTCGGCACGCTAATTAATTTCCACGCTCGAGTTCACTTTATTTATGCGCGACAGGCTTCAAAATTGCAGCACGGCCGCTGCTTGTATATTTACGCGGGCAGGTAGACTGCGCAGACCGCAGCGTGCAAAAATAGCTCGCGCGAATTGGGACCGGCGTTTCGCTGACCGAAACACCCGCGTACACTCTGTAAATTGATCCCAGACTGAATTGATAGCTGGAATATTCGGGGCTTTCTTTATTTGAAAACAAGGGAAAAAAATAAAAAAAAAAAGATGAAAAAAATGCGAACAAAATACCTTTCCCGTTGTGTAGCGATCTGGTTTACGCTGTTCGCGCTGTTTCGACGTTGCATGAATATGCATGTAAGGTTAACTCGTTATATTCTTTTTTATTTTACCAGCTTCGCGTAGGCAGGCTGCGTAGTGCCCTAAGGTTTAAGCCAATAATCATTTAATTGTTTAGAATAGCAATGGCGCGTGAAAAATTCCAACATACAGACGTATAGGTTATGTTCGATGATTATCGAATTCGAAGAGTACAATTCTTAATTACAATTTACATCAATTTGGTATCGACGGTGTAACCGGGCGAGGAACAATCCAAATTTTGCCGTATTGATTGGCGATAATTGCGTACAATCCAAAGAAAAAGAAAAGAAATTGGTAACCTACCTATTTACTACGAATAGTACGCAACTTGACGATGTAACCTCAACGCTTCATAAAATTCTAAACACTCTTACGCTCCAATTCGAAAAATCCTGACAGCCTGCCGGCCCAACGAAACTACCGTAACGTAAAATACTCTTCCATCGACCGAGCCATTTCTAATAAACTATGTATTTCGTTACGAAATCTCGTTTCGTTACGGTGTAGACGTAGAGAAGCTCTCCTCCCCCCTCCCCCCTTCCCCCTTCCCCTCCCCCCTCCACTTACCATGCGACCTAGTACCATGAAATTATTGTAGATAATATGTGGATAGTTAGTCCGCGATTAGTCTGTCCAACGGATTATATTCCTCCCCTTTTCATTCCTGTGGTGCCCCGGGGGCAGCAGCGCTGTGATAAATGACCGAATCCTTTAGTGTTTTTTACCCGCGGACCGCTTAGCTGATTCGTTCCCCTCCCTCCCCCCCGCCCCCCGCCTCACCCCGTCCCGGCGTCGCCCGTGCACACGACCCGTCCTTACCCCCTCATCGCCTGTCCCGGAACCTGCGCCGACTGGACGAAGGTCGCCGCCACAATTTCGTCGTAAATCACTGCAAATCGTTGATGTAAAACGGCACGGGTAATTAGATACACTAACCTGCGACGGGGCGCGTTTCTTGCGCGTCAGCGAGCGACGAACAGCCATTCTGCTCCTGGTTCGCGTTCCTCACGATCTTCTGCAACAGACAACGAATAACGCGTGCTTTTATTCCGCGTCCAGAGTCTTAGATAGCCGTTTCTATGTTTCCTTAACGATATTTCTTTTTCAGCAGAAAATCGCTTGAAATTCTCGTCATTTCTGTACGTTTTTACGGCGAGATTGCCTGTAACTGTTTGAAATAATCGAGCTATGAAATATCGGTATTTAACGTTAAGTATTAGGTTGTTTGAAAGGATTCTTTCGTTTTATGAGGAAGTAATAGGCGAACAACATTTTTTGTTTTATGTCATTTTATTGAATTATGTACGATGCATTTTGTGCCGATCGAAGGACGTTCCATTAAATAATATAAAACAAAAAATGTTTCCTTACGAAAGAAGAGAAGCTTTCCGGACAACCTGGTATTAAATATGAACGGCAATCTCTGGTTGCGATGCAACTTCGTTAACACGTATCTCTAGCGGAACGGAGACTCGGATACGCTAGCACAGGCAGCCAAGAAAATCTCCCACGTGGACCACGACGGCTATGGTTAATTTGCTGAGGTTGATCGTTGTTTATTGTGGAATCCTTTTAACCGAGACAATGGGGTAAGAAGTTCCATCGGGAGAAGCAGTTGAATCGCCGATGAAAAAAGAAAAAGAGAAGGGAGGACGGAGAGATTTCGTCATTAACGCGACCAAACCCCTAACGACGAGCCTTGTACTTCGTCCAGCCGGGAATCTGCCCTCGGGATCGTTGGAGTTTTAATGCCGCGATGACTCCCTCTGGAATCGATGGCACCGCTCTGTGCCAGTACACGGCTTGGCTCTTGCCTCTTAAACTTCTCCCCGAGAACGTTCATATTTTCATTTGGTGTCATTAACGGATTACGCGTTGTATGTTTTTTTTCTTTTTTCTTTTCGCCAGGGCGTAAAAGGGAAATTGCGTTAAAGTGCGCCTTAACGGGGATGCTTTATTAATCGTAAAAAGAAATGAACGACTTTTTGTACCGGGAGGAGGTTGTGAAATGGTCTTCGGGTTAGGTGAGAATCGAGTGGTTTCGAGATATTAAAATTTTATGCGTTTTACCGATGGCAAGAACGGTTTTAAGCAGTGGCAAAGTGCGTCAGAATTTTCTAACAAATGGCCAGTATATATAAGTTTCTGAAATATTTGATATCGATGAAATCGTTGCTCGGCACATACGTTTTTCTAAAATAAACGCTACGCTCCCTTCGATAGAAAGAAACACGAATGCTCGCGATTCCGATTGCAATGAATTGTCAAGCCAACGTTCGAACATCGACGAACCTCTTAACTATACGGCGACAAGAAAATTCCAGCGGCTCGAATGGTAATAACCTCTTGAGCAAACTAGTTCAACACGGTAGCACAGATGCCTGATTCCGATCAATTAACCATATCCGTATAAAATCGAGTCAGGAATTACTTTAATCGCAGGTGGCATTACGCGATCCTAGAGGGAAGAGGCGCGCAATTGAATTAGATGGTGCGCAATCCGTCAGAGATGCAATGAAATCACTTACAAGCGGCGTAAATGTCGCCGTTAAATTACGTTTAATGCCGTGGCGGACACATCACGAAGTGAAGCCAGCCTAGCCGTAATCGATGAATAAGCGAGCTCGGTGGATTCCGTGGAAAACCGGCAAATGTGATTTTAATGTCAAGCGGCTCGCGAGAGCCCCGTATTTTCCACGGGCGTGTCTCTAACGACCCGGCTCGATGGCCCCCGGCTACTTTTACCATTTTGTTACGTTACGTTAGGTTATGCTACGTTCGCTCGTGGTACATCGACGCTACGTTGCGCATCTATTATGAACGCCATGCGACTGCGGGCCACTTCGAGTGGGAATTGTGAAAGTTGCGTGTATTTGAGAGATTTAAAGTGGTTTTAGGCAGTTTCGGAGAAATGGACTGCGATGGAAATGTTCAGCTGAAGGGGATGCGCGTGATGTATGTAGGTATTCTAATAGCTAGTTTGCCAAGTTACTATTAACTAAGGCACGTCGTGATTCTAGAAAGGTATGTGTATGTAATTGCAAAGTAATTGTATTTTCCGATGTCTGGCAGCATCGCTCACATTTAACGTTATTCTTTTGTTCCTATTGCAGTTCCATGTTGGATAGGACCGTAATCGCTCCTCCAGTTTCAGAATTTTTCCAAGTCCGTTGCTAAGACAAATCGTTTTTCATAGGACATCCGCCGACATCGAATATACGAACAACTCGTTTCGGTCTGTCGGTGATTAATTTCGTCCAAAATACAACGTAGGTGATTTTTTCAAGCGGTGATTTGGCCATCAGCGCGACGATCGCGAGTATGGACCGTGTGGGTCGTGGAGAGCAGGCGGCACAGAGAGAGGAAAACAGCAAGCGCGCGTATCGGTTCCCTCGTTTCATCGAGTTCTCCAATAAGAGTACACCTATAATTTGTAACGTGGCTCGGGTACCGGCCTAATGGAAAAATGCGTTCCGGCCAATTTTACGCGCAGCCGTCAGGCCAGGTTGTTGGCCGGGGCAGCGGGACGAGAAAAAGAAGGAACAAGAGAAATTATACGCGGCAGGGGGAGGGGGAGGGAAGCGAGGGAAACGCGCGACTGTGCGAAAATTGGCCACGAAACGAGTCTGAGATTTAACCCTTCAATGGGTCATCGGTGACCACGTGTAGCTTCTTAAGTTAGAGGATGCGAGTACAGGATGCGAAACCGACCAGATTTTTCTGCCAGATTATAGTATTATGACAATGCATTCTTACGTACAATGCTATAGCAAATTTATAGTTTATAACTTTACAAAGCTACGTATATACGTAATTTACCATTAATAAGTCTCGACATTCAGTGTCACCGTTAAAAATATCTATTATACGCTCAAAATTGCTACGAGTATATTTCACAAATATACGTTTGCAGTGAATATCTTCTGCATACATTTTCAGATTGATTCGAAATAACAATGCAATCACGACTGTCGTGCTAATTACAATGC
The DNA here is from genome assembly GCF_011952205.1 of Bombus bifarius. Lineage (NCBI taxonomy): Eukaryota > Metazoa > Arthropoda > Insecta > Hymenoptera > Apidae > Bombus > Bombus bifarius. The sequence continues at coordinate 406,531 of NW_022884897.1, read as the reverse complement.
TAACGAAATTTCAAAATGTTTCGTATAACACGTACCAGATAAACGTGAAAGCTTGCTATGGCGAGTGTTGAAATACTCTGGCGAGCCACTGTACGTTATATAAAACAAAAAAACAAGAGTTTCGTCCCCGTTTCCAACGCGAATATCCCTTCGTACGAATAAATGTTATTCAATATCCCGCGCGTTCCGCCGACAGATTTTCATTTACGGATCGCGAATCCCGTGTATGGGGATTTAAAACCAAACGCGGGTATCGCTGTATCAGCGTCGGCGGCCGCTCGAAGCGTGTTCCACGGTGTTCATTTCAATTCTCCTCTAATTGAACGCTGTTCAATATTGACGAGTTAAATAATTGTCTTTGGAAAACTGAGCCCGAATAACCGTTAATCATCCCTCTCGTCGACCCGTCGCGTTGCGCACGCGATCCCATAATATGTAATTCGCGTCCTACCGCGAGAAGCGAGGATGAAGGATGAAAAAAAAAAAAAAACGAAAAACCTCAGCTCGTGTACTTGGCATCAGAGACGCACCGCCAGGAATTGTAAATGGAAAAAATTAAATATTGCACTGGTACATGTGAAACGTCGTTACTCTGAATTTTGAATTTCGCGCGTCACTATTTGTACATTATACGTTCGTGTTATTCTATATTACGAATTATAGTAAGTGTATAGTAAATTATACTATAGTAGTAGATATTTTTATATTTAATCGGAATTTGTAAAATGTTGGATAAAATTTCCGGTAAATATACGGTGTCGCCTAATAGATCAATTTACTAAAGCTAAATTTCCCATTTTGAATGTGACAATGACATTCTCTTCAGCGCTTGTGGAACATCGAGCACAATGATTGGAACGTATTGCAGGAGAAAATTACAACTTACTTACGTATTACGAGAACTATCGAAACCGATAAAGTGGAAGAGATCGCCCTTGGTATCGCCATTGGCAAAGTGCAGGAACATCGAACGAGTCGAAGGACAGGAAGAGAGCCACGTATCGCAGTCTCTGGCATCATAAGCGGAGTAACAAGCCATGCATTCTCGGACGTAAAGATGTCTCGGCAGTCGGCTCGGTTATATCTTCATTATAAGACCGGCAGAGTTACGTACTGCCGCGGCAGGCTCGTGGTGCTCAAAATTATGTGCCGCCCGCAGTTATCATTGCCTTCAGGGTCAGCCGCACGAATAATTGCCTTCCACCCATATGATACGCTACGTATATGTCTAACCGAGTTGGATCCGCGTGTACACGATTCTTCGTCCCACGATAGTTCTTACAGACCACTCGATTCATTCGCGAGTTAACCTACGCGTATCGAATGGTGGAACAGATTTGTCAGATTTGTCTGGCGATACGACGATACGAAACGAATATTCTTCAAGTATAAATTAATAACATCTTTTTGTACAATTAAGTTTCAAAGCTAATATAATTTCAAACAAATAGACGGCAGCGACCATGGAGCATTGCGTACCTATACACAGTCATTCCATGATTATCACAATTTTTGTTTGAATCTATTAGAAGAATCAAAGTCCATTTTGCGGTAAATCCTTCGCCTAATCATTTCACGATTGCGAACGAACGAGAATTTTTTCGATTTCGTCGAGCAAATTCCAACGACGTGGACCATCGTGCATAAAGGAGTCCGCAATCGTGGTGGTTATTCGGTTGGCACGAATCCGCGACATCGTTCGAGGGCACCGAGGCGTGCCAAAGGGTAAAAGGAAGCGGCTACAGACCGGAGAAAGGAAGATCCTTCTTCTTCTTCTTCTTCTTCGTCCTCGTCTTCTTCTTCTGCATCGGGGTGCCTCGAACCGCGTTCGAGAATGCAGATACATAAATTCATGAGCGGAGTAACAACCGGTGACGCCACGCTAGCTTCCGTGCCGCGGCGAGCCGCGTCGCGCGGCAATCGTATTCATGAACCGACACGGTAATTAGGGACACTAGCTCGCCTCGCAACCGGAAGTCGCATCGGGGAATCCTCCCTGCGCGGCCTGGAACACCACCGGAAATACTTATGCATTCCGTTCGTTTCGTAAAGAAAATGCGAGTTGAACATACATCGAATCGCGGCATTCCGCGCGACCGACGCGACGACTACGCCCAAAGTTCGATAAACTCTAGCGCGCCGACTGCGAGCTAACGGACGAAGAACAACGCTCAAGTGGATCCTGAATATTATAGACGACTTAGAAAGTACAGTAAATTTTCTATAGCAATAAACACAGAACTGTATTTTATGAAAGCTAGCAGTGGATCTAACGGATCCAGCATTTTCATCCCTCCGTGCGTATTTTACAAACATCGTGTAAATTACGACTTCAGTGACTGACGGGATACATTTGTCTATGGAATGAACAAATATCTGGCTCGCGATTTTATTACACTTTACGTTTTACTTTGGCTACCATTATTCGTCTTATCGATATTTTAACGACGTTGTCGATAATCGTCGATAAAATAAATTATCGTTAATCATTAGCAACGCCTGAAACTATTACCGCAATATCAATATCGTTTTTCATTTCCGTTTTTAACTTCATCGATCCTTCCACGTTCTGCATCTTGCTACATCGACTCAATCGCGTTGCCCTATCTTTCGAAAATTCAACGTCAAATCGTTTACTAAACACGTTAAAAGTCATTCCGTTTCCTAAAAATCAATTTTTTTTTTACTCTACTCTCGAGTTCGCTTCACCCAGGCCACTTATATCTCCACATGTTCCATTAATTTTTCATTTTTTTGCTCGCGAAACGAATTCTTCGCTACTCGGCTGAACGAACGGCGTTACACGACACCGGCAATTACCGTCTAAAGGCGATCGTTGCTTTTCTAGCAATTAAACATCCGAGGCATCCTGCTTATCTACGAATCTCGAATGCAAACGTCGATATTTCATACGGATAGCCTAGTTACAAGCAGGAATCACGTGCAGTCGCGTTCACCGTGATACCAACCGAACGAACGCGACTCTTTACGTCGACGCGCAGCCTGACGATGAACAAAAGAAGCCAGCGCGACTTAACATATTAGCGTTAATTAAGGCAATTATGTCTCCGCGTAGCGAGCATGAGACTGTGTCCGCTCTTCGGCGAGACTCATCCATATTCAACAACCGTTTCCGACTGGAGCTGCGCGCCGACATCGCAACACAAGTCCTCGTTGTCCTCGTGGATCGTCAACGGTGTGTCTTTCGAGGTACTCGTTGACAACCATCGTGGGATTGTCCCGTTCACCTAAGCTATTAAGCCTCGAGGTCGTCTCTAAGGTAATCCGACGTGTTTTACGTAATACTGTCTGATGTTATTGCGATGTTTTCGTGTCTTCGTTTTCGCGATCTTCCTGATGCTTGTACATTGGCAACTTCCAAACGCACAGTCTCTTTCTTAAACCGAACATTTTTTCCCACGAATATCGGTACAACGTTCTGTTTTTGTAACTGTCTTTTGTAAGTTTAGTTTGTCTTAAGAATATTATCAAAATGTAGCAACAAACGTAAAGTATAACGAATTGTCAATTATTTTACGACCTGGAAATGACCAGACTTGATCGAAAAACATCTACAATATTGTCCTATCCTACGATCTAACATAATCCATCGATTTCTTTTTAACAATTTTCATGGTAATTGCAGTTTCTAATTAAGGGATAACCCAGATAGATATCAGGTAATGTTATCTTTTTATTGCTACTATTACAAATAAAGAAGAACAAGGAGAGAGAGAGAGAGAGAGAGAGAGAAAGAGAGAGGGAAAAAGAGGGGCAGAGAATCACGTAGACTGTCGGAGGAAGGATAAAGGGGGAATAAAAGGGAGTTAAAGGGTAAGGGGTAGTCGCGGGCAGCTAGGTCGACTGGATATAGACGGAGTCCAAGGGGTGGCTGGCCGGAAGAGGGCGAAGAGGACAAGGGGGTGGCAGGAGGAAAGGAGAAAACCGGGCACGTCTAGGTTTTGCTATGACCAATGGCAGACGGGGACACAGCGCGCCGCCGTTCGTATCGATCCAAGAGACTACGTTGGACTCCGTCGAATACCTCTCTCTCCCGGGTCACCTCATCCGTCCTCCGCGGATCTTCGTTTTCCGCCGCTGCTCCCGTCACCCCGTGCTATCTTACGCTCTCGTTCTTCTACAATTTATAGCGGACTACTCTTGTTTCCATTCCTTTGTATCCAAAGATCGACGTCTTTCGATTCTTCTCGCGATTCTCCCTGTTTCATTTTTATTTCATTCTCTCACACAGCTTAGAGTCGTACACTTGCATGCTACAAAATTAGTATCTTCAGGATCTACTAACGAAGAAGGGACGTTAGGCGATCGCTCTCGATGAAATATACGTATCAAACGTAGGCATTAGATTATTTTTAAGAAGATAGATCATTTTTCGCGTAATGTAGATCCTACGTTCTTTTCCGTATGCGCTCTGCAAATTTCACTTGCAAATCGACGAAGTTATCCATTGGAATTGAACACACGGAATTGAATATTTGACAAAATTACAAGAAGAATATGAGATATCAAGTATATGGACGATACACGCCTGAAATATATGGACAAAGAGTCGAAGAATCAGCGGACCACCTAACAAGAAGCACGCCTGCGCGGAAGCCTCTGCTGGATCCAGTTAGGTCCTCCCTGTTCCGCGATACGATGGATCGTGGGACAGAAGCAGGCTGTGACACAGCGGAGGGAAGGAGGAATACCGTGTTCTGTGTCACCAACTGCGCGTTGTCGCCACGCTGGTGACACTCCGCTGGACATGCGTACTCTTCCGACCTATCGTTGCTCGGATTATTAAAATTTTCGAGCCAATGAACATCCGCGGATCGAACGACAGGGGCTGCGCCCTCCGAGGATCTGCTTCCTTCGTGGTCAAGGAGGGACGAATCCCACGGTTCCTCGTATAAATGAATACGAATCGAGCAACAGTTTATATCTATCTACTATGCTGTGTACCGTAGAAACTGGAGGAATTTTTCTGCAAGAAAGTAATATGGGATATATCCACTTAATTCTTTAACTACATCGTGCTTTTCCTTCCAATAGATACGATTTAAATATTACAGTTGCCACCTCACCGCTGTAAACCCTTCAATTATCTGCAAGAAAAGGAGTGGCGTTAAAAAATAGTCGAGAAGACCGTCCTGACCGAAGAGTTTTGCACGTCACTGTACATACATACATCGAGAAATAGAGCAAGAGATAAAAGAGAGAGAGAGAGAGAGAAAGAGAGAGGGACAGAGAGAGAGAGAGAGAGAGGAGGCGGGGTGGCAGAGAACTAGGATGATTTTATGGTCGTGTAAGTCGGGCTAGGGTCGCTGAGTGGCGGTTTTTGTTGCGAGCCACGCTCGACCAGGCCCTGAACCATCCAGCATCTTTCCTCCGCGTGTAACGCCCACTCCATTATCTCGGTGATGATGAGTGCGCGGGCGGGTGGACCTCGTAACACACATCAGCGGAAGGATTACCCTTCGTTCCAGCGTCTCCTTGCCTGCCACCTCATGCCCGTCCCGACAGCTGCCCCTAGCGGCCGCCCCTTCTTACTCCTTTTCTTCCTCCTTCTCCTTCTTCTTCTCCTCCTCCTTCGACTCCTTCTTCTGTGTCGACTAATGGGCAAAATGATTTGCGAGCAAAAAATAAATTGCCCAGGAATTCTTCGATGACGGAACCGACCGGGTATATCGTTGCAATGTTGGCTCCAGCGATCGGAGATGGCGCTTGTAGAAGGATCGACAGCCAGCTGAAAGAACTGCAAGACTTACCTGTTCGCGAGAGGGCCAGTGTGAGAATGTTTGGGTAAGTTTTGGAACGTTTCGTGCGAACGAATATCCTCGACCCGCGTCCACGTAAAATAATTTCATCCCATAAAACGATTCTGCGCAGAACGTCATCCGGGACGAGTAATATACTGGCCGAGTCACCGTGGCCGATTTGTCGCTGTTTTCGCGTCCGCGATGCGAATCTGAAAGACACACGCGAGCACGCACGATGCACGAGGGTGGACGCGCGCACGCCTCGTTAATATGCGCGGGGATACGGGTCTGATTACGCGTAAGCTCTCTCAGGTCTGGGCCTATCTGGTCGCATCGGAGCCCGGAGAACTTGATACGGCCGTGCCGGTTATGTATATCCGTGCAGAAGTTCACAAAGACGAGAACCGACGTCTCAATTTTTTCTGCGGAAGATAAGATTGTCCCTGGTCGCTTGTCCCGGACAACCGGACGCTCCACCGCTGGCTAGTCGATCCACTTACCGGCGTCGTCGGTTCGCTGCTCCTACGTGACAACCTTGCAAAACACAGGATCCGGTAACGTAAGGACGGCTGCTGAACATTTACGTAGCATAACGAGGATAGTTCTGGGAGCTTCCTGAATCTACGAGTATTTTATGCGCTTGCCAAGAGAATCACGAAGGATCGTTGACGTAGGAACAGAATTTAGATCAGATATGGATCTTCCGATAACGTAAGGGCAGCTCCTGAACTGTTCCCTGCAAGATGACGCTGATCGTAACAACGTCTGACAGAACTAGACAGTTAGAACTGTCGATCGTTACTCACAACAATCCTATAATTCGCCACAATTAATGCCATCTCCTTTATCAAGTTTCTCTTTTTGCTGGAAGGAAGAGAGTTTCCACGTTTCCTCTGCCAAGAAGGTAGAAAAAAACAAGACGATTTCAGTCTCGATGAATAATGCACGGGAAGCAGGCGGTGCAGCCACGAGCGACATTATTCCTAGCGTTTCCCGAAGGAAATTAGGGAAGGCGAGGCGCCCCGCGCATCGCGCCACGGCCAGTCACAAATGTAATATTCACGGAATGATACAGCCGTCGACGCGGCGTCCGTTGCTCTTTTTCCTTTTTCCTTAGCGTTTCTCATCTGTGGACGCTTGAATAGAAACCGCGACCCAAATACAGCTGCGGAATTAAATTATGGAAATCCAGAGGGCGTGCAACGTTTCCTGCGATTTTGCCCTCTCATGCAAATAGCTGCTGCGCATGCAGTTGTTTCGGAGTAAAGTTTTCTTATGCCCGACGTGAAAAGAAGCGATAGCTATAACACTGAAACGCGCCTCAACGAAATTGCTCCAGTCAACTCCATCGAAAGTTCTCTCGCTTGCTTAGGCGCAGCTTTAACGTAAAACAATACAGTGACACCGATGACAGTGACATCCCCCTTCGCATGAACTAATTTACAATAGGCGTTCTAATCCGTCATTCGTTGTCACTCGTTTCTCGATACTGCCATACTCAATCTTCCATATTCAAACTCGCAGTAAAATACAGAAAACAGCTTACACACGAGACACGTAAGAAAAGAAGGCACGCGTTAATAAGAAGCAGGAACGAATCCGTTGCGGCGAATCCTATCCGGGCGGTGGTGCTGGCGGCGCATAAATACGTATTAAGGTATAAAAACAGTTTACGGCGCGTATCTTTCGAAGAATCTCATATTTCCATGGTCGGTTCGCCCGGTGTCGAGGGAGAGTGTTGTTCAGAGGCCGAAGCGTACCGAACTCTTGCCTTCATTTTGTCCTAAAGCGACAAGCTTTAATATCCTGGCCCGGGTCGTTTTGCTCGTTGGCCGTGTTGCTTCCATTCTCCTCTCTCTCTCTCTCTCTCTCTCACTTCTGCTCCTCCTAACCATCCCTTTCCTCCCCTTTCCACTTCTCGTCTCGAGCTTCGCTACGAGGTGAAACTTTAATACAATTTCATTTGGTTCGCGCTGACAAACTCTCCCTCCCACCCACTTTTCTTCCCGAGCAACTTCCCTTCGCAGTTGCTTCTTTACTGCCTCCCGAAGGCGGACTATTTATAACCTTAACCCTCGTCGGAGCATCGAGGAAAATGTTCTTTGTTCGCCGGTTGACGGGACACAAGCCGGTAGAAAGGTATCGCGTTATTCCGAGAGGACATTAATAATTTGCTGCTCTATTAGCGCCGCTTTTGTTGAATTTGGTAATTACGTGGGAAAGTTTGGATGGGGATTGCTTGAGCAACGAGTTATTGGTAATTAGGCATTGTTTCGTTGGTTTAGGAAATCGTGTTCCGTTGATTCGAGTAATACGTAAAATTAACGGTATTCAGTGGCATTTTAGTAAGAAATTGATTTATTATTCGATATATATTTCATTAATTAAATGTATATTGTTAAATATATATTAGATATATCGCCGAAATACGTGAATACACTCAGACCTATTAGTCAACGATTTTGAAAGGGTGGCCCAGGTTTATCGTTGTTATGGCGCAGAGACGTCGTTTGGAAAATCAGCGTGTCAAGATGGAAAATCGATGCGACGCGATATTAAAATTTGGCCGCTTGCAAGTGGGTTATATTGTTCGCACCCCCAGTTTTCTTCTCATTCCGTCCCTCAAGGGGCCACGGTAGACAGAGGCGAGCCACCCGAGGGTCGGTGGATGTTAAACGCTTTTAAAATTTAACTTTCCGACGAGTTATTCCCGGGCTCGCGAGGAAATCTCGGCGAAAATTTACTTTCTTTCCGTTTCGTCCGACAACGCAACAGATTGCTCGGAGAGATTGCCCTGCCTGCCAAGTTTCGCGCATTCTCCACGTTTAAGCCCCGTCATAGTCTTGGCAACGCGTCATCGATCCGTTAAAAATCCTTGCCAAATACTAATCCTAAATTAAATCGCATTCATCTAACGTTACTCTTGATCCTGTCATTGAAATGAATTATTTGCACTTTATTTCTTACGCTTGTATTCCTATTTCTTTCCGTATTAATTATAAAATAAAACATTTCAATTCGGTAAACGGGTTTAACAGCACCAAAGACGTTTCGTAGCTATTTCACGGGACTAATAAGATGCGCGTTAACCTTCTTCTCGCGGGAACGTTCAAATTACGGCTCGTCCGTGTTCGTTCTTCCGCAGGAACACGCAGCTGGACGTCTGTATCTCGGCTTTCAATATATCTCAATTATATCGTAAATAAAATATGACCGGCTAGTTGCGTGCACCCGGTAAATTGGTAGTCGAGGTGTCCGTTAGCGCGAACCTGTTCTCCTCTTCTCCTTTCTTTCTTCTTCCCATTCTTCTAACAGGGCTGGCGAACCATCGCTGGTTTTTGCCCTTAAATCGATTTTTCCATCGATTACGCGTTACGGGGAAACTGTATCCTTTCCGCGAATAACCAGGATTCCGTGTTTTCTGCTCTTCTCCAACTTTCCCCAAGCGAGTTGTGCGCGTTGTCATTAAGAGATGATTGATTAATGACGGGTTATTAACTAAGGATTTTCTTGCCTATGTTCTTCTATTTATCATTCTTTTCTCGAGTATACTGTAATCTCGAGGAAAGGGGAAAGTAACTGTTTGAGAAGTATCAGCATCCTGACGGTTTTTCGACAGATTAGGGTTCAGAGATCAAAGTTAGGCTAAAATTTGCAAAATTAATCGTCGAACCGAATATTTTCTATTCGAACATTTATTTCCAACAGAGAATTACTCAGTCGATGTTGAAGATTTCATAATCAACTTTTTGCTACAGTTTTTAAAACGAGGCTGACGCCCAGTGTCAGAGGAAAACATTTCTATCTATCAATGTTGTGATTGAAAAACTAAGAGGACTGTCTCACTGAGTAGTAAAATATTTTTATTTCCATCGATAAAAACAGACGTTCCACGGATTATCAAGGAATAATTACAACACGTAGTTCCGTATGCGACAAGAACTGCGTATTACTCGCGAAGAACGCGAGAATGGCGCAGACACCGTGGAGAAAGGTTGGACAAAAAGCTTAGAGAGGAGGACGTGAGGGTCAAAGGAGACTTCGAGGGCCACGCGTTTGCACGGACACCTGGCGTCGAGATCCGTAATAGCTGCATAAATTTCAAGTAATAAACGGCAACACGAACGATGTTCTCGGAGTCGATTGGTCGAACAACAAAAAAAAAAAAGTCAATGGCTAATCGACGTTGTTGAGTGAGTCGTTACGCGGGTCATAAGTTTTCACATGGTTTTCCATTTCATATTCTGAACTTCTTTTTGACCCTGGTTTCCAGTTAATGATAGTTAAAAAACTGATAAGTGTATTTTAAGCCTTAAGCGAAGTTGCGAATATTTCACGTGGAATTTGTTAAACGTAAAACGTTCGTTGATCTGTTGGCTGATTAAACATGGAAATGTATGTATAACAGTAATAACAATAAGATGTACGCCTAAAAAAAAAGGGACAGTTGCTTCTTCATGATCGATCACGTGCAAAACTAAACAGAATTGAAAAGGATCCACTGGTCGAATAGACAATATAAATAAAAAATCGCATCTTGGAAACATCTTCCGACATAGAACCAAAAATTACCTATTATCTAACATCCTATTATACGTAAAGCAACTTTTCAAAAATCACCAGTGTGCTTCTAATCTGGATCCCACGAGGTTTTGATCGATGCGTTCTGTTAGCGAAAAAGGCACTTCATTAAAAATGTATGAAAGGAGAAGAAGGGGGATCCACGGTGATCCCTTGGCCTAGAGAAGATCCTAGATCTCTGTCGACTACCGACAGCAAGATTTATCCGTGAGTAATTACAGGGTTCGTCCCCGTTAAGGATTGTTATTGGTGCATTTTAATGCGACCCCTGCTGAACGGGGGTGTTATTATTGTTGCGGTTTTGCGGTTGTCCGAGAAAATTAGCGGTTCGTCGGGCGGAACACTCGCGAAAGGGGGCGGACACGCAGACCATCCGAGGGAGATCCATCTGTCACAGCGTAGCCGTTCGCAATTCGTCAGCGCCGCGGAGGTCCGCATTGAAAAGTTTATCCCGGCGAAATTTACATGCCCGTTCCACGCGAACTGATTTCCAACGTTCTTCCCCGTAGTCGAGATGAAAGCGCGTGAACTGGACGCTTTTCTCATGTTGTACGGTTGTCGACGAATTTCGGCTGGTTATATTAGATGCAGAGGCAAGTGTTGCTGACGGCAATGTTTCTATGGAATTGAAGATTTGTACACATCATGCGAATATTACAACTTGTAATGACAACGAGCAACAACCGAAAAAGATATCCTAGGAAGTTTTTTTTTTTTTTTTAAATGAATTCATCGGTCGCAGTAGAACACATGTCGCGATAAAAATGAGTTCATGTTATTACACGCACATTATTAAATGATTCTTAATTTACAATGCGTTTCGACCACATATTAATTCCTACACCTGCTGATTCGCCAGGGGTTGTTCCGCTTCAGTCCATCCCCGTTTAAAGAGGATGCTCTTGGTCATGCTGAGTCCACCTGCGCTGTGTTTCTAAATTATCATAGAATTATGACTCAGTTCCGAGGGTCACGAGGATCTGATTAAAGTACACGGTGACAAGCATTCGGTATAAAACACGAACTGAATCACCAACGAGACTCGCTACTTACGGCCATACACCAGCCATACAAAAAGACGTACATACGTAATTACGTATCGATAATCACGATCGACTTTTATTTAAGAGATCCATCGAAATCTTGCGAATTAAGTGAAACCTCGGACAAAGTTTGAATTGAATTTTGGACTCTGGTCGGAAATCAGGGGATCACGGTGATCGATAGAACGTAACCGGCGGTTAATTATAGGTCACTCGGTCCCGTCGATATAATAGCTGGGTTCGAAAACGTCGTAAAGACTCGGAATCCGTAGCGTCAACGTTGATTTATGTCCGGGAAATAGGTCGTGCCCGCGAGGCTAGGCCGTCTTCGACGTCTCGGAATAAGAAAACGGCCGGGTCTGCATTAAAAGAGAGCGGTTGGTAGCCGGAAAGTGGAAGACGTGGCGCGCCTCGTGCCGCACGGCCAGACATCATAAACTGTTAATAAATCAGCAGTGTATACCTGTCATAGGGTCCACCAGAGCGAGGGAAGCACGCGTGTGCGCAACGGATGCAAAAAGCCATGAAAGGATAGCCGTATCTGGCCTGCCACGAAGATCGTATCGTTTACGCGAATCCCAAGCGCCGACTCTAATGCACTCTTATGTTAGCTGCAGGTATGTACTAAGATTTATATTACACTACCATTTAACCCTGCAGATGGATTTACCTTTTAACAGTGATCGCGTTAATGTAATAATATAGACTATGGCCCGTAGAAACTTGAAAGAGAAAATAAATTACTAATTAGAATATGCAGTCTCATTTATCATGAAATTGTACGTTCCAATAGATTCCATTATAAGTAACGATCGTGCTATTGCGAGAGTTTAAATTGGAGCAGCTGCACCGATTGATACAGTGACATATACATGCGTCTATACGTGCGTATGTGTTCTTATTTTAATTCTATATTCTCTTTAGCATGTAATAAGATTTACGAGTTGTAAGAGCCGCATTATTATTACCATTCGCAAGATTAACGTCGTCTGTTACAATTTCATAACGATCAATCAACTAATACGTATCGATGTGTGTTAAATTCGATCTACATGACGCGTATCATTACACCGTGACATTACACCGCTTATACGTTTGTAGCGTCGCGTTTTGCATAATAAACCTAACGAAGTTTCCGTATAGGTTATTCGAATATCCTGGAAATGTGCAAAACGATGTCAAATATTTTCGCCGATACCATAAGATTGACTTAAGGGGGGGGGGCTAAGGTTAATTCGTACAAAAATAAGGCATGTCTTTGTGAATTATTTGTGACGACACAGTTAAAATCTCTTTATTAAAACCAATAGTACATTAAAGTATGACATTCGAAGAATATTGTATAAAATTTTCACGGAGAAATATTAAAAAATACGGCAATGGCAGCAATTATTCAGACGTGTCTCGGAAAAGAGTAGAATTGCTCATAACTTGGTGCTGGATCATTCCAGCAAAATTCGCGAAAATTTGCGGCTAATTTCCCCTTCAAAGTGTTCCAAAAAAGTGAAAAATTGAAATTTCGAAAAACCTTCTCAGCGTTACCTGGGGAAGACTGTTACCTAACGAATGAACTTTGAGTTTTTGATTTCAGATGATCCAGCACCAAGCTATCAGGGGCACCGCAATTCTACCTTTTTTCCGAGACACTTCCGAATAATTGCTGCCATTGCCGTATTTTTTAATATTTCTCCGTGAAAATTTTATACAATATTCTTCGAATGTCATACTTTAATGTACTATTGGTTTTAATAAAGAGATTTTAACCGTGTGGTCACAAATAATTCACAAAAACATACCTTATTTTGTACGAATTAACCTTAGCCCCCCCTTAAATTAAGATACGACGAAGAAAAAGGCAGCTGTGCGTGAAAAGATGGAAAGGAAGAAGCGTGTTCGAATTACGATACGGCGAGTCGCGCAGGAATTCGTATTAATCGTAAAAAATTACACGGCAGCGGCAACGGGATGCAACGAATCGGATCGTGGAACGAAACACGTAACCACGCTGTGCTGTTTTCACCGACTCTGCAACGAATTAATTCAGTGGACGCGGGCAAGTCACCCAGTAGATTAGCGCGGCAGAACAGTGGCCATGCGCGTCGTAAATTTTCGTTTTCTCGTCGCGTTATGTATTATGCATTTTCTGTCCACCCGGCAACGGCTGACGGTATTTAGAGCTCTTGACAATTATCTTTCCGCTGGGTAAGAAGCCATGTAATATTCATGGCGTGGATTGTAAAGTGGACGAACGGCTGGCACACAATACCCGTAGATTCCGAGATTGCGCGCTCACCGTGACACTAATACCGGAAAGGAAACGGAGAAAATCGCTCTTAATTGGGACACATCGCGAACCGGCGACCATGCTTCAACTCAACCTGTTTAGGATACACCTGACTCCTTGACACGATTCGTCCTTCGGTCCGTTACGTTCATTGTCACGATTCGTTTATTTCACCCGGTATATTCAACGCGGTTTGCCAGTTACATGTTACAATGGTAGCGATGATAATTGGGCGATAGAGATTAGGTTAAGTTAATAAAACCTGTCTGTCTGTGATATTACTCGAAAATCTTCTAGCTTTCTTCGTGCAAATCTATGTATATCGTATTTCGCTATAACGCATTTCGTGACATGCCGCAATTATTTCTAACACTCTACTATTAATTATGGTACTTGTAAATGTAAATAATACACGAAGATCAATGAGTTCTCAACGAAATTTACAAGGGAGAAAGTTGTTTCACTAGAAATCACTCACGTATAAATAATAATTACAATTCGCTAGTTTTTTGTGTATAACTTAAAACCTCACTCGCATCGTTCCACTTACGCTCACAAACTTACAAAAATGCCAGATATATTCTCTATCAGTATCGTAGCAACATCCCTATCCACTAATTTGCAAAATAAAGCAAAACCTATCAAGGAAAATAATTTTCTTACCTGAACCGTTTTACAAACACACCTAACGCACCTCGGCTGTAGCTTCTAAGCTATTGCTACAAGGCACCCACACTCTTTCCTATATCTCACCATATCTCACGCTTCATACCTAGACATCAACTGCAACCCGAGCCAAAAACTCTGCTCAATCTGCACGTTAATTACGAGTCGATCATGGCCGAGCAGCGTAAAGGCAGAAAATTCCTCCGCGTCGCGAGCGTAAATCCAGGAACTAATTTCGCCGTGGTAAAACGCGAAACGTTGGCTGACACTTCGGGGGGATAGGTAATTCGAGGTGTCGTGAGATGCCAGCGAGAGGTCGAGAATACTTTCACGCCTATCAGTCCTGGCTCTCGTTTCGCAAGCTCGCGTCAGAATTTTGTGGCTTGCGAGCCGAACGCCGATGTGTCGCGGACTTGACGCTGCCACGCCACGGGGTGCCATCGTTTACGGCAAAGTCACTGCATCGAGAACGTGATCGAGATTCAAGATGGGTGGTATCCTTAGAATATTGCTGACCTATGCAAATTGCAATCGTGTACGTACTTATATCGAACAGTGGTTCGCGAAAGTATGTGAATTGACCGGCGAATATCGAATATTCGGACTTATTAATATATTGGGTTGGCAACTAAGTGATTGCGGATTTTGTCAATACTACCTAATGGCAAGATCCGCAATCACTTAGTTGCCAACCGACCGATAATCGAAGGGAAGTAAGTGAAAACGTGTTCTCCGTACCAAAGTAAGCTTTTTATTTCTAGGACATGCAATTCCTTTTACAAGATAATCGTTGATTTTATTTATAATATAATTACTTAGAACGCAAACGATTATTTTCTCTCAATTTACAAGTGCATTATTATGCCATCTTTTTACCATCAGTAAACTTTCTGTTATGTTAGATACGTGTTCCTGTTGTTCCATATATCGAGGGGCACAATTCGAATCGTAGCTTCTTCAGGACTGTTTCTTCATTTTCTATATCTTCATCGTTGGTCTCGTTCCGTACAACAGCGGCTATATCTGCATCGGTGATGTGCGAATTATTTTCGGATAGTCGTATTTCTACGTTAAGTTCTTCCACTTTCTCACGGTATGAATCAATCGTACAATTTCATTATTCGTTTGTTTCAAATTGTTCTACATCGAAAAGTTCTATATCTTCGTAGATCGAGCCATAACTTAATTATAGCCTGCACCTGAACTTCGTCCCATGCATTGCCACTCGTATACGATAATATCTTTAATGTTAAAGGATTTCAATGCAGTTATGAAATTATCATTTAGCTGCGAAGGAAGATGCAAATCGTAAGATACGTACACACGAGCGTTTCTTATTAGTAAACAGGAGACTCCGGACAATCGAGATCACCGATAATCCAGACCTCGATTGATCGAGACCTTGGTTAATCGCGAACCGGTTAATCGAGGTCCTACGGTATAATGAATAATTCAGTATTCAAATATTTTTCTGGTCTTTGCACGATATATATCCGCACTAATGTTTTCTGGCTTGTATGTATATTTTCACAGGTGTTTCGATACTTTCGCGAGTCACTGCAGATTACATCGCACACATTTCAAATAAAGATAAATATAGAACTGCACGTTTGAACTCCGTACGACAAAGGAAGATTCAATAGATAAAAGTTACAGAACGATATATTGTTCGTCCCTTTCAAGCCAAGTATACAATTTTACTGCAATAAATCTAATAACTTTCAGACGTTTCATCAAACAAATTACCAACAGCACTAACGCGTAGTTGCGATATACAGCAAATGCTGTATCAAAACGAATCGATCCGTAACCACGAAACCGTAACATTCCCTCGCTCACAATTTTTCCACCATCCTCTGCACACTCGTTTCACGTTTCCTCTGTAGCAGCTATCGAACAGGGGCATTAATATTTGTCAATTATCCCGGTACCCTCGAATACACGCGATTCATCCAGAAGGTACGCGCTGATCTATTTGGAGTGTGCGACACAGAAAGCAATTATAATTCCCCGTTCGTATCGTCCGCGTTATAATTGGGGCTCCGATAATGGAGGGCCAAAGAAGATTAAGAACAAACCGTTCGCGTGGGCCATTTCGCCGAACAAAGAAAGTCTAACGTGGAAGTTGGCGGAAGAAGTAAGAAGAAAAGAGAAAAAGATAGAAAAAGAAATGTGAGAAGAGAAAGAGGATCCCTATCGAGGGAAAAGGAAGGAAAGAGACGGGAGAAAGAATAGGTTGAGGGGGAAGGAGGAGGAGGGGGGCAAGGAGGGACCCGTAGGTATAGTCTCGATGACTTATGTGGCACTGACGCTATCAGCAAAACGTCTCTAGAGTCCAGCCCGAGCCCTGGAACGGCGCTTCTCGTAAATCATCGAGATCCACCCACACACTGGTATCGTCTCACTCGCCACGGAGCTGGAGCTTCAGCTTCGAGATGCGATATGACAATTAACGAGGTCAAAAGGGAGGACGAAGTTTGTTCACGAGCAACGAGGCGAGCCGTGCTCCCTTATCAATCCTTTCCACGGCAGTTCGAATTTATTAGCAACCGGTGAGAAGTTTCTTCGTAAGTTTTACGATGATCGGTATCCTTTGTCGATTCTGCGAATTAAGGTCGGGGATGGCCGAGATAGTTAGGACGATCGCTGCATGCAGAGCACACGGAACGACCGAGTAGGCAAATGACGGTCGATTAAATTATCGCAATACATTTTACGCCTAATTGTCCAAGCTCCGATGCAGATATGTTTCCTCCATTGGTACTCGATTCCTATCAAGTCCATCATCTTCCAAACTTAAGCTGAACCGGCATAAAGTACCGTGCCACGCAAAAGATCTGACGCAGCGAATGGCATGATTCTAAGAAGTCAGTTTGAAACGTATCTCCGTCCCAGAAAGGGGACATCGCACTGCAGCTATGCGACCAGACGGAAACAAACTGTCGACTATGCGACGCGAAAGAAAAGGACGAGGAAGGAAGGAGAAGAAGCGTGGTCCTTTGATTGTCATCCGGTGGCAGGGTGCACCCGTGGAGATACAAATGACAAAGATACTACTGTGGCCGGGCTACCGCGTTCGCGGTTATCAGGCGGTGTGATCGTCGGGCTACTAGAGACTTCTTTTTTCGGCCGACAGTTGGCTGACTCCTACGCGAAAAAAACGCGGAGGCGGCGTAACATTTTTATTAGGGCAATTCAGCGGGAACCTACGAGTGCTCGTTGACGACGCGATCCTTCTAACTTCCGACCTTATCCGACCAAGCTGCGCCCTGTTGGCTCTTTCGGCTGTCACCGAGATGATTCCGTTTTGTTTTCAGGAATTCAGCGAGTAGACGAAACAAGTTTAATCGAATGAGCTTGTCGCGTGAATTCCAACGGAACAAGTATTGTCAGCCGAGGGAAGGACAAGAGTAGCAAGGCATGATATCCGATGCAACCGTGTTTAGAGGACGCGTAAGTGCAACTCGTTGGCTCTGGGAAGCGTTGTAGCGTTGCGTACACACCGAGATGTCCTCAGGATAAACAGGCAGGCTTTGTTCTACGCTTATGAATAAAACATTCGATAGTGCATCTCCCAGAGCCATACCGTACGACGCGACGTCGTACGTACACACGCCGCTGCAATCCATTACTTTTACTCGAGTCCTAGCCCTTTTCCATCATCTTCTGTGACATTCCTCTTACCTTCCCACTCGCATCCGTTTTTATTGCCCTCGTCCCGCTATCGTTCGCCTTATTTTCCAATTTAATTGTTCCCAGAGCCAGTTTCTTCTTTGCGGTTAATTATCTTACCGCGTTGCAGTGTATTTGTGGGATTGTGGAAATTTAGAATCTCTTACTGCTTTTCTTTCCTTTTTCTTTCTTTAAACTATCGCTCATAATTGTTCGAAGGATCTCGAACGACGATCGACATTTAATCTAGTAAGTATTCATTTTTTCTTTTCGATATCCACCGTAGAAAGGAACAACGACTATCGAACGAATCTCTCCAGTAACCGTAAGAATTTGCACGAAGTACGATTGGCGGAGGCGAAACACGCGCGGAGGCCAGAAAGCTTTTAACGCCGTGCTCTTTCAGAAGCAACGACTATCGTTGGAAAAAAGCAAGAACAAGACAACAAGTTTCGCAACAGAGAGGTAGACTCGAGCAACATCGTTGCTCCTCGAAGCTGGAAGAAAGCGTAGGAGGAGAGTGGAGAGTGTCTCAATGTCTCCCAGGCGGCTGAGCCCGGCAATTTGTGCCTTCATTCGCACAAAGCCCGAACGCCATGGAAAATGCCGGCATAAAAGAGAAGTTAAAACTATGCCGTCGTTCTTATTACCGCCTGGAGCCACCCTGACCTAGCCTCCCTCGTTTCCTCTTCCTCCCGAAGGCTAAAAGAAGCTTCCTCCTTCCACTTCCATCTTCGCCGGTTCGACGCTTCTTCCCTTTTAACCGTCGTTACCTCTCGCTCCAGTTAATGGCGCGAGTATTTTCTTTCCGTTTACTTCGGGCTTGATTAAATAATTTATAAGCCGCCACGGTGGAATGTCGCGTTATGGAGGGGCGGATGCTTCTTTCGCTTCGCCTTTGCTCTGGATTTCCTCTGTGAAACGAAGCGAGGTGGATTGGGCTGCACCGCCGCGACACGACGTATTTCGAAAGAGAAATGGCAGTAACGATTTTTGTCACCAGTTTAGTAATCGGATTAATTATTTTTTTAAAGAAGCTTCGTAACCGTGTCAATAATAAATACAAGATTTTTATAAATAAGCAAGCAAGCAAATAGATATTATTCCAAATCTGAATGGCGAATGCTGGAAATCGGAACGCGATGATAACAATGCGAAAAATCTTTAAGCGTTGTTCGATATCGACATGAATTTCGGACAGGCGAGTTGTAATACGGGTAACTTCTGGTGTACAGGTTTAACGTAGCCGACAGGGTATCGGGTATTGCAAGCCGGGAGCAGGGAGTGGATTACACGTGGAAAATTATTCTGGAGAGCGGCGTGTTTCAAACAATGCCCAGTTTCTCGGTACACGATCCAGCGATAGTTGCTGTAACGCCGAAAATCGTAGATCCAGTAACGTAAATAATCGTTAGTTAAACAATAGCCTACTATTGTTGCTTGTTCCAACATTGTTACCATTTTGTTGAAATTACAGGCTACTTTTTATAGACCATATTTTGCGGCGCAAGTGTCGAGTTTTCAAATGTTTGCCTCGGAAGAACATATTTCATGAAATAACAGGGGTTGTTGCGCGATAAGACTGGTAATCAGCTTTTCATTGCTTTCAGGGATCCTGTGCCAAGTAATCGGCTTTCCTCGTTTACAAAGGTGAATTCAACGGACAGGGTGCAAGACATTTTATGAACCCTCGACTATTTTTACTTTATTGCTTTATCACACCAGAAATAAAAAAAAATATAGATCGCGTTTTTCATCTTTCCTTTTAAAATTCAATCCACTTTCTATCTCGTACATTTCCAAAATATTAAATCGATACGCGGGACTATCGTCATCTGCTATCCTTAACTCATACGTTAAACACACGAAGGATTGTCAAACCTGATGACAATACGAGCTTGAAAATAACGAAAAATCGATCCAAGATAATACATCGATAATACTCTAATCGAATCAAATCCCCGATTAATAATAGTACGATTCCTAAAAACTTCGACGACCTTTTACACATATCCGCCATTCCAATTCATCCAGATCATGGATTTTCGAAATAACTGAAAACGAGCCTGTCGACGATAAAACGAAACAGAGAAGCAGAGTAAAATGAGGAGGAGTCAAAGCGACCACGGAAGCCCGAAGTTATTCGAAGGGAGCATTCTTACGGCTGACGCGACTCGAATATGTCGAATATCTAGCGGCGGCGCGCAAAGAAAAATTAAGGGGGTCGCCGAGAACCAGCCACTTTGATTAAAGTATGTCGCGTGGTTTTACGGGTTCCTGTTTGCTAGCGGCCCAGTTCGTTCCTTGCTCGCTTCAACGCACAGCGGGGGATGAAACTTTTCGTTCGGCCTGGAATTTTGGAATTGCAAGCGCGAATGACAAGCGGCGAACCGCGAGGGTTGCTGCGGTCGAGGCTGACCTACCTTTTGATGTTCGTCTCTTCGAACAAATCTTCGTTTATTACGAAACCGAAATCTCTTCGTGGAAGACACGAGAGAAACGAGAAAAAGTATTTTGCCCATGCGAGGCTAGCGTTGTAACTCAATTTAATTGTGTTTAAGCTTTCCATAAATTCCTAGCTATCGAAATATTCTAAATTTCAATTAATTACGCAGCTATATCTTTAGAACTATGAAAGTAAGAATTGTGTCTTTATTCTGTAGCGTCCTTAGATTTCCTGTTCTTGTTTAGGGAAATGTGATCGGGCATTAAATCAACGGTGACATCACGAGACACGTGGGAGTTTTTTCTATAGGCGGCCGCGACAAAGGCTAACGCAACAGAGGCTAATAATTACAGTTTCCTCGTTATTTTCCGCCGCGAATGCGGAGCAGAAAAGCCAGTGAAACTTTCCTTACGCAACGATACGACGAGTCATTGTTCGTGAGTCGCAGCGAAGCAGCAGTGACGCGTTCGTTGGCGAAGTATCGGCTACAATTCGTGTGAATTCGAAGGTAAAATGACGGAGAATGGCAAAAGAAAGTGAATACCTTGCACATGATGTGAATTTATATTCGCTAGGTATTCGTACGGTAATCGTGTCGTTAATTATCGTTAACTTTCTGCACTGCTGTTGACTGTATCGTTGACTCTGCATTCAAAATATATAGTAATACAGGGTGGTTGGTAACTGGTGGTACAAGCGGAAAGACGGTGATTCTACGCGAAAAAAGAAGTCGAAAATATAGAATAAAAATTTTTCGTTTGAGGCTTTGTTTTCGAGAAAATCGACTTTGAATTCTCGCTCGGTACGCGTGCACTTTATCGCGTCTCGTTATAACGGATCTCACTGTAGATCGTTGTCTCGATGGAAAAATTAAAAAAAAATTTTTATTCTATATTTTCGACTTCTTTTTTCGCATAGAATCACCCCCTTTCCGTTCGTACCACCAGTTACCAACCACCCTGTATAGCAATATACCTACAGTATAGGGCAATAAGAACATAGCGAAACTTTTTACATTCTCTAGTTTCTCTTTAACTTTTACGTAGAAAGTAATATGAAATATAATTGTTAAGGTTTGGAGAGAATAAAAAGTTAAGCTTTATTTTCATATTAACTAAGTTTAGCTCTACATGTGGGTTACTCTCTGAAGGGCTAGAAGACACTCACTCGCTTGCTTTTTTCCTTCTAGTCGCTCTTTTGTCTCAGTGGAGACCTGGGTCGTCTCACATACGCTCCAGCAAGGGGAGACACACATGCGTCTGCTCGCTCTTCGCTCCCTCACTCTCACACGTACAATAAAAATGTCTTATCTATTTAACAATAACACATAAATTTGAAATATTAAGCAAGAAATGTATAGACATCGGCAAACTCGACTGATTCGTATAGAATATTCAATCCGCCGATAGCAAAGGTGTCCAAGCGTACACGCACCTTCATAACGGATTGCTTTCATTATCTGCATTCCCTCGACTCGCCCAAAGGTCGAATCGCATCGATCAAACACGGTTCACAATGTGACTGCGACACGTGACAAAGTACTGACAAAGAATGATCGCGCGAGGAGCCACGTGTGTTCCATTGCTACAACCGCGCGTCACTTCTCAAGACTTTTGCTGCCACGTGTCGTGTTCGTGCACCCTGTCTAATAAACTTTTATCAATCGTTTCATCATTTCATTTATTACAATTCTTTCTATACGCTTTCTATACCCTTTTTTAGTTGAAGATGAAAAAATTCCATCCAGACAGACAGAACAGTTAAAAGCTAAATAAAAGTATTTAAGAATAGAAGAATTCCTCTACGAATGGCAACTCCAACGATCGGAAAGCAATTCGCAGGAATGAATTTTAGGAAAGTCGACGTAGACAAGATGACTGGAAGGAAGGTCAAAGAGCGATGCGGTGTGTTCAGAGTTGAAAAATCGTGCTGCAGGGGATGAGGGTGGGCGCACGATTCCCGCAAATCCGAGAATAACGCACGGTAAATCCCGGCTTCAAACAAGCCGGTGTTTGCAGGTCGCCGAGCAGTCTGTGCCGGAGCTGCTTGAAAATGCTAGAAATGGGCCGTGTGTAAGGCAACGGTTGCGAGGCTCTATGAACCGCTCGGCAACATCAAATATGAAAGCTCGCAATTATATAAAGCTAAGGGCGGTCTCTATCCACACCGGAAATGCAAACCGCGTTTTACACGCCTCTGTATTCTGTGCTCTTCTCCTTCCTTCCCTCGTCCTTCCGGTTGCCTGCCGCTACTTCAAATCGATTTCCAAGCGCAAGCTTTCGTTTTCATTGCTAGGCGAAAGACTTCGAAACTTTTATAACAAGAAACGTACGCACAGGCTACTGCGTCTGATAAATTTTGACTCAATAAATAAATTAAATATCGATTACTTATGTCAAAACGGTAAGGAAAACGGTTTGAATTACCACTTTCTGCGCTGTTCAAATAAAAGAATACTAGGCGAGGTAAAACCCGCCAAGTCGAAGAGTGCGAGCTGGAGTCGGAACCAGGAACTGGATTAAGAAAGCCGAAGATCCACAACAACGGCTACGTTCTTCGTGGTCGTCGTTCGAGGGGAGAAAAGTAAACGCGAGCGTGTCGCCGCTGCGTTTCCAAGCAGCCAGCGTAGATATGTATCCGTGGTGGTTTATGCGCATGCCACGGTGTGTATGAGTGCGCGGCCGTTGTTATATTCAAATTTAGTCACTTGGCTAGTCGGTGATCGTGCGTCGGCGAATATTCCAATAACCCTGGCACCGGCTATATTGCAATTCTATTACCGCGGAATTTCACGACTGGCATAAGTAGCCGCTGCCCGAGAATCTCTTCTATTGGACCCTATTCCCCTTTCGCATGGACAAATTGTTTAGGATTATCGCGAGATGACTTTACGTTCTGCGAAAAGCTTTCGCTCTATCTGCTCTTGTATCTCCCGCTTTTCGCACCCTTTCTTGAATGCTGATCGTATTGCACGTGCAATCTTGTTTTCAAGTAGTAACAGTCGAGATTTGCGAGGACATTTGCGTTTTGTTGTAAGCTGTTGAACCTTCCGATATACGCATATTGCCTTTCATCGCTTCCCTTTTATCCGTATTATCCAATACGGATAATATATTAAAATATTATCCGTAAAATTATATCAAAATATCCTTCGGATAGAAACGAAATATCACTTGCCGGCTAGGAGGTTAATCTACGATCTGTCGTTTTGACAGTGATAGATTTTTCTATAAGAGACTAGCATAAAGACGATCTTAGTCTTTTCTATCCGACTAGTTCTTTAATTACTACGTCGAACACCATCGATTCTCGTTTCATCCATACGAAGTATGTCTGATAAACATAAAGCTATATAGTATCGAGTCTCTGATCAATAGCATCTCTTCGTAACAGGCTGGAAAGAGAAGGGTGGGAAGCAAGAATAAAGACTCATCGGTCATCCGAAGAATCAGGTTCTCCTCGATAGCTTGTTATTCTTCGACGAAGAACAATGCAAATTGGCATAGTAATTCGGATCGGAGTTTGTTGGTCGCGCTTCATCGAGCCCATTATTAATACGGCCAATATTTACCGACCGGCTCGAAGGATCTTCGACGCCAGAGATGTTTCTCCTCGTCTTCTGTTTTTCCTAGATATAGCAGCGTCTTCTCTGTTTCGACGGAGGATTCCGTGGCCCGCGGGCGCAATATGACATTTAATTAAGAAACTTGGGCGAGCTCTCCGAGTGATATTTGAGGTAATTAAAAATGTATCCGTCGCGGTTCTTTGAGACAAGCCATTTTCATTGCTGCACAAAGGAGCCTCCCGGGGCTAATCTCTCCGATCCCCACCCTATCGTTTCTCTCTGTGCTCTTTTCTCGTCCACCCACACGCCATGCCGTTCGTTCGTTCGTTCGTGCCTCGCACGAAATTGCCCGGGAGGTGACCGACGATGGACCAGAGACAGAAACACGCTGGAACGAACCGACTGAGAGAGAAAGAGAGAGATAAATAACGTGAAAAAGAGGGAAAGTGATAGAGGAACGCGGAACGAGGAACCGAGCCAGAGGTTACGTTAGAGAAGGATCGCCAGAGATAGAGCGCGAGGTGCTGGTGCGAGTTAGAGGCGAATGGAGGATCGAGCCAGATCTATATAGGAGGCTAAAACGATGTAACGCCGAAGTGTTCGCTTAAATCCGTGAAAATAAACGGAAACATGTCATTTCTTAATTATTCCCACTATTTATATTTGAAGAACTACATCTTTTTTAAATAATATCGAGTATTCAGTATCGTACAGATTAAAAGTTAAATGTATTCATGGCCGCGATTTCTAACCTGAAAGTCAACTTTCAACAGGACGCTGACGCGAATTTTCGAATGAAGTCGACTGGCACGCAGGTGTGTGCGAAAGCATTCAACAACCGCGGGATCGTTTAATTTTGCAGAAGCTGGAATCTGGCTGCTCACTGGCAAAGGGCGGCATCCCTTCGACCTCCGCTTCTCCTCTTTCTTTCGCAGACTGTTCATAATCCGTGCAAACAAAGCGCGCCGGTACAAAAGACAATACCAAAAAGCAGCACGAGAGACGACAGCTTTAAACGAGATTATTAAACGATCAACAGAGCTTCCGCTCCGCGTTTGTAACCCGTTTTCCCATTCTACCTTCGAAACTCCCTTTTCCAATTCTCTCGTTCCTTCATACAGGTTCTATATGTACATCGTCGTGTCTCTTCTCTCTCCTTCCTCTTTGTACAAATACGTAATTCAAGATACGAAACATTCGATAGTAGATATACATAGGTAAATGCAAATACGAACGTTGCAGGAGGAAAATATGGAAAGTACAATTACGCTCGTTGATCTTTTAATCTTTATACGCTTTAATGTGATTTATTATGTCTCTGCCTTCCGCTCTTCATATAGATATAAATGTAGATATAGAAACACAGTAGATACGAGCCGCTATGAATCAGACGGAACAGCACATAGCTGGTCATCCAACGAAGTAAAACCCAGACGAACTTGCAGCAAGAATCGCAGCCTCGACTCTCTCACCCATCAATCAGCGTTTCCTTCCAACCAACCCACCTCTCTCTTCATTCCTCCCTACAGATTTAATTAATCGCTTAATTATTCCCAGCACAGTAAATTATTCCGACGACGAGACACAGGACACGGGACCCAGACGCTGCATAATACACACATACGGTACACATAGATGCTATATAGGTACTCGACGGCGGGAAATATCCAGGGCAGGGACAGAGACGCGCGTGTCGCGACGCGACGGCCGATGGTAGATACGGGAAAGATGAGCGCGCCGCTTCCGTGGAACCGAGGACGGCCGTATTACGCGCGTTGCACACCGCCACGCCACCTCTCATCTGCATAACACCGGCGGACGCAGCCTCGACATGAATATTTACCGGTCATTTATAAGTGCTGCCACGCCGTTTATCGCGATTCGTCGCAATGTCCCCCTCCGATCGCGGACGAGGCGGACCGCGATCGTTTCATGGATCTCGCGCGTCCCAGACTGTGTACCGGAAGCGCAGAGCACCCCGCTAGAGAGCCGCTCGCGTAACTTACGAACGACGATCGCTGTTGTGCCCCGCCACAGTTTACGCTGCATGGAATCGTATTTTATTGCCGGCCGATTCGTTAACTTGGAATCGTCGCCTCTGCAGACGTTTGGGAACTTTGGTTTTGGTTCTTTTGCCTTTCTTCAGTTGCAACGTTTTATTGGTTTTAATTTGATCTCCGAGCTTCCTAGATCCCTCGGTTTTCGTAGATATCTTGCGATCTTTCGGAGGCTTTAAATTTTAAGATCTCGTGCAATTGGTCCCTCTTAGTGTTTCGGGTTATCCCCGTGCTTTTCGAGTCACTTAGTCTTTTGATTTTCTAGAACATTGTTCGATCTCCTGGATTTCTTAGATATTGTCAATATTCTAAGTTTCTTGGATAACTCGATTGTGGGCTCCTTTATGCACCGATTCATATATCGTCGTGGAAAATGTTTGAAAGTAGGGCAATTTTGTTACAGGTGAAGATAAATCGCTGAATAATAGAGAGGGAACAAATGACTCGTGCGTAATTAACGATGCATACGCGTGTTAATATAAACTCGATGAACCGCTAAATCGCGAATACCAGATTACACGTTTATTAATTATTGACTTAACAAGCGCTTTTCCCTTCTGTTAAATGTTACGTCGAGGTGTTGACTCGCTGATAATCGAAACTTGAACGTATCGCATAACGGCGAATAAAAATGCTCGCGTCGATGTTGAAGAAATAAATAATTATGTCCAACAAAATTAATTTAACAATTTACTTGAACGAACAATGTCCTCTTAAAAAAAAAGCTATGAAACATAATTTGCCAGACTCAATCAACTATACAACATAAATATTACAAAACCATCCCAACAAAAAAAAAAAAAAGGAAAGGGAAAAGTAAAAGAACGATTAGAAAATCCAAAATCCCAAACCAATTGCATTCTCACCTTTCTCCATCGAATAACCGAAAAACCCGACATTCCCTGGAAACATAACCTGAACACGATGCACGAAGTTCGACGTATCGGCATAAATGGCATCGATAGAAAAAAAGGTCTCGCGCGGCACCAACAACCGCAGGAGTTTTCATCCGGCTGGCGGTGGCTAATTTAATAAAACCGTGGACCCGCCTGCGAGGACCTGTGGAAAGAGAAGGAGAGCCGAACGAGGATGGAACATAGAAGGAGAAATCAAAAGAGGCGGAGAATCCGGGTAACCAGGGGTGGCAACACGGGGGAGAGAGAATTTTTCATATGCTTACTTGCACAGAAATAATGAGCTTGTCCATAAATAAAGAATAGAAGCCGCCTCGCGGCGAATGGGTAATGAAGTCTCTCGTGGATAATTGTTATCGTTGGAAAAGCGTTGCCAGCGTTGCGTTTTCCGCGATGAGGCCAAACGAAACAACTCTCTCCCTTCTTCTCCCCTCTCTTCTCGTCGTCTCTTTGCTTCGCCAAGCTTTCGTAGCGTGTTCGCGTTTCCGAGCGACTGGTATGTAACGAGGGAACTAACCAACACGTTGCCACGAGGCCGCTTTAAACGCGATCGACGATCGATATTCGCGAAAGAATTCTGCGAGTGCAGACCGATTCACGGCCCTCGTTGCGTAACTATTTTCATTTATCGCTAGATAGGGCTGGATTGGATAGTTCGATGGTCTCGAATTCCGTTATAGGAATTTCTACCGATACGCTTGATTATAGAACCAGATTTTGGAATAAGAATTTTTCGCCGTAGGATGTAAACCCACTTCATATACGACACGATATATATCGCGCGTCTATGCGAAGCTGGCTGGACGAAGGACTGCGAGTTTGATTGGTTATTTTTGGTCGACTCGATAGAATCGTGATAATCACGCGTATTGGAAAGTCTCATATCTGCCTACGAATAAGATTCTGTATTAACGCGTAACGAACCTGGTGAACTATAGAGGAGACTTTTGCCCTCGCGTCGTTCTGCTAGCCATCTCGTTATCTCTGCACAATACATTGAAAATAAATTCATATATTTTGTTCGGCTTAAACGTATATCGCGTGGATCGCCATCGAAAGCTTTAATCTTCGCTGCGTGCTATATCGATGTCGGTCCGGTCTCTCGAGGAGGACGAGTTGAGCGTGCAAAGGGTGAAAAGAGTGCCGCCGCTGATCCACGCAGAGAACCAGATCGTATCGGGCTAGCTGTCTCTGCTCGGTGTGCTTACTCTGCGCTTACCACTCCGTCTAGCTCCGAGGTATTTGATATTGACTTGCTCGAGCCTCGACTCTGAACTCCCGGGCCGTTGTAGGGAGGAAGAGGAGGAGGAGGTGGAGGAGAGAGAGGATGGAAGTCACCCCCTCCAGCCTTGGAGCGTTTAATTAAAAAGCTCTCTCTCTCTGTGGAGAAGGCTGGTTCCGTAGACTTGTAGCCGCGATATGTGCGGCCGATAGTCGACATCACACATGGGTGATACCGGAAGCTCCGCTACCGAGCTAAGTACACACTGGCCAGCCCTCACAAAGGAAATGGAATCCTTCGCTTTCCGGATGAAATTAACTCGAAACTTTCGACCAACCAACCGGTCCGCTCTGATTATTTTAACCTGGTTCACGGGAATTCAAGGATCACTATGTATACGTATATTGGTATATGTATCGAAATGAAGAAACTATAAAGGTAGGTACAAGGATCTGTGTGATCGCAGATGGTGAAATTTTCCTTGGTAAAACCAACCGTGGTTTTATATAGAGCGTTTGAGTCGGTACATCGGATTAATCACCAATATCATCTGCCATCTAGCCGAGTGAAAACTATTGATGTAATTAACGAAAAATCCAATCTCAATAATACAGTAATTTTGAAATAAAGCATTTATAGTTGAAAGCGTCGAACAAAAGCTTGGCTAAGTCTTAGCGAACGTTTATCACGGGATTCTTAATGTAGTCGGCTATCTGCGTACGCTTCTTTTCCTGATCGGATTTAATTGCCAATCGACGCACCACGATTAACAGGAATAACGGCATCGCGGAAATTGCTCCTTCTACCCGTGTATGTCGCGTGCAATCGAGGATGAGAACCTGTGAGAGCCAGCGTGTCTCCTGATAATCGTGATTCACGTACACACTCACCAACTATGCGAGCGTAATGTCGCCTCGGTTGCACGCGAATCTCACCTTAACGATTTCCCCGCGGAAAATCATTTCACCACGCGTGAAGAAATGCCGTCTCGGAACCTGCTGCCAGTTTCCAATCATGCTTGGCGAACGCGCGGATTTAATTCATTCTGTTATCCGTGCATCACACTTACACGCTCTAACTATTTGGAACTGTAACATATATTGGAACGTGTAGATGTCAGCGTCCGATAGCTCGATCAAACGTTTATCGCGTTTGCCGATACGAAAATATTAAAAAGAAATCCGTAATGTTTCGTAGTCAACGAGAAAAAAAAAAACGAAAATATTGAGATATGTATAATTTTGTGTGCTAGACTAGATTAGGCGCGTAGTAGTGACGTTTCGTAGTCAACGAGAAAGAAGAAACGAAAATATTGAGATATGTATAATTTTGTGTGCTAGACTAGATTAGGCGCGTAGTAGTGACACACGTACGTGAATATGAGTGTGTAGAAGCATGCGTGTGCACGGTATCTCGAAAAACAGATGAATGTAACTGTTTCGTTGGCAGTGTGGCATGGAAGATGGAGAGACAAAGAGAGTGGTGAGACGCGTGCAAATGTGTATCGACGGAGATCCTGGGAATCGTTTATTAAATAAATCTAAAACTATTTTAATATGAATTCCAAGTGTATGCTTAGTGTTCCTTTACTTTTATTTCGGCGATTAAGATCCACCATTCTCAATAGAAAAAGAGACGAATGTCTTGCTTAAACGTGGAAATGGCGAAGAATTTCTGAGATCATTAAAATTTAGGACATGTAAATTTGTGAGGTAAGGAGGGAAGAAAATCGTGGATGGCGTCGCGTGCACAGTCGCGTTAACCCGCGTCTCTTAGCGTGTTCGTGAAGCTAAATGATACACGATGGCGAAACGACGCGAAACAACGCGAGGCTTTCCATCTGTTTCGCCTGTTCCCGCGGCGTACGCGCTCTCCGCCGAGAGAGTACGACGAACCTGGTGTAACTGATGAAATTTAGGAATGAATTATTCATTTAATCGCTCCACGGACAATTTACCTCGCGAACGCTCGCGTCCGCCGTCCGGGCGAGAATCGGTTTGAGAAACGCGGCGAGTTTCTTCGTTCAACCGTCGTGAAACTGTGCCCCCGACGAGTTTTTCCTTTTTATCGTCGCTTCGTATCTCGGTTTTGGCAATTTGAATATTGACGTATTTAGATTTAATTATACGTAGGTTATATTGTATCCGAAATTTGGAAGAATTTTATTCGCTTCTAATGAATTGCTAATGAATAACAAATTGAATATATTTGTATAATTTTCTGTATTAGAATCAGTGTTTTAAAATTAAAATTCTTAGGGTAAAAACGAGGGAATTGTTGCTCCTGACAAATTGCTTATTCTTGCTCGTATGTATGTTATACTTCCGTATCGCGATGAATGTAAGGAATGTGGTAATTCTTTCTGCGTTCTTTCCTGCAAGATTTACCAGGAACAAATTTTGTTACGCAATCGTAAAATCTTAACTGCGTAACTGTATGTTAAACCTTGTATATTTAGATAGCCGATAAAGACATTACATCAATAAAAATTATAATTTCCTCGACTCTCAACTTTTCCATCTGATTAATTAATCTTTCAAGAGCTATTTGTGCATCTAGTCTTCTATTAAATTATACAAGCAATTGTATTCTTTAAATTACCAAGAATTTGTTCAAGAAGCGTACGTCAAATACCCGGGGCAATTAAGTTCGCAGAAGTAAATGATACGGTGTAATGATTCGACTGAAATCACGTTTCAATTATCTCTGATTAGAGAAACCGGCGTAAATCTACGTAGGACGCGGAAGAAAGAAGAGAAAGAAAAAAAGAACACGTGCGGGCACGTGTACGCAACGCGTGCATGTGCAACGAGGATCGCAGACGACCAGAACGGCCGGGTCACGCGATGGGAGAAACGTTTTTTCCGTAAATGGGAACCAGACCGACGTGTTACTGCCACTCTAAGGCTCCTGTTCTAATCAGACCGTGGTTTTATTGCAACTTTGCAGAGTATTTCGAACTTCACGAGCCGTTTGCGCCGTGATGCTAAGGTAAACTTTGGAAAAACACTGTTGTAACTCGTTTCTCTTGCGAATTTGTGACGGATCCGCGGTCGTGATCCTCCTTTAATTACTAATTACACGTATCACGGCATCGTGGTTATGTAGCGGCTTTGAAAAATCACATGGTCATCTATCGCGTGGCAATGTAGCTCCTGAAGTAACCAGGTGTCTCATAGAATTTGATTCGAAGAGTAAACTGAGCGATATTGTACGGTGGAAGCAGCATATAGGATATTTTTGATTTTTTTCCACAAATTGTGAAAGTACAATCTAGAAAGAAAAGTCGTTGCTCTTTTTTTAAGAGAATCGGTTGTCGATAGCAACATCCAACGGAGACTCGTTGTACATCCGGAATCGGGGGCCACATCTCTGGGAAACGGAAATCCGAGACCGAGAGAGGAGGCAGGCAAGAAAATAAATCGCAATGATCTCCGTACCGTGGCGGCCTCTATGCTTGTAATTGGCTCCGTGAGAGAGCGCGTCCGCGGCGATGATTGTCGCCAACCCGTCGATATACATCGCATGAAAGACACGGATGAGCACGCGCGCAAACTGCACTCGCTGCTACTAAAAGGACCCCAAGCGAGAAACAGAGAGGGCAGGTTTGAAAACGTGCGCCGGTCGAGGCGAAGATATCGCTGACAAGCGACCACCGGGAACCCTCGCGTGCAACTACGTTTCTTCCTCTCTTGATTCTGCTTCTGCACCCTTGCTACGCTCGGTTTCCATCTTCAAAAGGACCATCGAGAACCGATACCTTCTTCTTCTTTCCCGGTACACGCGCTCTTTGGCACGAATCCAAGTCGTCACCGCTAATTTGGTGCCGATACGGACACTCCATGCCTTCTTAGTTCAGGATTCGTGGAAACGTGGCGTAACGACATAAAGTTCTTGTTACTGTCGTTGATTTTCTCATCGATTACAGATCGAGCAATTACTCTTTCGAATAAATCGAAGCATCGACCAGGCCATCGATAAACGAATATTAATCGAATCGTACTTCTCAACGTTCTAATTTGAGGCTTGCCAAGTGCTTCAAATAAAATCTAACTTCATCGAAGCTCAGATCGCATTTTCGAACAAGCCTGTCTCTTGCGACACGTCTCACTCGCTTTCCCTTTTACCGCAGGTCTCGCGAAAATCTCACGAGGAAAGCCGACAGGGGAAGAGGAAAAAGGTAACGCAGCGAGTTGCACGTGCGAGTAGGAGCACCGTGAACACGGTGAAATTTCAATCGAGGCGAGCGGTTACACGGCTACGGGACGGCATGAGACACCTTTTTTCACCTCGTCAGCATCGGTGCCATGTACGTAGCGGATGTCGGCGTCGACTTGGGCCAGCGGTACGGGCTGCGGTGTCGCCAAGACGCATTGCGCGTCGCGCTATCGGCAAAAAGGCCGGCTTTCCAATTGAATTTATTCGCCTAACGAGTGTAGATTCCGTCGCGCCGACTATGGCCGGGACAAATGGCGCGCATCGAGCCGCGCCGCGACGTGTAGCCGGAACCAGAGAATTCCGTTACGGAGTGGAAAGCCTAGGGAATTGCCAGTGACAACGTTACGAGCTGAGCAGGATCGAAAGGACTGAGGAGACCGATTCAATTTGCGTTCGTTCCTGTTCAACTGGAATTGGACATCGGTCGCATCTGATTCCCCCTGGTCTGCGCTTGTGTTCATTGGGCTTTGGCATTGCCAGGCTCTGTGCTCTCGCGATTTCAGAACGATCGAACAATCGCCTTAAATTTATTCTTCCTTTCCGTATCGCCAGATATTTTTCGCAAACCTTTGGCAATTTACATCTGCATAGTACTTTTTCCTCGGATCGATTCGTGTCATCGCGATTTAATACTTTGACTGTCACGTTGGTCACATATTTCTTCTGTGACGCCACGGTGATCATTGGTGACCGGAGCGCTTGAACTTCTTACAATTGTGAAAATTGTATGAAAATTGACAGTTAGGGCATTTTGAATATAACCGATAAATAGAATATACTTTGAGATAAAAAGTGCCCCATTGAACGATTAAACATTTTTATTAGAACATCAATAAAAAAAGAAAAATGAGAACAAATCTTGCATCTAACGGTGCACTGTGTTTGCATCCATATCTTTGAGGGGTAATCTACGCATATTATTATAAACACACCTTAGAAAATAATCGTAAATGCTGCTTTATAATCATATACAGGGTGGTTGGTAACTGGTGGTACAAGCGAAAAGGGGGTGATTGTACGCGAAAAAAGAAGTCGAAAATATAGAATAAAAATTTTTTAAATTTTTCCATCGAGACAACGATCTACAGTGAGATCCGTTATAACGAGACGCGATAAAGTGCACGCGTACCGAGCCAAAATTCAAAGTCGATTTTCTCGAAAACAAAGCCTCGAACGAAAAACTTTTATTCTATATTTTCGACTTCTTTTTTCGCGTAGAATCGCCCCCTTTTTATTATAATTATTATTATAATATTATTATAAACACACCTTAGAAAATAATCGTAAATGCTGCTTTATAATCATATAACTAAAGTTAGAATGAGCAAATACTGTTTACTAATATCTTCTACAAGTTTCACTAATATATTCTGGACGTTTTGCATACAACAAAATTACGAATACGAATGGTTTGTTGAAATAAACGAAACCTTGTTATAATATGTCGCTATCAGCTGTTACCAAGACGTCAATAAGAAAAACGGTCCATTGGCGAAGAATGTTATCTTACATGATCAATTTATTATTACTTTGCCATTATGTATTTTGAATAATAAAAATACTCCCGTGGCGAAACATGTGATTTCAGCGTGGCAGTCAAAGTGTCATCGTATAACACTCATAGATTATATCGTCAGAATTACACATTTGACTCTGTGCCAGTAAATGTCCCAGTATCTTCGTAACCCAGAGAGGACGTGGTCAAAAGTTTAGAAGAATCGGATCGAAAAACAGAGAAGAAGCGAGACCACGCTTGTCCGGCTGCGCGATCCCGCGATTCACCGTATTCATTGCATCGTTTGCCCAGTCGCAGAGAAAGAGCTGCATTACGTATGGCGATTGCGTCAGGGTGATATCGTCATCGGACAGGGCGAACACGACTTTAGCCTTCTCGGCCGGGGACACAAGCGAGGAGAGCAGAGGTGCGTGTCCCGACACGGCTTGCCCATTAGGTGGACCCGCCGCGCCATCAGATTAGATTCCGTTTCGTTCGCCGTTCGTCCGCAACAATGCCGGTGAACCGCGATGCATCGCCGGAACGGCGACGTTCCGGCTAACACGCTTCCTGGATTCGTGAATCCACGACGTAACTGGCCCGGTTGGGACACGCATCTTCTTGCTCGTGACTCTCAGCTTCCTTTTTCCAGCGTTTTCGTACTAGAAAATATGTTCGTCCTTTCTCGTTTTATTGCTGGATGTTGGATGATGGAACGTAGAGGCAATTGGTATCGGTATTTTTACGATCTGGATCACGTTCGTTTTTCCTTCTCTTCGATCTTTGACTGATGGAAAATCTTGTCGACATCAAGCCGACAGAATTGTTATAATCGTAATACGTAATTGTAAATTGGCGTCGAATTCTTTCAAATGGAAACCATCTATGGGCAAAGCGCAACATTTTCCCTTTCTATTTCTTTCTGAGCTCCAGACGTTTCCTCGTTTCCCGCCATAAATATTGATTACGAGTTGTTACCACGAGGATTGCGATTCCAAGCTTGCATTTCTGGCTGATATAGACATTAAGGAAACTTGTTTCCAGCGATGTGTTACTGGTCTTCACCAAGTTTGTTTTAATCGGCCAAATACGCTAAACATCCGTATTAATGATATAATGAACGCAAATAAGGAAGTTGACTAATTAAGTATAATGGGGATTTAGCTTCCAGCGACCTTGGACAGCCAACTTATTTTGGACAAAAATATAAACTTCCATTTTGATTAGTTGCTATTGGCATAACGACAAAAACAACGATAAAACATCGTGACCAATGTAAAATAATTCAGCGTGTAAAACTCGATGTACTTCAAATCGTATCATCTTCGATTGCGATCTATAGTTTGAGCTATTATTTCCACTACTCAAATTAAAAAATCACTCCTTTACGGCAATTTTTCCTTACCGTAAACTGATAAACACAGATCAGTTCCCACCATAATTACTTCCCCTAACACTTTTGCTATTCACCACTGCACCTAACACGTACCGCGTAACCGGCAAAGTATCACGAAGCATAAAGCACATCGAATCGCGTCGCTAATAGAGTGCACTGATAAACGACACGAATATCGTTGCGGATATCGCGTGTATCGTCGGTGTTAAAAGCTGTGATGCGGCGCTGTTTTCTACCAGTGGGTCGGGCTACGAGCTACGACAAAAGTGGAAACGAGCCGATACGAGACGAAGCCAGCGAAGCGGAAGCGAGGCGAGAATCGTGCGCTTCTCGTGGCTCGTGGCTCGATAAGAAAGCTTGGAGAAAGCATCAACTGGCCGACAAAAGCCTAGCCGGCGATAAGATTAAGCGCGCTCCGGGGCAAAAGAGCATCTTTTAGCCGAGCAACTTTGCGGCCCGACCTCGAAAGCCCGATTACGTAATCGGGAACGATCGATCGCGCCGGGGACCGTTTCTCCTTTCGTCCAACCGCCTTCCAACACGAGTAACAGGACCATGATTTTCCATTTCGAGATATCGACAGTATAATTTCGGAGATGGTTTTTTTACAATATAAATTACTTACATGTCGGCATGTTGAGAAAATTGTGAAAGCGATAGAATCGAACGCGGTCATTGACGCGTGAAATAATAAAAATTCTACGAGTTTCGAAGCTTCTGTCATCGTTTGATATCTTCGCTTGAATTATTATCGTAGATTACGTAACGTGGAAGTAACGAGTCGTCAGAGTAGTTTCCATTTCAACAATAATATACACAAGCTTAGTCACATAAATAACGAAATAAGGAAATAACGAACAGAAGAACAAATTTTCCAGTGTCAAAGAACGAGGCACGGTCTCCTTAAATAACCAACAGCAATCTCTGTGCCATTCATGTGGTTGCTTAAAACGAATTCTACGAAATGGTAGTAATAATTCCTACGAAATTAACCAATCCATCTTGGCCTGTATAATTAACGTCCTTTCTATACTTGTCCTTTGCCATTAACCAACGTAAATCGTGCAAGAACATCGCAAACGTAATCGTGTAATAGGAAGGTATCGCGCAGGCGAACGATTTTCCCGTGATTCTCGTCCTCTCCGTTAGTTAGAAAGTCCAGTGAATTATCGAGCATCCAGAGGCGTGTCCCGATGGAAATTTATTCGACGGCTTCTAACGTGCACAGGACTGCGGCTCCGGCATTAATGTATCTGCCGTGAAATCGGTGTCCTCGGAATCGCGCGACACGCACTCCATGTTGTTGCGACTTTTTTTCGATTCGGCATACCGGTTAGCGGACACGAGATGCGGTTTCTCGCGGGCTATCGGCATCGGTCGGCGCTGATCTTTGACGGTGCGACCGGACGCGATCACGCGCGCGTCTTCTCCGAGAAAAACTCTAATTACGAGGCTCTCGCTCGGTTCGCTGGCAAATGTCGCGGATACCTGAGAAGGCAGAGTAATACCTGTCTGTCGCGAAATCGAATGTCACTCGATTCCTGAGGAGATTTCGAGAGGGAGATTGGTAGACTCGTTGAGATTCGTGTGAGCAGAAGAAAGAAAATGGAAAATTTTCGGACTAGAAACTAGTATACGGTACGTAAGTAATATTATTTAATTTGTTTCGAATTCTTTTGAAAAATGGGAAGATTGTTAGATCTGTAATATCTTATACTTTGGACAATGTGTACTAAGCGATGCATCGAGTAATTTAAATATCTCTGAATTTTAGATTTCGCACAAAATATACTCGAGAATTCTCGGAAAGCCATAAACGAATCGTAATCGCTGGAAGTTGGATAGAAGTTTCTCTCGCAAGTTTCTCGAACGCGACATTCAAGTTCCCTTCGCTTGTACACACGTTAAACGCACGGAACGTCTCGATAAAGATCTCGCGCAGCGTCCAAGCGAAAGGGTACGGTCATTAAAAAAATCTAATTAGCATCGCGACTCGACGACACTCGTATTACATTATTGCGGACAACACTGCCATGTTATCAAAGCGTTTAAACCCAACAAGCACCCTGAGAACAGCGACAACGAGCAAGCAAACTTCCGAGGAAAAAATAAAAGAGTGAGAAGCACGTCAAGCATATGATCAGACGCGTATAATCACACGAGATTCCGTAAAAAGGAAAAGTCAAGTTCCACGATTATCGATAAAATCGATCAAGACTAGCCACTTACCTTGCCACCGTCCACCATCTCGCCCTCTCCCTGTCGCCGATTCGTCGAGCCTCTTTCGATCGTCCTGAAACATAGTAAACGCGTAAACAGACTATTCTCCCTCGTTACCACTTCGTTGTAACATCGAACGATTCGCAGCCGAATACGTTTTATGATTAACTCTAACTTTCAATTTTTAGTATTACTAATAGTAAACTAATAGTAAACTGTAACTAATAGTAATAGTATAAAACTAATAGTAAACTGTGCAATAATAAACAATATGAATTTTAATCAATAATATCTGCGATCGCGTTAATTTGTCCACTATCCGATCTATAGGGTGGGTCAGCCTGACTTTTGGACGGCACGCACGGTTTTCCTTGTGTCTCGTGCTCCTTTTCTGTCGTCTGAGACGTCGTTCACGAAGAAGAACGGACGACGTTGTTTCTTTTTTCCACGTCATCCAAGGTGGATGAAGGCGGACGCAGAGGAACTCGGTAATAAAGTCGCGTCTCGTTACGCGATGATACGGCTAGCTGACGGGCAGGGCGCCGTGCAATTACCAAGTTGCATAATTGCGCGCCATGGCAACAGAGTGAAAAAGTATATCAGCCCGTGCCCGGTTCCCCGTAATATTACTTTATTAGCGAAATGGGATAATGCCACGGTGTGTGACAAATTGGGAGCAACGCACGCTCGCGCACCAGGCGACGGCCGGAAAAGCGATGAATATTCATGCAGACAGTTGAGAGGAGAGAGGAGTTGGTACGATGGGACCGCTAGAAGCGCGAGCAACGTCGACCAACCGGCACCCTACGTTCGCGCGTCTTTTCCAACGTCGATGATGGCGACTATACATCGCGATTCTTTCGTCGATATGTAGCTCCGAGGGAATTGTGATTGTGATTATCATCTGATTGTAAGTGGCAGTGGCAGCAGCTTCATATCAATGTTTCTTTACTGGAGTTAGTTATTTTAGTTATATTTAAGGGAAAAGGAAGAGAGAGAGAAGGGAAGATAGATGTAGCATGAAATAATGACGTTGATTAATAACGTGGCAACCAGATGACATAATACGCGTTAAAGATCGCAAGGTAGATCGATGTATATACTAAGTATATTTATTATCATTTTTCACTCGTTAAAGGCACTTGAGACATACAAAACTTTCATTTCTAGTTGGTTCTATGATGGCGTTGCATATGTTTCTTTCGTTATAATTGATAATTGATATTTTCGTGTACCGTTTCTTCGTGTAAAGTGACACTAAGAATTATTAGATTGATACATATCGATGTCACTGACGTTCAGTGTTAAAAAAAAAAGACAACGTGTAAATGTAAACTCTCATAAACTGAATCTGGATGAGAAGTATGTTTGGTATCAAGTGCAATTATGTTGTTCTTCTTGGATGAAACTTTATCGATAAAAAAGGTAGCACTTGTCGAGGTACGGATGATGAATGGGTGTATGTTTGCCAGTAGTATGCCTGGTTTTTACTTAATGCAATTACATAGAATGAGTTCACATAACGAGGATGTTCAACGTACGTGTACCTTTCATCGTCGATGGAATTTTATAGAAAAAGAAGAAACTTCGCACTTGTAAAGAGTTATAAATAACCGTGCATATGCTCGCCAGTAATTAGTTAAACAGAATAAATGTGCGCACGAGGAATTTTTAACGTGCACGCCGTTCAGAAAACCAGATGCAATTCCTGTGAGATGTATAATTATCAATGGTACTTTATTTTTATTACACTCTTAGTATGTTTCATGGTATATAAAGCCCTGCATTTGCATTAGAAGTTCGCAATATAATAATAATAATTGATAGCTAATAAATTTTACTGCTATCCAATTATGTTCGTTATTATTTCTACCATAATTGAAGCAAATTAAAATATGCTAGTTTAATAAAATACGCTCTGTCAACGCAATTTTTCATTCCTATTTTCACCACAATTTGCATAAATAGTAGCGTCTTAACAAAATCAACATTTTCCAATAATAGGTGCAGCTACGTTATACAAAGTATTTGCACATACTCGTACTTACCAATCAGGCGTTTTCTATCAGGTTCTATACATTTCATTTCCATAACATTACATTTTTCTAGTTATACGAAGGTACTATTAACCGTAAATGATACGACATTTAATATAACTGAACCTATTTAACTAGTATGTAAATGCTGTAACAAATACAGTCATTACAAGTATTTATGTAAGTACACAAATATCGAGTCGTGTCGAGGTAACCGTGAGTCCAAGGAGGACCATAAAGAAAGAGTGTACCGTTCTTTTCGCGGTCACAGCACGCCGGTAACAAAAGACGCGTAAAACGACGCGGCCCAGAGATCACGTGGATGCCATGCCGTGGGCCAATTTATTAACGTTAATAATAAAGCTGATTAAAGCTTTTTATTCCACGCTTGTCACGCGTCTCGTTCCTTCCCCTTCCCTCACGATCGTTGCAACGTTCTTAATTAAAGTAATAAGCTAGGTCAAAGAATTTACCGTGAATCATTACACGCGGTGCACTATGATTACACGTCCCCTCCCCGACTCCTGTGGACGTCGTTATAATCGCGTGAAAAAAAGTATATCTTCAATGTCTTGCTTCGGTAATTATTTATTACAGGTCGCTATTCGCAAATCCTCGTGAGCATACACGTGCAGTCCTCTGCTAGTTATTTTCGTCGTTCACCATGAAAACTCGCGTATCGAAGAGGATGAATATACAGAGGAAATGTTAATTCTGTGGTTATCGCGCGATCTGTACTAATAATGCGAACATTCGACGCGAACATAAAATTGGCTTGTTGTTGTCGAAGATCAGGTATTAGGGAAATTGGAGATCTTTCGAGCCTTATTATATTGCAACGCATAGATACGCTAATAATTTAATAAGTTCAGAAGTGTGGAATTATTTGACGTAGAAGTAGATAAAATTTGTCTCTTCAAGGTGGTCTTCCACTTACAATTTTATCATTTGAAATTCACGTTTCACGAACGAAGAAACGAAGGGACAAATTCGATCGTTGGATGTGTTGGATTGGCAAGTAAGTGATCGAGGATTTTGTCATTAAGATTGGCGATCTTCAACGATAGTAAATGGTAAGTTAGGTGGCAATGACAAATCCGCAGTCACTTAGTTGCCAACCCAATATATCGAAACATGATGGCACGTCCGGTAATTGATCCTGAAGCGAGGATCTGTGCACGCGTCATAGCCCGCGAATACAATTGAGCAATTATTTAACACTTAATTATTCGACTGGCTGTTAATTTCATAGGTTACGAGACGCATCGAGAAATCTTGTCTTGCGTTTCTTTCGTTGCTCGCGATGAACGTACACGGCATCTAAACGAAACCACGGTTTCCTCGTTAGTTCCAGCGGGAAATTTGAATGCATCCTCTGTTATTGGTTATTAACAAAGAAAATCCAGCTGTTTGAATCGCATGAAGTGACAGAACTCGCTTAATGCAGATTGAACGAAATGTGTTGAGGGGCTTTTTGCATGGCTGCCTTTGAAAATAGGCAATGTTTATTCACTTGCAATGGAATAGCGTATCTTTTATGGTTGGATAATAGTTGTGTAGATAAGCGTGCGCGCGTAATTAATATGTTGCGTAAGAATTCAATGCTATTAATAGAAGTGGTATTAATATAATAATAGGTTATTAGAGCGCGTGTCGACCTATAGCACAGACTGAATTAATATAATCGATCTTTTCGAACGCAGAGCCTATTGGATATGTAGGTCTGTAGGTAAATACACAGGTGGTGAGTGGATTTTCTACTCGAATAATAGGTCAATTCATTATTTTTCTTATGAGCCGTTTTTCCATAAGGGTCAATTACACATACATTTGTTGAGAATTGTGGATCTTAATTGCCGAAATAAAAGTAAAGGAACACTAAGGTTACGCTTAGAATTCATATTAAAATAGTTTTAGATTTATTTAATAAACGATTTCGAGGATATGTATCTTCCATATCACGCTGCCAACGGAACAGTTACATTCACTTGTTTTTCGAGGCGCCGCTCACACACATACTTCCACACACGCATATTCACATACGTGTGTCACTACTACGCGGCCAATCCAATCTAGCACACAAAATTATACATATCTCAATGATATCATTATGACGTCTCATCGAAAATTATGCGATTTTCGTTTGAGATATAGTGTGATAATTAATTTAAGATTAATTCATGCACAGGATATTTTATACACGGCGTGATGCGCGGCTGTAGCCAGTTCAGTTTACCTTAAACGTTCAAACTAATTCACCGCCGGCTCATAGTATATTACAACATTACTTTGTACCGTAATACAAGTCGATGTTGCCCGATTAACATCCCAGATTACACAGGCAATGCTCCTTACGCCAATGAGCATATACTTAGGCGGTGAGAAACGATCGAGCCTGGAGAAGATAACGGCGACAACATTCGCGACCATACTACGGTACCGATAGTCCACTGCTTTGTCCCTTTGCACCGTACCAACCAATATTCGCCGATTTTGATATTTATGTTCTATCTAAAAACCCCGAAAGAAATACGTATCTCATTTGATCATCGAATTAGTTTGCTATTAACTTTTCTATTCGAAAGGTACGAGACGAATGCTTGGAATTTTCTTTCGTGGCCAGAAAAGCAGACTCGGTGATAGACGTTGCAATCGATGGAAAAAAAAAAGAAATATTTTTCAGACTTTAATGACTTAATAATTCCTACTAATATTACCGTTATTACAAAGTTTCTCTGTCTCTGTAAAGAAACAACGTTTTTATAATTTCCACTTGTCGCCATAAATACACATATCTGTCCTCCGCTTCTAACCGAAGATTCCGCTAGAAAGATTATATGCGCGCGTGCAAGCTGTCGCCCAGGTTCTATCGTTTGACGCGTAATTAAAAGAATACTCGGTGGTGCCAGGCTTCGGCGAATATCCGTTAGTTTACGATCGAGTGGCGCTCAAGGGGCGCGATAAGTCCGCGCGGAAATGTCTACGTGCTAATATTACGATCGCAACAGTTATTCGGAGAATAGGAGTCACCCACGCCTCACCATTTTCCAAGTAATTTTTGTAAGCGTGTACAGGGATTACGCGTTTGCTTGGTCATAGAAACACTTGTCATACGGTGCCGTAGCTCGTCTCTGTTTGAATTTTGTCTTTTATTGCTACGACATACACAGACGACACTGTACGTTGAGTTTAGTTGTAACGAGAGATAAAATCTCATAAGAATGCATTTTTATCTGATTTTTTATGGTAGAGCAAGTTACGCGTAGAATTTTTTTGCTGACTTAGATATTAGTTTCCGTCGTGTCTGTGTAGAACACGTCGAATGGAGAAGTTATTATGAGTGATGGGGTATTTTGTTGGCAGGATAGCGCGAGACACCGTAAATAAGAGATTGGCGCATGAGTTATTCGATTGAGTAGGCGTGGAATGTGTATAATATCGAATACTAGGCGAATAGGAACACATATCGATCGCGTCTTGTACACCTCGTTCAGAAAATTCTCGGCAAAGCTTTTTCCATTTTCCACATTTTTACAGACCAACATATCAATGAAAGAATCATAAGATCAGGTACGTGCCCATTATTCGTAGAGAAATACTCAAATGTGGAATTTATTTCAATCGCAGGATAACGCGAAAAATAATCAAAACCATGATCAAGTAATTTTTCCACAACTAGCCGTGAGTCATCCAAAAGCAACTCGTCAACGCGTAATATTTTTCTCAGCAGAATCGACGCTGGTCAAATTCCAAAACACTGTTACCTCTTTCGCATAAACCAGGCGTATTCGAGCGATATGGCCGCCTACGGCCGCGGTTCCGCGCTGTCTCGCCCGTTAGACGTCGCGTCGGTCAGGATCGTTTAATTATTCGAGCCGGCGACGCGGAACCGGCGAATATTTCTCGTGGTCGCCTTTCCAAGCGGACGCGTGAACACAAGCAGGCGTGGGAGATGTTTGCGCGCGCTCGATCGCGTAGATTAAACGTTGTACGAGCCGCCTCTACGTAGATAAGAAGCGCTGATAAGATCGTCAAGCGACGACTCGATCGTGTGGATCGTGGTTCGATCAATTAAGGAAATCACTGCTGGTGGCGCGCATGCAGAAGCGAACGCTCGCCTCGTATTTATGGCTCTGTCCACGGTGGCGGCCATAACCGTCAGTTTGTTTGTTAGAAAACAAGCCGCTGGCTTTCGCACATTGTACGCGCCGCGAGATAATCGGCCGCCCCGTCTCTCCGCCGCCTTGTTATTAATGCGTAATTGAATGTTGCGATTCATTACCCGGACGTTATATTTCAAGCCGGTTGACTCGACCAGGGCTCCACCCGGCTGACCGTCTCGTTTACCATCTGTCCACCGTTTTCTTCTCGATGGAAACGAGAAAGCGGTAATGAGGATTTATATTACAAAGTTAGCACGGCGTTTGAGGTGGAAAAGAGACGGGGCAATTTTTAAGAGGCTTCCGATAGACTCTTTATCATTTTTACGCTTAAGGAAATAACGTAGAAAATGAGGAAGGGATTGAGCCACGATGTAGAAGAATTAGGGTAATGAGTAGAATCTCATTAGTCAGGATTCAGCGAGGGATATAGGCGTACTGATAATGGAAATTTTTTACCGATGGAAAAAATTTCTCATCGTGTTACGTTATTACTGTAGAATCTCATTCGTTGGAAATAATGAAGCCTTTATTTAAATTCCACAGAAAATACAAAAGCCACTTGCTGTTAGTGGAATGAGCTTTTCCTATGTATTAGCGTGGTCTTTATGAGATACTATTCCACGTTCCCATTGCATTCGGCTTCTTACTTCTTAGCCGTTAACCAATAACGCTAAAAGTCTCGAAAACTTTACGTCGATACTTCGTGTTCCAATGCTCCAACCTCGTCCTATTCTCAAATCTTTCGTCTTTGATATACAGTCTGTAAAAATTAGCAAATATTTATCAATGCGTATATGCAACGAACGTTGGTCTCGCGGTATAGCTACGTTTAATTCAGACGAACAGAACATAGTAAGTAGTCACGCAGCATCTAGTCGTTGTCGGTTACGAGATACTCCGGTAATTAACCGGTAATGAGGTATGGTCTAGCATGGCGAGTGGATAAATAAAGTCCTAACGGTCGATGTATATATATATA
This sequence comes from Bombus bifarius, assembly GCF_011952205.1. Lineage (NCBI taxonomy): Eukaryota > Metazoa > Arthropoda > Insecta > Hymenoptera > Apidae > Bombus > Bombus bifarius. The sequence continues at coordinate 361,812 of NW_022884897.1, read as the reverse complement.
TATATATATACATATATATATGTATATATGGAGAGCGAAGAACGAAGGGCGAGGAGGAAAGGTCCTAATGGAATATAAATCTTGGAACTGCGCGGGGGTGGAGTACGTACTTACGTCTGTGAGTGCGTGGTCGAGATTCATTTGTAAGGGCGTTTATTGTTCGTCCATTGCGGTTTATACGTGCTTGATGAAGATGTTGGTGAGAATGGAGGAGGAGAAGGGTTGTATTAATGGCACGAATGTATAGACTCATTAATTCTATGTAATGTTGTCCTCGTTGTATCGCTGTAATATCGTACAGTGCATTTATTTCATTCATTGCAGAAGATTAAGAATATTATTGATCGTTATGGATTAATTTTTGGTGTTTCTATGTGAACCGAATTTTGATAATTATCCATTTGTGAATGTTAAACGTAATCATTTAGCATTTCACCGAACGTAACCATTTACAGTACAGGCATATAGTATTTATAAGATTATAATTTGTCATTAGACAGGCATAAAATAAACTAGCCGGCGATACCAGTTTGCAATTAAGTAGAATAAACATTAAAGTAAAGTATTCTACTTGATTTTCAAAAAGATTCATTATAATTTTAAATGAGGCTTGCCTGTTTTCGGTCTACCTTTCAATAGCTAATTGGGCGTTATTAATAATCAATGGCCGTGAATACCTGAGATACCCCACGAGGCACTTCAACCGAATAAACGTTCTTGAGTATTTTATCTTTTTTTTAAAAAAAGAAAAAAGAAAGACGCGCCATAAGCCCGAAATAAAGATTGTATTCCTTGGTTTAGTGCATAATTGGAGATTATTAAAATGTCCCTGAATAATGCAAATACCCTATAAGGTATTCGAAGTGCTCGATCACGTCGCACATAAATTACAAACATCAAGTTCCATCATAAAGTCTCTAAATTGAATCCGCGTATCAAGCGCTCTCATTAAAGATGATTAACCGAATCGTTAAAGGACATTCGAGGCGGTGGTATGACCCACCACGTACATCCAACGAGCACCGTAGCTCTGCACGATACGCTTGTATTATATAGTCGGATAAGTACGCATGCCGCTACCCTATAATCCCTAGATTATAGTCCGGAAGAATCGCCGACTAATACCTGGCCATAATCAATATTCAACACGCTTTCCAAATCCTGGTCTTTCCAAATAAATTTTTTCCTTCTACAGTTTTCCTCTGTACGAATCACGTTCGAATAATTATTCCGCATATCTTGTTAGTTTTGGTACAAGGTTGTCAATAAACGTATTCCATTCGTATTTTAATATTTTGTCGTTCTCTTGTACTCTAACTTTCTCGTAACAAAACTCGCGATAAAACTATGCACACGGTTAAGCATGGAATAAACTTGTCGGCTCGTGTACGCAATCCCAGGGCAACGTTCCGCGCCCTCTTCTTCATAATTTCTTCACAGTGCTTCATAACGAAACGCGTCAGCCTGTTTAAAGCCATTTCCAAGCGTTACGACCAATCCCCAAGCTTTTTCCTGCTGGAACGATACCGCCGAGAACTGTTTCCGCGTTCGCTCGTAGACCACCAGCGAGAGGATTATCTCGGAATGGCAACAGTCCTCCTATGCGGCTTTAAGTATCAGCCTATGCAATCCGCTTTGACAACGGTAAATAGCTAGTACACGCTGTGATAACGCGAATCGATATCCCTCGTATATAACAAAACTAGATAGCGAAATGTATATCGAATTAAAATACTGTTACGACAAACAGGATGCAATTTTTCGTTGTTGAGTCAGATGCTCACAGACATCGACCGATCGATACAAGTATTTTTTCAATATTTCTCTATACTGTTCCTTAGGAAATTTCGGTAAAGTTCCAATGATACAAACTAAACTTCTTCGAACGTACGAAATGCCAATTAGGCTACTCTTCCAGCACGAAAGTGAGAAGCATAGCAGCAGCTTTTCTTAGACTGGAAGGCGCGCAACGCGTAAAAGAAGTTGCCATTCTCGTTCGCCACTTTAGTCTCGGCTCATTCGATACCGTACTGTCGTCATCGGCCGGTAATGACCGGCATCGTGCAGCCGAAGCCGGTGAAACCGTGCACGCGTGGATTGATAGTTCTTAGTTACGAACGAGTCCTGTTCCCTCTCACCTCTATGGACGAGCGAGTCGAAACGCGACGCTCTCTCACGGCCCCAGGATCGACGCGACACTTCGACGGAGGGTCGTAAGTCGTACGTCGTAACAGACCGACGACCAGTTGGTAATCTCTCGCTAATAACCGCTTCGGTCTTTGCACTTTCATGGATCACCGGCCGTAAAGTCAAATGCGTAGATATTTCGTCGCGAACCGGCTGTAATCGTCGCGTTTCTCGTAAATACGTTTCGAAAATTGTCAACCTTCGTTGCAGAGTTTCTGTATGGTTAGCGTTTAGAGATGGCTGATTTTGCAGCGAAGGAACAGTGTTCGTACGATTTGAGTCAGTAAGATATTTGAAAAATAGAATGTACTAAGATGTTTTCAAATTCAAATTATATAATTCGCTTATTTCTCTAGCAAATTGCTCCGATATCGATGATAGTCAATGGATAAATTTTATCTTCCGGAAAGAATTCTTCGCGTAGTCGTTTTCTTTCGTCTTCGGTTCTACTATTTCTAGCGCGAGGAAATCTGCTCTGCGCAGAACGTGACCAAAGGTAGTTTACGCGAGTTCGACGGAGGCTGGAGGCAGGTCGCGCGAACAGGTGGCAATTTGCATCGGATGGAAAAACTGAGGAAGGGTTGAATCAAGGCTCGGTATGCGCGAAATGCCGAGCGTGGCTGCACGCACTGCTCGGAATGTCAGTGGACGGGATTCCTCGTCGACGATTTCCCGCGGATGTTCTCGTAATATCGGTGATTTACAAAGTTTTACTTAAATTACAAAGATTTTAATCGAACTTGTTTCTTCGCGTATAAATAGCAATCAAAGGTTAAGAATAATTTTTCCCCGCGTCTAGACGATTTTTTCATCCTAATGTCAAGGATGCCTGACATATCCATTTGCCAAGCAGTTCGTCTATAAAATCAGTCGTCGTGTTTCCACCTTCCACCTTTATGAGAGAACAACCTGACCTAGCAAGGACAGAGGGCAAAAAAACGCCAAGTCCATTAGCAGCTAGCGATTAGCATCGTTTTAGCACGGTAGAGCTCTAAAAAACCATCTGTTAATCACAAAAATAATATACGTACGTAGCTCGGTTACAGTACATCAGGTTTCCGAAGAAACAGATGTCCGAACGAAAGCGAGCGAGTGGCTAATTGACTAACGAGGTATTCGCGGCTCGTACACGTCGTCCATCAGCCGTCACCGAGGAAATATCGAGATATCGGCGGGAAGGAATAAAGGGAAAAAGAACGAAGCCACGAGGATAGGAGAAAGACGAAGCGGAGAAAAAAGAAAATGTAGTTTGAAGGAGAGAGGAACGCAAAGATGGGCGATCCTGTTCGAGTAGCGTACGCCGCTAGGTTAGTGGTAGTCCTGTTGGTTTTAGTGTAATCGAGCCGGGCGTCCTTTATCATCGCGAGAAAAAATGGCCATTTAATCACGGCGTTTCCCGACATGGGGTCCATGCGCACCCCTCCAGCGCGCCGCCACGAGAATCATTCTGATATTAATGGCGGACGGTTTGACCGCGTAATATGAGGAATCGTTGGCGCGCGCGTATAATATCACTCGGCCGTGCCAAGCCGCTCGAGGAACACGCATGTTACACGGCCGAGCATGACAAATTAATCGTCTACTTGACCGGCCCCACTCTACCGATACGCTGGATCCTACAGCATCGTTCAGGAATTAGTTCCAGGAATATTGTCCAATATTACAATCGAATTGCGTTGAACATCGGCTACAGTCGATGTATTCGACGAATTATCGACGAATACAAGTGGAAAGATCATATTCGTTAATTGTGGCTATTTACGTACGCAAGCTTTTTAAAAATCGATCAACGTTTTAAACCAAAGATATAAGTCACGTATTGACCTCACCTTGCAAAAGAAGAAGAAGAAGAGGAAAAAAAAAGGAAAGAACGCCTCGTAGCGAGGCTACACGAAACATAGAACCGATCGCGTTTCTGTCTATACAGGAATCTCATCAAGCAATCAGCAGCAATCACAGTGCCAAATAAAAGAGTACAGTGGAGTGGCGATGTAGTCGACTAGATGGCCGGTACGCGAGCCCGTTACAAAGTCGACAATTATCGAGGAGGAGTGGCCCCGGCCGACCTCTTTGAAAACGGCACGTTGCTCGATGTCCTCTCGGACGTCACGATGGATGCACCCGCGGTATGCCGTGGATGTCACGTGGACTGGACCGCGGCAGGTCTCGCGGAAGGTTAATTTCATCGCGATAAGATCGTAGCAGCGGATTACGCGGCGGAACACGACTCGAACACCTGTAACGAACGTGATTTTCTTACCGAACATTCAGCGTCGAACGGTCCGCGTCCGGTTTTTCCCTGTGTTTAAGAATTACACGATACGGCTGTTTCTCGATATCCATGCGAGCATTAAGCAGGATGAAGAGAGGAACATCAGGACCGGCGTACTCGCGATTCTTTTTCGACACGCCGCGAAGATTTCAGGTTATACGATCGGGGTTAATGACTGAGGTGTAGTCGAGCGGTCTAGGAATACGGGACCGGTGAGTTCTCTTATCGATTACATCTTGATTAGGGAAAGCAACGGACCGTATGAGACTGTTCAGTGAGTATTGGAAACGTGCGACGATGTACATACTTCGCCTCGAAACGATTTAGATCGTAGAATTTATAGCATCGATGCTAGTGGAATGTGGGAGAAGCTTGCATATTGATTATAACCTTGCCGTACGTCTATACGTTTTAAAACAGTGGTTTTTCTTTTTACGCCGTTTAATACAGCTGTCTTCGTATGCTCGTAAATTTCGACGATTTGTAAATAAGAAGAAGAAATTGGAATTTATTAGTTTATCGAACTCCCTATAGAGGCATCGTACGATATCTATCGCGATATTAACGAAAATTTGGAATTTTCCAAATTTCGTCATCATCTACTCAAATTGCCAAAGGTATCTAAACACTGTACGTCTCACGAGGCTACGTTTCCCGCAGAAATACGTACGTTAAAACGATACGTTAAATGATCAAGTTAAATGATCGGCGGATACTTGGAAAAGGTGGGCGCTCATTGGAAAATCCGACCACCCGTGGCGGATTCGAGTAGGCGCTGCACCGGTGCTCGGCCGAGCGCGAATAAAATAGTGTGGGAGAGTTGGTGTTCTTTGAAAATCGTCCCTCTGTTCGAGAGAAACACTTTCTCCGGTCGGCGACCGATCGCGAGGACACCGTTTGACCCAGTTCACCGACCACGCTCTTGTTAATAAGCAAATCGAATATATTGCCTTGTATCGTATCGCTGCAACGATCACGCTGTCAGTTATAACAAAACGAACCTAAGACTGATTTATAAAATGCTTTGGAAACCATCGTATTAAATACAAAGCAATTGGAATAAAATGTCGAACGTAACCTGAATACATCAAAGGGTTAATTAAATCGAAGACGAAGGAGAAGATAAGTCCAATGATTGCGCGAAGCTTCGATATTGCTATTTAGCGTTCCTTTTGTCCGCACGGATCGCTGGCTCGAGCAGCCGAGCTGAAAGTGCCAACGATTAATAACCTGATACGCACGCAGCGAGGATCTTTCGTGCTCGCCATTAGTCGCAACCGCAGTCTTATCGCGCCACGGTCTCTCCACGGCTACGGTCACGATTTCGGAGACACTGGTGCGCAACCGACCGTGTAATTTACTGCGAATCAGCGTCAATTTAGCGATACTCTGCTGGATCATCGCCAGCTTCTCTTATCGACTCTCTGTTCGAACAGGCAGTACGGTTAAAGACACGAGAAAAGCAGAGCAGAGCAGGGTCACTCTTAAAGCTACGGTCACCGTGCAAATTAGAGAACTTTTCATGGATCCAGAACTTTGGAACTGATGTCGTTTAACTTATATATTATGGTGCAAGATATTTGCTTGATCGATTGGTAAATGTATAACTTTCGCTTATTATTTCTTCGAGCAGCGGGTAAATTAATTTTGTCTTCAAAAATTATTTAAAAATCGTTTTAGACTTATATTCGTGTCTGAAAGATGAAAAAAATAGGAATTGTATCAACAAGTCTTTAGATGTAAGCCAACGAAAGGAAGATACTCTGGTTTAGAATTCAAAACGAAAAAGAAACGACGATGTTGTCTAATTAGGTATTAAAGCGCATAAGTACGCAGCTTGGTCTATGAACGTTATTGATATTATTCCTTCTCGACGAACGTCACGATGTTTCGTTTGCATGCGATATTGTAAGGATCATATATAGCGCTTCCGTAATATTACTTCAAAGATTACACGCAAGTATACGGAGCAGTAGACTTTTATTAAACCCTTGAGACAGAAATCTCGATCGTCATTGGTCGTAAACATCAAAGCACCGGCGGCGCGGCGCGGCGATGCGAAGCGTGGGGACACGGTTGATATCGTTACGGTGTCCCATACGGAAATTCTGTTTCACTCGACGGAATGCAGACTCATTGGCCGGTGTTATAAAATTAAGCATCGTGTTTCGAGCAATCGAGTTGGCTATCAGCTTCTCGCGAGGGAATGCGAGCTGATTACCTGGAACCTTATGAGTATCCTCGTATAAATATTCGCTGGCTTTTTATCTAACCTTTTAACTGGGAAAGACGACTCAACTCGTCGATTATCTATATTTTGAATTTTATCATTTGCCTATCTACAGAAGTTTTACGTGCCTTTTCCATTCATTTTCATATGTAATTTCTACGATATGAGGTACTCGATATAGTAAATTTACTATTTAATGATCAAAACAGCTCTCGATTAAGGAATGGTGTTGCTAGTTCGCTAAGAAGTTTAAAGGATCTACGCCTCTGAAGAAGATCAAGTTTTGAGATCTCGAACGTGGGATTAGGGCAGTAAAGCGTTGCACGCTATGGCACACTGTCTGGGAAAGGATCATTTTCGTTACGTAACCGCAGTGAGTAGGCCTGTGCCAGCTTTTGCACTTCGTCTACGTCACGGACGTGTCGGTCCAGCGTTAGATTATGAACGCCTGCTTTTCCTGACAGCTCTATAGTGATTTGTACGGAGCCCGATGTCACAACGCGAAACATCCAGAACGTTGACAGCGGAAAATTGCCAACAAGACATAAATTATCTTCCGATGATGCTTCTCGACGTAAATTACAACTGGACTGTACATTCGAAAAAAGAAAAAAGAAAAAATTCTTAACGACTCGAAGCTTCAATATCACAGAGGGAGTAGATTATTTTGCGCATAAAAATATCGAACTCGCTATGGAAATTTTTCTGATCTACGTATTCGGTGGCTCGCGAAGGTATTTGAACGCTTACGCGAGTCATTGTACATGCAGAAATAATTATGATTTGATTTTGTAAACGTAATATGTGCAAACCCCTCTACCTAACATTAATTATCGAAAGGGCGATCTCGAAACAAGCGTTTCTCAAATAAACTCGGTGAATGCTCTCCGTTAATGGCTTCGTTACGAAACTACGATGTTTTGAAACGCACGCAAACGTGTCGCGATTTTGATCGATGTGTCGTTGTCGTCGTCGGCGTCGTTGTCGTCAACGTGATTTCTTGCGCGACCGCTCGCTCCCACTGGCTATTAATAAGTTACTAATGGAATCCCAACTTACGTGGGCGAACCGATAAATTATCTTGGCAAAAGCGTACTCGACAAGTTGCGCCGCATTATGCCACGACAGCTATTCGAACGTTGGACGCAATTAACGCGCGTGTTCAGTGACAATTTCCAGCGGTGCATGGTGCTAGCAGAGTGAGTCATCGATTTCAATTTCCTTGAGAAAGTGTTCTACATGTTTTATGTATGTTTGAAAATTCTGGAGCGCATAATAGATATATATATATAATCGTACTTTCTTCGCAAAGAATATTTCAAATAGTATCGTACTCGTGTTCGAAGATAATACTCAAAACTGAAGCTTTCTCTTCGCGGTTTAAATAAAAACAAACAGAAATGATGTTTCGTCGGGATTGAAGAAACCAACTGTCTAAGTATTCACAGCCGACAAATCTAATTACGACGGAACCACGCTGTGAAATCAAGCACCGCTTGTAATTGTCATAATAAGGACGATATTGTTGCCGCGCGTCAATTACGTCGGAACACGCGTAACGCGAGGTGTAATCGGTCGCTGTCATGCAACGTCGATGGTTCACGTAACGCGTCAGCCGTCTTCATTTGATATTTCGCGATTCCCCGTTTTACATGCGACAGCTCCGAACCAGTTAGATTCGCGCGGAAAGAATGTTTGTACGTACTGTCAGTGGTGAGTGACTTGGCCGGTTGCACAACGGTTGTCTGGCAAATAGAAGATTGGGACAGGTACATAGCGCGTTGGAAAAGTTTGTTGTAGTATGATCGTCTGGTAGTGACGCGTTGATGAAGATATGTGCGATGTAATTTTGTAATCTTGGACACGGTTCACGCGTCTACAAGACAGCAAAAGATAGTTTTCATCGTCATAATCAAGGACAAAATGTTTAATCAAACCGCGTAGCCAATACACGTAACCAATACACCAAACGCAGCGGAAGTAAAAAATTCACAAAACATGGACAAACGTCGAACAAATTAACTTCCATGTTCGTTGAACGAAGTCAACGTCGAGCGAGCAGTTTATTGTGTATAGAGTACGAGTCAACGAGATCCGGAGCCTTAATCTTCGCGTGGAATCCGTGGAACGTTATTATCTGCGTACAACTTATTAACGTCGGATTCGATCGACTCTACGGGATCATGTAAATCGATGGGACGTGCCATACGCTTTAATGTTTGTTTCGTGCTGACGTATAACTCGAAAGATTGCCGTATATCTGCGCTTTATTAAGATAGCGATGTAACGCGCCTCTCGGTGAGCGCAATGTCGGCTTAAACGCTACGCCGCGAATTCATGGAAATTCTGCAATTTGCGCGTGCGCAACCATAGGCCCCGGGGAATCGTGAGATGTGCGGTGTAAACGCGCAATTTGCCTAGCGAATCTCTGGCAATCTGACTTTCGTCTCGCGTATGATACACCGGCGAGACATCTAAGGTATTTGAAAGTTTATTTTATTCGTTAAATATTTAGCCGATGTGAGCGATAGAAATGTAACTTTCCATTGAATGCAATCTAAGCTCATCTCAGTATCCGTCTACTGATTAAACAGTTTCAGACTCACGACAGTCGACGGTCGAACTAACGACCCAACGAATTCCATCGTTCTTGAAAGCATCTTTTATCAACCGAGATAAGGAAACTATGGGAATAAGAAGAAGAACGAGGACGCGTCTAAATTGACTCGAGCGAAGCGTCTCGACGGTCACTCATCGCGCGGCGTTAGTATCGCGGCGGCGTATCTCGTATACGAGATTAATAGGGAATAAGCGAAGATACAGCGGCACTCGAGTTTGTAATCACGGAATCACCTTCGTCGGTCGACCACCCTCGAGATTTCCGCACGCAAGCAGAACGGAGGCCACCAGGCCCTCGAAGGCTGCCGCGTAAATCCGTGTCGGCTGGGTAAACCGAGATACAATTAGGATTTGCCGGTGAAAAAGAAGCGACCAAGAGTTTCGTTCCGCTAGCGGTGCAGTAGTCCGTGCTCGTCCGTGGTTTTATATCTGATCGTAAGGTTCGCAAGGCGGGGGACATTTTACGACTGGCACTTTGAATCGAGCTGGGCCCCGCAAAAATCGCGATCACGCGTGTTTCTCGGTGTTCCGGCTGGTTTCTCCGATCGATTCGAGATCGATGATGGCGTGAGTTGTGGTTTGGGCGGTTTCTCAGATTTCTAGTTAGTCGGAGGTATTGTTCGTGCTACGACATTCAAGTTAGAGTACTTGGAACGCATGCAACAATAATGCGCAGTAACGATATTTCATTCTCTATGGCAACGGTGATGTGTAGATGATTTTGTTTTCGACTATTCGACGAGTAGAGAGGAAAAGATATTAATTTGTGGAATTGTCGATTAAAAAATATGACAACCGTTCGTACGATCTTCTCTGTGCATCGTGACAAGCTTTGACATCCATATGGCGACGTCATGGCGTGCGCGGAGCTACATAGTTGCGGTTGATCCGCTAACAATGCTGGCTCTGTCTCACGCACGTGAATTCGTGGAATCGCCGACAACGGGACGAACGCCTGTCCCTTCGGGGAGAACACGAGCGAAATGCCTGAACGCGTCATGGAATGGATTCGCGAAATCCCGATCTCTCCTGGCACATGTGTCACAAATATGCACAGCCAGATTAAATTAGTCACTTGAGGAAATTACAAGATATTGAAGAGGCTAGGATTGCAGCACATTGAGATCATGGAAGTGTAGTGTTCCTTCCTACCAGTCTCTAGCCTAAAGTCTCTCGTCTCCTTTTTCAACATTTAAACCTTTGACACCTGATAGGTATACGACTTCGCTATGCTTAAACATCTGTATATTCTCATTCGTACTTTCACTGACCACACGCAGTCTAAGTACCTGTCATAAATCGTTCGAAAATAGAATACTGTCAAACTAACTGCCTTCAACGACTCTTAAGAAATTCGTCATCGCTAATACACATCTCAACGTGTTTAATTTAAGGCAATGATGTAATGGGTATAACCTCCTAGCGTACCGTAGCTTCTAAAATTTTTTAAATACGCTACATAAATTTTGTCAATGTACATCTAGTACTTCTCAATACCCATGAATGACTAGATTCTCCAATTTCTAGCTCGATTCTCTAATTAGTACCTCGCCAATCTCTCAGACAGATCACGCGTGAGAAAGTATTTTCTGCTAAAAACGATTTAACCACTCAAATAATTCAGCTGAAGGTACAGCGGCAGCGAGACGATCGCGCGAATTCCAACGCGGTTGGTTTCGTGCTCGGTGCTCGTTACTCTCTCCCCGTTAGCTGGCCCCTGTATAACCGCGCCTAAATCCTGTAAACGCGAGCGTTACACAGCCGTGAGCCGATATTACGGATCGCTGCGATCCTGCGAGCGCTACCGGTTCGTTCTGCATCGTTGCGTCCCCCGGGAAAGCTTTATTCCCGAAATTCAACGACTTTCTACCGTAGCCGATTGTCGTTCCATTTGCCCGTATCCTACATTTCACATAGATCGATCAACGTATCGTAGACAAGAGCAGTATCTTTTTTACAAAAGAACTAAAGTAGCTACGCTTTCAAGCTACTAGCTTACAGTTTGTAATTTTTATTTTCAATTTTATCTTCAATTGCGTTTACAATCTGAGATTTCGATCTTTCAATAATCATGCCGATTACTTGCAATTAACCCCTCTCAAGCATTCGATACCAATTTACCGAATCATCTTATATAATCCACCACCAAATCTAAACGATTTGGGTCAATATATGACGGTCCATTACGTTCAACCCACTTGGACCTCATCAGGCATATCCACGTTACCGCCAACCACTTCACATCCACGTTTCCTTACATTTCCTTCTTCCATTTCTTTTTCCTATTCGAGAGCGCCCCTCCCACTGCCAGCTCCCCTTTCCTAAGCTCACACTCTCTCCTTTCTCTATGCAGCGTCGCATCGGAGAGCAATGCGCTCTCGCGACGACGTTGTCCGGAGCGGCGCGGCGAGGTGCGCAGCTCTCCGTGTTGTGCACGCGCGCGTAGGTCGCCGCTCTTCTCGGCCGATGACGTGTTCGCCGCGCGTTTCGCGGAATGCCACGAGCAGGCCTGATTGTAACGGAGCTAGGACCGCGGGCCACTCTCGTCAGAGCGCGCCGGTGTGCGAGAGCGTGTACAGTGCACGTACGCGCGAGCAGCCCGCCGCGTGGGCGTTTGGCTCGGGCAGGTGGATGCCTGGCCCGCGGCGCTAACGCACCATCGCATCGGCCGCACACGACCGCGCCACCACCACCTTCTTCCTCTCGCTCTACGTTTTAGTTAGTCCAACGATCTTACAGCTGGATTTTTTCGTTATTTGGTTGTCGTTTGGTGAGATTAGGTTTTCTGAAGGTTGTCTGAATTTATAAAAAGATTTCTCATGCATCGAGTTTACGGCATTTAACCACGAAATTCACCTTGGTCGTTGCTACGTCACTCGCAGCAAGTCTTCCACGATTGAGACACATATTCGTAAATTGTACCGCATGACACGCGATAAAAGCAATTCCAGCGCGGACGATACGTGGCTACGTTTTCTCATAAGGGCACGCCTCACAATCTCAAATCTCGTGCGAATAATCCAAGAAACCAAGTCATGAAAGCCTCAAAACCGCGATATTCGTCTGTATACATACGTATATAGTTCTAAGCCGGCTTACTAACAATTAACTATCGGCAGATCGTGACAGGGACATAGGCCGAACACGAGGGCAGCCGTAGGAGATTTTCTTTGACCGATGAAATAAATGAATAGTCTCGCGAGCATTGCGCCTTTGTTTGTGTTCATCGTGGTCAGCAGCTTGGGAGCATGTGCGGTGATTGCCGTAACCATCGGGCACGCCTGCCTGACTGGCTGACTGCTCGCCAGACTTGGCCACTCGCTCGCCTGTCTCCTCTCTTTCTCTCTCTCTCTCTCTCTCTCTCTCTTTCTCTCACTACCCCCGCTATACCGGTGCACGCCAGTGCACCGAATGCACTTTACTGCACGTTGCGCCGCCAACTCGGCCTCTGCCAATGTATCACCTATCTACCTGCGCGACCGTACGCAACTGCCCCCCTCTACGCCCTTTTTCATCCTCCTCTTCTTCTTCTTGTTTTTCTCTTCTCTTTTGCCGCTTCGTCCTCCGTTTCCTCCCGGTGAACCGCTCCTCTGTGCACCTCGACAGCTCGTTTTGCTCTCGTTTCTCGCGTAGCTGCTGGCCCTTCGCTCCGATTCATTCGCCGTGTACCTCTCTTTTCGATTCTACTCGTGGATATATTGGATTCTTCTGTTTGCTTCTCCGTGGATGCTTCCTCCTTGCCTCTCTTTCTCGTCTTATTATAGTTTTACCCGCACCATGTTTACTTTCCCCTGCGTCCCATCTGCATTTATCCCGCTCTCCGAAGGCCCCCATACGTAGCCGCTTGCGCAGTAGATTTTGAAATTTTATTTAATATTACGAGATAGATAACTACAGATAAGCTACAGATCCTCGTACCGCGTAACAGGTCAACGAAGAAATGCAGGGCTTCGCTGAATCGAAATGAATATGACAATCGTACGAGTTCTCGTCTCGATACAGCGGTATAAGTAGATTGTTCCTTCGTGCACCAGACGCCTGGTCTATAATCCCTATACTTTCTAAATGCGTACGTTCTTCTGGATATTACCACTTTTTAAACCATATCTCTGGAAACCTTTTATCGAACACTCTTTCCTTCCTTCAAAATTACCACATTCCTGTGTCTTATTACCCTTCTAAATCATTGGTCTTCGTTTTCTTCTCTTTTCTAAAACGTGCTTTGAAACGCGCCTTCCTATATTCTTTCCCTCGCCTTTTTCTAGTCTATCAACTTTTTGCTTTTTACGATCCTCCTCCTTCCAATTCTACATTTCCAACTCGCATTCGAAATCTCACAAATCCCTCTTGTTACTTCCTCTACACTTCCTCCAAATTTTAAAAACTTCGTACGTCTCTTCTTCAATTTTTCACGCTCGCTTTCTCACCCTCTCGCGCGCTCTAGCCCACTCACTCGGCTCTCTCCAGGATCTCCTCTCTCTTATCCAGCATCTTCCGCGCTCTCCCTCGCTCTTCATGAGCGTGCATGTCACCCTTCCCTCGGCCCCTCGCCGCGGTGCAACTCCGGATCCGACCACGTTCTTCCAACGCGCTTATCTACAAGCACGGGCGAAGTGACTCACTCGGTGAGTGGTACGAGCACTTGTCGCGAGCAGCCGCGACGCGGATGCCGATTCCCTGGGTCCGATTCCGCGCTCGAAAGGTTCTCGGCCGTATGTCGCCTGCGCAGCGGTTGCGTAAGCCGATTTTACGAGCAAGTTGTGCCGTACCTGCACGCAGGTGGACACGGACATGCAAAAGCGCGCGACCCTCCCGCCGTGAGAACTTTCTGTACCGATTTTCGTCTCACCGGATGTCTAACTAGGTAATGCTTCCTCTATCGATTAATAGAAATCGCGATATTCAGCGTCCAGGAATTTTTATATAGAGTCGTTTATTTGGCGTATTAACGCACGAGTAATTTATGGCTTCTTTGCGGAACGGATGAAGATTCTGAGGCTAGATATATACATTTTGGACAGAAGAATGACATGGAAACGACACATCGTACATAAATCCAAACAACTTAAATCAAATTTAAACAAATTCTACCGGCTCATTGGCAGACGTTCCAACTTAAGCGTGCAGAGTAAAATAATGCTATATAAAAATATATTAAAACCTGTTTGGACCGACTATGGGGAACAGTATGTAATTCCAACATAGAAATTCTTCAACGATTCCAATCGAAAACTCTAAGATCCTTAATAGGTGCACCTTGGTATGTTACCAACGAAATAATACATCGTGACCTTAAGATACCTACAATTAAAGAAGAAATATCCAAATTCCCACTAAACCCACTGAAAACCCACTAGTTACTCAATTACTTGACACGTCGAATCAGATCCGCTGGCTAAAAAGACATTGGATTCAGCTAGAATCAACGTTTATTATTCACGTTATAGTACCACGCCAGAATAATTATTTATACTATAAAAATAATATAATAATTACTTAAATAGTTACTTATAATTCTCAATGAGAATTGATTGTAAAATTCTTCCAAATAAGAAAAAAGATATACCGGGTGGTTGGTAACTGGTGGTACAAGCGGAAAGGGGGTGATTCTACGCGAAAAAAGAAGTCGAAAATATAGAATAAAAATTTTTCATTTGAGGCTTTGTTTTCGAGAAAATCGACTTTGAATTTTCGCTCGGTACGCGTGCACTTTATCACGTCTCGTTATAACGGATCTCACTGTAGATCGTTGTCTCGATGGAAAAATGAAAAAAAAATTTTATTCTATATTTTCGACTTCTTTTTCCGCTTGTACCACCAGTTATCAACCACTCTGTATATAAAGAGAGAGATTATTAAATAAAGTTTAGTTGACGAACATGTATTTAGGTCAGTATGCATTTTTCCAACGACAGATGAAATTTTTATGTCGACTTGCGTATTTGCGAACGTAACGTTTGCCCTAGTTATAGGTGAGAAGTATTGAGTTGGCAATTAAGTGATTGCGAATTTTGTCATTTAATGGTATTGACAAAATCCGCGATCATTTACTTGCCAATAAAATCTCATAAATACGCAGTGTTTTACACGGAGTCGTTTGTTTGGTACAATTAAGTTTCGTTTGGTGTAATTATGTTAGTAATTTGATACTTCCGTCGGTGATAAGTGTTGATTACCGTGTTCGGTCGTGCTAAGATTTTTACGGCGCTTTTCTCGGCGAACGATCGGTCAACATACCGTTCGTATCAAATTTAACGTACGAATAAAGTCAGTGAAATGTATGCCATTAGGAAAGCAGTATGTATATGATGGACGTTAGTTTCTAGTGAACTATCCAATAACGAGTTATCAACATCGATAACTAACAGGTTGCCATACACCTGCGATTCTCACTCTATATATTATAAAGATTCTTGTTCGGATCATTCCTAAATGTCTTACTTAATGAAGCGTAGCTTTAACCTTGGAAAATTTGAATACAAGTTATAAGTTACGAAGGTTTCTTCTCGAAGCTTGCAACGTTCGGATGAGTATGTTTCGTATGAAGTTGCAATACGAAGTGGATGAAATATAACTTTACGGTGCACACGTTACACGGGTTGAAGTGTACTGCGTAGAATATTTATTGGATTTTGAGAACGTAGAAAGTGGTAATCGGAATAGTTGCATACTGAATAGCACGTTCGCGTACGCTACACGGCAGAAACTTTATACCGTGCTGCTATAAGTGACAAGTCAGAAATGCTTGATTTACGCTGGATTCGGTGTGAAGGCGGACCTTTTTTCAGGTTAAATATATAGTGAATGGTTTGACCACTTATACCAGCCAAGTTCTCGCTGCATCTTTATTCTTAATATACCCACCATTTGTATGACAAATTACAAAGAGTATGGTGTAGATCGTAGCAACTTAATTTCCACATGGAAGATCCAATACGAGGAAATTAAGGTTTCTAGGATAGCAACGTATTTCTTGTGAATCATTGCGCGTCTTTCTGTACAGATGTTGTGAGATTGTGTCACTAGTACGATTCATACAAACTAAGATTCAACCCCTAAGAACTTCAATTTCGTGTATCTTTATAATAAATACCAGACAATATGACGAATGAAAACGCTTTGATAAACAATTTGTATTTATTTGAAAATGTATAAAAATACGAAGAAACGAAAAGTGGTAATACAACGAAGGAAAAGTCTTAACGTCGTCAATTCGATCGTTCATTCGAAGCGAGATTCGCCCAGACCAGTTGAAAATTCCATCAACTACGTTTAACAATGTACGATGAAAATCGGAACTCGAGCCAAAGCAGCAATGTACCCCAGCCATTTCTCATAAATCACACACATTAGCCGGTCGACAAAGAATCGAGAGAGACACTCCCAATCCGAAATATCACCGGTAACTACAACTTCGTATAATCGATAACTCTCTCGAATTTCCTTTATGCTTACCTCCCATTGTGAACGACGACGCACAGGTAATGCGGCAAGAAATTTACGAGCGACATTTTTCCCGGTTCTTATGATAACCACAGAGCCCTGCACGGCCCCGACCAGATTATATTCCTCGAGACGCTGATATTTCCTCTTACGCTGGCGCGTATTCCGCGTGGGAGTGTGAGATCGGATCTCGTTCAATTTCGTCGAGAGTTAATAGCCACACGACTTCACGTAACGGCACGGTGTCCGCGTTTTTCCGCCGCGTTGCATTTACTTAGGCCTGGTGCGCACGCGTGCAAGCGCACAATGGCGCATTGAAACGCGCGAACGCCCGATTACTCGATTACCAGCCTCGATACGGCGCCCTCTCGACCGATTGAAAATTTCCATCGCTTCGGCAACACGGCTCTTAATGGTCCGCACCATCTACACGATTTTTCGCCAGATCGCCGTACTGTGATTCCACGGCCGCGCCTCTCAGTTTCGCCGCGAGTCTGTTTACAAACGGGCAAAAAATCGAAATGAAATAGTGGATTAGCGTGAAATGCTGAACGTTAGCGAGGGAACAATTAATAAGCCGGAGAACGTGGGAATGGGCGGGTGCAATTGTGACGTTGAGTGTTAATTCGTTTCGGTAGAGAAGAATGGATCGACTGCGGCTGAAGCTGTGTTATCCGAGCCTCTGCGGTTATGTAGGGATGAGGCTGCTTATGCAGGTTTGTTTGCTCTTACAGTCTGCTCTTGCGCTACGCGTACTTTGTTGCTTCATACTGACAAATTGAAAGATCCTCAAAAGAAGTACGTACAACGATAGTCGTTGATATCTAGTGATCCGTTCAAGTAGGAATTGGAAAAATATAGTGCAACGCATTCGCAATCTTCCCCTTCTTTTGCATAGTGTTCGTTCTATGCTTTGTTTTAAAGGCAACAGTATATATGTCGAGTTAGCATTGGGGTTAGGGGCGTTTAACGAACCTTCATTTGGATTAACCATTTTTTTTTTAGTATACAATACAGATGATAGTTAATGGTAGAAATATGATTATTGCAGAATAAAGTTCACTAGCAATAAACAATTTCACTACACAATAAGTTCTCACTAAAGACTCGTATTATAATAACAATGATTACTTAGTCACTAAATGAATATAGTAATAAATTCCCAAGGTGATTATATGACTATTACAAAATTAACCGTGACGATTAGATACTCGAGATGCTAATGACAATAATCTTAGGTTCAATAACGAATACACGGCGAACAGGATAACAAATGCGCTTACTTGTCAAAAATCCAAGTGGAACTGAACTCCTGTACTTTCTGTGTACCCCTCTGTACCCTTTGGGTCAACTATATTTTTAAGGAGAGCTATACAACTACGTCATACTTCTTTTAGGTAAAAACGTCCATCCCGTGATGGTGGCTACGTTTAGCGACCAGATGTGTCACTTCGAGGCCAAGCCTACTGTCATAAATCTCGGGCAAACATACTCGGATTAAATCATAAACAACTACTTCTGAGCTTTATTATTTAAGTACAGCTATAATAAAAAGTCTAGACTAAAGTATTGGGAATTTTCCCGATGTTCTTTCATCTCCGACATATATAGGGTGGTTGGTAACTGGTGGTACAAGCGGAAAGGGGGTGATTCTACGCGAAAAAAGAAGTCGAAAATATAGAATAGAAATTTTTCGTTTGAGGCTTTGTCTTCGAGAAAATCGACTTTGAATTTTCGCTCGGTACGCGTGCACTTTATCACGTCTCGTTATAATGGATCTCACTGTAGATCGTTGACTCGATGGAAAAATTAAAAAAATTTTTATTCTATATTTTCGACTTCTTTTTTCGCGTAGAATCACCCCCTTTCCGCTTGTAACACCAGTTACCAACCACCCTGTAGATACACGCACTTTGCGTAGAATGTAAGTAGATACGAATAGGTATACGTACGAGAAAACAGTCAAAGCGCGGGTAATGTGTGATGATTGTGAGGAGAGACGTCAACCGTGACGTCATTCGAAATGACTCGGGGAAACGACCTTGATTAATTAATTCAGTTTGAACGTAAAGTAGATTGAAAGATTGCAAAAGAGTGGCGCGTGACGTCGTTCTTACGTTAGACAAGTGAAAAGCCTTGAATAGACAATTGGATTGAAATATACCATAGCGTATTCATAGTAAAATTTGACATTTAAATGTTACCGCGGAAGAACGTTTTGACGTTTCGCCGACACTTTCTACGATTGTATTTGTTGTAGATACAATTATACTCGTAGAATTGTTTGACTTGCGTCGATATTCAAATAGAAGCAAGTGAAATGAGATGAAACCACGGCAAATTCATCATACCAGCTGCTTCTCTATAATTAAGTACAGCAATGTAACCTTTCGACCCGGTTTCGAGGTTCTGAAATCCCTGCGCTTCGCGGGTTGCGGCACCCGTTAATTAGCTAATAATTAATAACGATTTAACGAACGTACATGAACCTGAAGAATAACACGAGTAACATAAGTCGATATAATGTGTGTAATTCGACACATATTCTGTACTATAAACAAACTTATTGTAATATCATTTATTTTATTAAGGCGATTAATTAGTAAGGCGATCAATTAGCAGATTAAATAGGACAATTATCTGATATTGGAATAGATTTTTTAGCATGTGGTATACTTCATTCTTTCCTTCACTTCCGAATCCGTGATCATACCTCAAGTGGAGAATTCTGTAAAACAGGAAGCAGCTATCACGCGTGCTTCCGTGGCTATCTTAAGCTGTTTAATTGCGACGAACATCAATCATCGTACCGTTAATCCAACGTTGAATAAAGTGCACTACGCATCTATAATGCTCCGTTAATCAGCCGTTTACATGTATCTATCGTTCTTTTCAGCAAAGGATGATAAAATCGACGAGTTTTGGGAAAACTTGAAAGCTTAAAAAAAAAAAAGAAGGGAGTATGTCTTCGTATGTGATTTCAGAAAGGAAATTAGGGAAATTGAAGAAAACAGCGATAGACCTATGCCGTTCGCACCTCGATCAATTAACGCAGCCGATCGAGAAATCAATCACGATTGTCGAATCGCGAGATATCCAATCGATCGATAACATTAATCACCAGCCGGTTCCTTTTTCTTCGTCGCGTTTCAGTTTGTGATAGTAATCTCTTGCTCGCAGCAGGATGCTGCTTATACGCGGGAACTGAACCACGCGACTAACAAACCATTTATTTGAAAATTAATTACAACATTATGACAAATTTTCGTTCTCATTCGCGGATTAAGATGGTAAGTCCAATTAATCGAATAATCCGGCGAACAATCACGCGGCCAATTAAAGTAAGACGATAAGGTCGCGTATTACTCGAATCGGCCGGTTAATTGCTAATTGAATCAGTTCTTTGATCTCGAGCCCATAGGCAGCGTTCGTCATCGTGTTGCGATTAATCATCGGCTTAGAAAAAGTACTGTACTCTTCCATTATGGAGTAATTCCGCATCGGTTACTCTTAAACACGACGAATGTGGGATAACATTAGGAAAAAGAACGTTGATGATGCCGTGGCTGCGTGAGATAGAAAGTTTCCAACGAGAAATTTACTTATTTACGATCTTAGTATGTGTATGGAGGGAAAGAGAATATGCAGGTGTAAGTACTTACAGGATAATTGCTTTTCGATCGTGATTGACGTTAAATGTACCGGGTAATCGCAAATTGGTGCGAAATTTACGGGATCGTTTATGGAAAGTCGTAACGAACGCGGATCATTCTTTGCTACTTTTCTAATTAGCCCGATTTTCATCGCAGAGAAATAACACGTTCAACATTTCCGACCATCGTCGTATTCCTTCCTCCCTGAATCGTTCATCGTGCAAGCAACTCCGAAATCTCGGAAATCTCCGCGTGGTCGATCCGAGGCGAGAACGAAGCGAGTAGAGATCGGTTCTCTCACGATGCTGGTAGAACGATCGTACGCGAGCGTTCACGATTTTGCGCCCGCGAGATCGCCAACCACGATGGCAATTAGCCGATAGCTCGGTCCGTCGACGAGGAGGCGGAGAAAGGGAGATAGAGAAAGGGTAGGAAAATGAGAGAGAGGATGATCAATGATAATGATTCCTTCGAACGTGATCGACACGGTCGGCGGATCGGCCACGTGTGCCGCGGATATAGAGAAAAAGAGAGAAAGGGAGAAGTTACGTTTCACCGCTTCGATTCTGTCTCGTGGTCGAAACGATGTTTCTCCACCTTCTCCTTGATCCACAGTGCGAAGTCTTGCCAGATGATTTTGCTCCTCGGTTATTTCCATATCGATCGAAAGCAAGCCTGCAAGGTCTCTAGAAAATCGAAACCTCGCAAAGTGTCTTTATTCGAGCGAATGAGAAATCTGCGACCAAGTCAGTCGTAACGACACAGTTGGTCACTATGTGAGCCAGTCACGGTCGTATCTAATAATCGGTGTCACCTCGCCAGTTTCACATGCATTGAAATATCGTCGTTGGCAGCGTGTGCGGCTGCGCTCAGAGATTACCGACGTGAGTCACTCGCACGAGAACGCGAACATTGCGAAGTAAACCGATTACGCGTTATTTATCGACGCTCGAGTTATTAGAATCGTATCAGACACGACGAAAGTAAGGTTTATGAAACAATAAAGTGCATGGTTTGTTGGTTTTTCTTCTTGTCTTCTTTTTCAGTCTTTTTTTTCCTGCGATCAGGATTAGCGGAATTTATAAGACACATTGGCTGAGTGAAATGCAATCGGGAAACTGGCAACGTTAATAACGTTGAAGTACAGTGGAAGAAACGATAACGAGGGAACGTATCGAACCTACGCGTCGTAGTTTTAGCGAAATTTCATTTGCTTCTTTGTGCAGCTTCGTTTCGCGCGAGTTGTTGGCATTCATACGATATATCGAATTTATAGCGTTTATTGGAATATAACACATCTGGATAACCGAAGGGTGGCAAAGCGAGTGTTTCGACTCTTCGTGGAATCGCCACGTAACGACGCAACGCGACGTTGCGAAATGTCACCGGAAGAATTCGATTTTCAGCTTTCACCGGCGTCGGTGACATTTCGGTGGACGCTCATTAAGGGGCCGGCGTTCCTCGTCGATTAGTCTCGGCCTCGATCGATCGAATCACGTGTCCCCGTCGCGAAGCAAATCGTTCGAACGTGCGGATAGATCCGCGACCGCAGCCCCGCCGTGATCTCCTCGACGATAAACGCTGAAAGTCAATTGCCACGAATCGATTATCCGGCTCCTGTCCGCTTCGACGCTCGCGCTTGTACTTGTACGACGAAAGTGTCGCGTTCGAAAGTTGCTGCACGAACAGAGTGTCGAACTTTTTGCGATTAACCCGTTGCCCTTTTTAACTTCATTTTAATCGTTTAACGTCACTCGAGTCTATCGAATTTACAATTTGATTGTGAAATGAACGATACTTCATAGTATCGTAGTAAACTATTTTTCTGTTTTCGAAATTATAAAATTTCTGTTTGCCTCCTCGATTCATGTAACGTACTTCTGCAATGTATCCATCAGTGGAATTGATTTCTTCTACTTTAACAAAACTTTTGACGAATCGATGCTTCGTTGATTCGTAGCTCTCTTATTCGCTCGAAGAACGCATTTCCGCTTTTGCGCCGTGCAAGAAACTTTACAATTTACGTCTCGAAGCTACGCTTCTTCTTGACGGCGGTAAGAGTCATCGATAGTAATTTATTCGACGCGATGATTCACTTGTCACCTGGAGCGAACTTCAGTCAACGCTCAAACACTCAAACCTCGAATATCCTCGAACGACAGATCAAGGGACGGACCGGTCGCGCGATAAATTATACTGGATCGATCCGATCTGCCTCGATGATTTACGTAAATCTTCTGGGCGTTGCGTCGCGTCCATCCGATCCGATTTAATCGATTCTGCCATTCACTGGATTAATGCACAATGAGATTCGATCAAAGTCGTACGATTAAACGCACGCCAGCGTCTCGTGCGTTCGCATTAATAACAATTTTTCGAGATACGAAAATCACTCCACTTTTGTTCATATTTTACGCGTGGATTTTTAACGAATTTACGCTGTCGAAAGATTCAGCAAGACTTCACGTAAGTAATATCCTTCTACGAGGATAACGCAGTATATTGGAAAGAAAACTTCTCATTATCAATGTTTCTTTTATCAGTTGACTACTATTATTGGGTTGGCAACTAAGTGATTGCGGATTTTGTCATTAGATGGTATTGACAAAATCCGCAATCACTTAGTTGCCAACGCAATACTACTACTACCACACATCTTCCTTTCAACAACTCGCCAGCTTCCTTTCAACGATATAGTTCAATCTCGAGGTAAAGGATGCTCATTGTAAAACATTGTTTCGACGATTTGGTAATCTAGCTTCTACATAACAACGCAGGAGTATCTCTCGTTATTGAACAGACATTTCCATTTTCTCTTTTTCTTCCCATCTTATTATCCAGCGTTTACGAGTTAGCCAGTACGCACGATAACCTGCCAGCTTCGTGTCGGTTAATACGTCGCCAGCAGCAAGTTAGGCTGTCGAGCAATGTTGCGATAGGAAGTTGAAGAGGTGTTGGGAAAACAGGATGTTTCTGCGTTGGAATAGATAAAGGGGGAGGATAATGGGAAAGGAAGAATAGAACAAGTCGAAGATGCGAGGGAACAACGAGGAAGCTTGAAATATACGTACATTCTGGCCGAGTAATGAAGTGAATGGCGGAGCGACGCAGACGGAAGTCCAGAGAGATGATTGATAGTAAAATAAGAGGAAATGTGCGTGACATTTGGCAGATTACAAAAGAGAGAAAACGTATGATAGTATATAAAATAAAGGAGAAAATCAACGATATAATATTAACATTTGTATAGAAAAATATAGGTCAAATGTAATGAATTTTTCTCTTTCTTGCGTTATTAAGTTTCGAGATCAATTTGTACGTTTGAAACATCTAACGTGTTTAGAAACGACGCTTTATCGATTCGAAAAACCTATCGAGAAATTTGTCTTATCATAATCTAACTAGCTTTCCCCTTTTTATTATATACCCACGTGGTATACCAAAATAAAGAAAAGAGAAAAAACTGAGAGAAAAGAAAACGTTGCACGAATAATAAAAGTCGAGAAGATCAGCAACAGGGTCCAGTAGAAAAAGACGAATAAAAGCCGACCGAAAGAGTAAAGAAACGAAGACGAACAACACGAGACGGGGATGTCCTAATAGATTATTAATTTACACGTCGGAGATACTCTGTAGGAAGGCGGAGTGCGCTGGTAGCGGCACACCTGTCCCAAACCTGTCCCGCTTGATTATCTTGCATTATGCAAAACGCGTTTTTTATCGTGCTGCAACCCCTTAATAAACGGTTGTCCGGTTAACGGTTGACATAATACGTCGGCTATTAGCAGCGGTGATCGGGCCGTTTCACTTCCGACGACTATTCATCCCTTCCACGTTCGTCTTCGTGTCCCGACACGTTTTATCGTTCGTTAGACGATCGTCTGCTTATCACACGTGAATTCAAGTTCTCTAGAAAATCGAACCATTCGACAATTTCGACGTTCGGAGTGACAAAAGCAAGGGAATTAATTTTTTTAATTTTCCAGTTGTACTTTTTCATTCTCAAGTCAACTGATTCGACTCGTTCGAGCTCGAAGACGCTACGAAAGAATCGTCATCGATATGCGTCATTTCTACGTTCAGTTCTATACTGTAAATGGTCTCATTTACGAAACCTCTCCAGTTCTCTTTTCGATTGAAAACGAACGCAAGAACGAGACATAAGAAATTCGAGTATCACAGCTGAGGTAGATGCAAGGAAGGTAGTTGCGTGTACGCAGTTTTCACACATAAATCTACGCCTCAGGATCGGTAACGATCCGATAAAAAGTGTGCTCACCTCGAAAAGCAATCTCGACGGTACTCTTGAAGGAAATGCGTGGCGCGTTAATCGCGAATCTGCCGATGACGTCGCTATATCAGGCGGTGGTGAAAAAAGGACGAGCATCGTGGCAGTGCGGCACGTAGTTCTATCTACCTGTTCCTACGCGGCTCGCACGCCCACCTGGGTAAGCGTTGAATTTATCGCGTTATTAATCTGCGAGCTGGAGTGGCGCGCACGCCTCACGACGGACGACGACGGATTTACGCGCGATGCGCGACGCACGATGCGCATACGTTGATACGTCCGTTTACAGTGCGCGGGACAGCCCCTTCCTTCGCTTTGGTCAAAGTCGCACGCGATCAAGTTGTCAGGAAAATCGCCTGTCGAGGATAGATCGCGTTGACGAGTGAAAACGAACCGAAGAATAGAATATCGAAGGCTATCGTTCCGTTTCATTGATTCTATCGGCGTCATTAATTATTCGGGATAAGACAATGTTTAATGACGAGACGTAGCGAAGAACCGCGCTGTTATTTAATGGAATATTAACCTTGATGAATGATGGGAAATAAACGATAAACTATGTTTGAACAATGGGCGTGCGTATAAGTAGGTAAACTAAGAGTACGTTGGAAAAAGAATATTGGAAAGTTCAATGAATTTAATGATAACTTTCACAGTGCGAGTGATTCATATGTTACGTGTTACTTTTACAACATCGATTCGCTTGAATCAACTTTTGACTGACTTTTTGAAAGTAGGTGACAATATAGAATTTGTAGATGAGAAAAATATGGACGCCTGAGAGTTTCTAAACTATACTCTTGGAAAGTAATTCGTGTAAAAGAAATACGATTATCTGCCATAATTCCGAGAATTTATTCGACTGTTTCATTTGTACGAGTAATGATTTCGTAAAAAATCGGATCTATTAATAATCGAAGCAAGTTGGTACACGCTATGTTTCTACTTTCTATTCCAAATATTAAGACATGAAAAAAATCGAGCGGTTTCGATAAGTCTAGATTTCGATGTCTGTTTCGATACTTGCATTCTAATTTATAGTGACCCCTTGCATCCACAATCGTTTGCAAGTTAATTGATTCGCCACAGCGGAAATCTACTAGAAATCTTTCACTTTACGTATCACTGCTTCGACTAACAAATTTCTCCTCTACAAACGCTACGTTCCGACCACTTACTATCGACGATAATAATATCCAAAACGTCGTGTCGGACTGATAACGGTAATTAAGTTCATTATTCATTGGAGAGCGTTTACGTTCAACGACAACATAGGTAATGCAACAACGAATGCGTTACACGTAACGTACACGGATAAAATACCTGGATTTATATTCCATACGGATTGTTAAATTTAATTAAAAATTAAAAATTAAGATTCGAGATATTTTTAATTCGATTTAAAATGAGAATTAAATTCCTTAAATATTCGAACCGGTTGGACGACGATGAATTGTATAATTATATATAGCTACGAATACGTAATCTTCTGATTTGAAATTATAGTTTCTAATTAACCTGTTAATTTATCTTCTAATTAATGTAAAAATTAATTTCACATCTAAGAAGTAAATTTCCATCAGCAATTCGATCTGCACACTTTCTATCGTTGACTTCCTCGATGAACGAGGATCGAGCCGCGGTGATCGCGTACACGAAATGGCCAATAAGTCAACGTTCCATGTTGCAGATCCATGAAAGGAGCCTCAAAGACGCCTAAATCGGCGTCGAGCCAATTTCCCTGAGCCTCGCGAGAAATCGCATTTCCCGACAGTTCCTTTCCGATCCGTAGCCGATACGCCACGGCGACGATCGTGAGAGCGAGCAGAAGCTGCCGCATCGCGATCGTAGATTCGTAGAATCGATGGATCAGGTTATTTGTACGTGGATATTAGAATCTTCGGTCGTAGCAGAGTGCGGTATCGTTAGCAGTGCACAAGTAAATTTTGCGGAAGTGATCGTTGTCGGCGGGAAGTATCGATTACTCGACATATCGAAGCTCTGCAACAGCCTCTTAGCGTGATACTTCCTCGCAATATCTTTTTCCCTGCTTTATTATTTTCTTTCTTTTCTTATTGCACTTGCTATCGTATTTTTCTGTACTATCATTGCTCTCAGCCCGTACAGTAATAATACTAGCAATAACATCGCAAGTGTGCGAATGAGAGTTTGTCCGACTAATAATCTCATCCCTTGGAAAGACTTGCACAACGTGCAAGACCGTTTATGGACCGATATTTTCACGTAGCTTTACATCTTTATATTTCCAATTGCGCAGAGGTTAAGGATAGATATAACCAAAAGGTACCGATAGAATACCATTACTTGGCGTTTCGATTTAAGCTGCTGGCTATAGCCCATCGCTCACGACGATCAGCGCGACACGCCGGCGAGAGTTCACGACGAAACGAAGCGTATCGGAGCCTAGCTCGGCTCCGTTCCACCGCGGCGAATGGGCTACATGCAGGTATCCGGCAAGAAGGCAGTCGCGGCCAGAGGCGATTAAAGAAAGCGACACGCCGCATATGTCACAGCGTTCACACGCCCCGGCGCTGCACCGACACCGACACCCACCGCGCCTCACAGCTCCGCCGCGCCGATAGGCAGGTTCGGTGTGTATACGGCAGCAGCCAGACCGTTTTCACGTTACCTCGAACGCGTTCGCCCGTTCCTCTGTATCGTCGGCTCGTGACTGTGCACCGGCCCTCCGAGATGCAGGTAGCTCTCTCGCGTACCTGACCCCGTGAATGCGATCGCGAACGCGCGTCCGTTCCGCTCGGACGCAGTCCGCACGTACACCGCTCTCCGCGGCTCTGTTCCTTATTATTGACCGGCCTCTCGCGCCCACGGACACGCTGCACGACTATCCGCAACCGGCCGGTAATTGATTGCGCGCGAGCCCTCGACCGTTCAACCGCGATCGTCCACTGCCTCTTCGATTCGTGTTCTCCACGGTTTGTTCTTTCCTTCTTCTCGAGGAATGAGTGGGGACGGATCGCAGGTGATGAATCGCTCGATGGGATATGTTTAGGTTTGATAAGGCGAGCAAGCAAAAGCAGTTGAGATGACCGGTTCGGTTTGGCGTCGATGGCAATTATTCTTTTCAGTTAAACTACGTTCTCTTCCATTCGAAAGCTACGTACGTTTCACAGGCTCGTTTACTACATCGAACGTATTACGAGGCAATTTGGAAACCGAGTTACTTTCGTGCGATTCTCGTAGTTCCGTAACAGCTGTGCGAAAGTAACTCCATTGCCTAATTTCTTCCAAATCAGTCGATTTTTCCTACGTCGTCGATAACGTCGTCCTCTACGTTCGCTTAACTGCGATTCGTAGACCACATTCCATGAAATCGCCTCGATATCCACTGGTACGTACGTAGAATTCCACGGTACAATGAGAAAGATATTCGATGGAGCGGAGGCATGAAAGCGCGGAACGAAGAAGGTAGGCGCAGGTCATCGAGTGAGCGCGGGCAAAAGGAACATCTCGTGCACGTTCCGCGCCACATAGAGGCGCGTCGCGGGCAAAAATGAGTGGGGGGACACGAAGTACGAAGGAACAGGTCAGAGGAATAGAACGCAACGAAAAGGAACGAACGTCCGGGAGAAGAGAAAGACGGATCAGAGGCAGCGCGGTCATAGCGACCGTAAAATAAACAAGCTGGTAATAAACCGGCAGCGATGTCCAACGTTGTAAATTACCCCGCCACGGAGAGACCTAACGCGGCACGGAGCCAGTCGCGTTTTATGGACCGCCCTGCACAATTCCCGGATCTGCGATGATGGCTCAATACAAGCTGGACACGCGGTGTGTTCTATCGCGGCGTGTGTCGCTTCTTGGAATCGACGATATCGCTGTTCTACCATTGCCATTGTGCGCTGCAAACCTCCACGATTGTTTAGGAAGATCGTTAAGCGTATTTGAGCAACAGTGCTGAAAGGGGTTAAGGTTCGAATACTTTCGTATTCGCGTAGATCGTTGTTCGATTATCGATGGTCGTTGTAAGGTAGATTTTTGATTTATGAAGTGGATGTAGGAAATACGTAGTACGTACGGAGTAGGTTCGTAAGATAATGTAGCAAATGCAAGGATAATCGTGTTAAACCTATTTATTTTCCATAATATTTAAGCCAGAGCTGTATTTACCAGGGAATTTAACAAAAAAAGTTTGCAAATCGTGGAAAGCGGTAAACGAGCAACGCCACGAAATAAATACCTAAAGATTCATTTTCATGTAACAGCACGGTGAAACGTTTTTTTGACGAATATATTTAGTTAGCAATTATAAGACCATTAACGTGCATGATCTAAGAGTTGCGCGCGGTACTATATTTAAATCGATTTATCTCGCATCCAAGAAAATCAGAGTAGAATTTTTGATGGCCTCGAGACACGAAAGGATGGAACGCGTTAACGGGAACATTCAGCGAGCCTAGGTCAATGTCGATCGACCTCTCGCTCAGGCGCAGTTTCTTTGCCAAATACGAAGGTCGATCGATCGAGGATGTAGTGGATGACGTAGATCATCCTCGATCTTCGTCGTTGCAAAAGGTCAACGCGTGTATCTGGTCGTTCTCTTCGGTAGAAGAGAGCGGCGAACGTTGTTCGAATACTTTTCAGCATCAACTTCGTAATATATTATTGGTATATAAAATATATTTTTTTTTTTTTCGTATCTTGTAAATTACAAAATGGAATGAATTTCTTGGATCGGCCGCATCACGACGTTCATCCATTCTACGAAAATACCCAACTATCGTCGATCGATTCCACACCGCTTTAATTCGCCGAGAATGTTGTCGAGTGACTTTTACCCGTTTTTCTCGTATACGTGGTGGCTCGATTCGACTCTCCGGATGGCCTTGGGAACGCGACAAAACGCAAAACCGCGACGCGGAGCGACGCGTCGATTTATGTTCCACTCGTTTTAATATGAAACGCGAACAACACGAACGCTTCGAAGAAGATAAGCGCTTATCAAAGGCAAGCTCTATAAATGACAGTAATTATGCCACTAAAAGGAGAAGCAGATCGCTTAACTGCCACTTAACATTTTTAGAACTCGTATGATTGTAAAAAAATGTGATTCTTAATTTATTCCATTACCGCGTACACGAGTTTTATCGGTACGTTCGATTTCCGTTTACATTACCATAGAATTAGATTTCGATCGAATTAAGTTAAGATTAAGTTCCAGTTAAGACAGAATTAGGCATTAGGTTACGAATTAGAGTTCTTAAAGTTACGAAATAGCCATGAAGCGCCGTATGACCCGCAGAGGAGGCGCGAAAAAATGTATCCTGTGGTTTGTACGGTGCTTCGCACGGTGTCTTTGTCGCGAAACCGTCTAACGATAAACTACCATTCCGTTTGTGGAAAGCACGCGATCGCTGGTACTCGCACGACGGTTCCCGCGGTCTCAGAAAACGTAAAGCGAGCGAACGATCGTCCGTGATCGTTTCGCAATGAAACGGAGACGGTGCACCGATGCACTGGTTACTACGTTCCGTACGGTCTCGCGTACCAGCGTGGCCGTGGTACGCGGTCCCGCGTACGAGTCCGCGTCTCGCCGATATCGCGCTGACACGCACCACTGATAGTATCTTTAATTACCGCCACTTCGACGAGGGGTCTCTGACTCGACTCGACCAACGATAGACCTGTTGGGATTGAACCTTGACGAGTCGATACGACACTCGTCAGAGCTGCGTGTTATACGTTTAATCGAACGATTTTAACTCTAAGTCTTGAAACTCGGACAGATTGCTCGTCCTCGACGACGGAAATTCATTCGAAATGTCATATCGTTCGTTGCGTTGTCGATTTTTGCGTTTCGTTTTAGCGACAAGTCTGTTCGGTTGGTTATCGAACCGGTGTCGAAAAATAGCCTCAGTCTGTTATACACGTGCCTCGACCCTTAGTCAGCGAAGCTCTGCAAATTCGACACGCGTCTAACTCAACAACCTCTTGAACTTTTCCAAATAATATATTCGAGACTTCCTCATTGCGATTCAGGGCAACTCGCCACAGTCCATTTAGCCGGGTTTCCAAAGGCAGATCTCAGAACACTGCCAAGCATCCAAAGCTCGGTTTCGTCTAGGAAACGAGCGTTTCCTCCGGCGAGGCGCGGTCGAACGTGGCCTCGCGATCCTCCACTCGTTCAACGTCCGAAAGACACGCCCGGTATTGCTTTCAATTAGCAACAGCTGGAGATCGGTATCCGGTACCATCGCAGCCAGCGACAGCGGCGAGCTTGCCGCGTAAAAGTTCGCCGATAAAGCGCGCCGCGGTCCGCGCGGGAACTTAATAATGGTAATTACAAGCCAGTCATGGAAATTTATGATGTTACTCGGTCGAATGCTCGCGTATGGAAATGCGCGAGAAGATTCCCGGCAAAAATTCAGCCGCTACTTTTTCCTCCATACCATCCTCCTTCCGTCCTTTCGTCTCTTTTCTTCGAGAAGCGCATACCTATCTGTACACCAATGGCAATGACTATTCGTTCGAATAATTGGGAATTCGCGACCAGACACGCCTTGGCGTTCGCGGAAATCGTTCAGCCAGAGCATCGAGAAACGCGTGCGCGCGTAAGAGGAAACAGGATGCGTTTTGTTGTTTCGTTTGTCTCTTAATTCTAAGGGAATGCTCGTATTTTCACATACGGAGCAATTAGTGGTCAAAGATAGCAATATCGAGCGCGATGAAGGATTGGACGCGTTTGATGTTTCAGCGATAAATTCCTGGCAATCGGCCAACCCGCGTCTGGCCATCGAATTGACAGGAACTCGCGAGTAATTTGTTTCGCGAGACGTTCCGGCGAAAGAACAGTATTTGTTACGGTGAAAACGATTTTGAAATTTGTGATTTTTCTTTCACGCGTTTTCCGATTTATTGCTGCAGTGTAGGACGAAGCGGCTGTTCATAAATTGCTCGTCACTTTTTTACGATATTAAAATCTTATCTTGTATTTTCCCTCGACAAACGTACCATTTAATTTCCGAACAAATATGTATTCTTAATTGGCGTGCTCGTTCTGGCGTAAGTTGCCGTGTTTTTTCTACCATTATATCGATATTACTCACCGCAGCACTAAGAACGCGTGACTCACGTTACAGAAAAAGTGACTTTAATACGTTTTTGCGCTACCATTCGAAGAGCTTGCATAACATGTTTATACTGAATTGTTCGCGCCTGCTTTAACCCAACAAACCATATCCACTATCTTATCGTAAACTAGTTTCCGATTGTTTCGTGTACTTTACGACTCTGTCTCGTTACTTTTGTCAGCTGCCTGGCACATTCTCAGAATCCTTGGTATCACCTGTTTAATACACCATTTACGCCTTTACTTTCGGTCGATATACCATTTCTACACTTTCAAGAATACCATTTCTAATACGAGATACCAGTCCTGAAATACCATTTTCTATCACCACCGCCACTTCCAATCAACCTAAAAATACACATCTATCCATTTCTCTGGATCCCCGAATACTCGTTGAATACCAGCAGCGAGCTAGCGCGAGCACCATAAGCTAGGAAGCCTCAGAATTATGTGAGCGTCGCGAGCGTATCGTCTCCTCTCACGCGGAGCTTCGCGGCGGGGTCAAGGAACACGGCGCGGCGCGGCGCGGCGTGTCGACCGATCTCATTTTTCGTTGGCGCGCAACGAAACGCGCGCGTATCGGACAGCGGTTCGCAACGACCCTCGGCGCGGGCCTGGCATCGCGGCTTGGCCGATGTTAAATGGCCACCGCGGCGCGCCAGGACGCAAACTAATGCTCGCGTCCAGCTCGTACATAGCGGCGCGACTGCTACCGCTCCGGCGAGTGCCGGATTCCGCGGGCCACCGCGTAATGAATCCACTTTGCGCCGTGCCGCGTTTCCTCCGACTTTTTCGCTTCGTCTCTCCCCCTGCCCCTCTCACGCTCTTTCTTTCTCTACGTGGCAGCCACGAACGGCACTTAATGAAATGTCACAGGTGTCCTACCGATCGCCGAGCTAAATGTCGCCGGCTTCTCATACCCCGCCTCGGCGAGCCAAGCGATTTCGACTTTACGCGGAATGCCGCGAAGATGACGCCGTAGATACCGCGCGACCGGTACCCTGCTCTCTCTTCCGAACCCGCGATCCTGGAATCTTATCTTCTACGGAGACGCTCACTGAGACTCTTGCTGTATGGGAGGGGAGGAGTTCGATAGAAGCTGTTTTTTTTTTTTTTTTCGAAAGATTTAAGTTTAGAAGTTGAGACACAAGCGTTTTGCGTTACGTTTAATTAGAAGCTAGTAGAGTTGCTCGTCGGTTTCTCCGTAATATGGCGTTAATTTTTTCAATCTTCGGTCGGTTCGTCGACTGTCTAGAAATTGTTGAACTTTTTCGATTACACGCTCTTACGATATCCGTTAAAAGGAGGTGTAACTCCTTCATAACGCTGCATACCGGACTAGCTTAGGTAATTTCGATCGTATCAATAGACTTTGCTCAACTGCGAACCACGTTAGCGTAATCGTCGACATTTTTCACGTAACCTCCTTTAAGGTATCCATGTTAGCTCGTATGAAATTGAAAAGTCGTAGCTTACGATCAATGCTCGTTCTTTTGTACTTTATTTCGTGTATATCCGACACCAAAGGGCTTGTGTCCGTTAAACGAATAAATAAATATGTTACAGGATTTTCCGCGAACCGTGATAACGTCATTCTAAAATTTGTACAATAGAGACGGAGAGTGAACTGTGAACTCGATTTAACCCTGGCGTACTGGCACGCACCAGGCTATCGATAACCTCGAAGACGCTTCGTGATTTCGCATTTAAGAACCAGAAGACGCACACATCCGACAGTCCTGTATATCTCGCGTCCTTTCAACGTATCGAACGGATCGAAGGATCACGATACGCGCAACAAGTATGCGGTAACTGATACGTTCAACAACCTCTCCAATCACCGGCTCATCACCAATCATCACCGGTGCGAGGGAAAAAATACAGCACTGACAAGTCCGTAGAAAGCGCGCGATAGAAGAGTTGCGCAAAGAGGATGCCGGTATATTCAGTAGGCGCGTAAAGAGCAGCTACGTACGTCGTGTTTCACCCGACGAACGAGGTCTCGAAAGGTACGGAAAGCGACGATCTAATTCCTATTTCGCGGGCTGCTCTCTCGAGGCACAGCGATGAGTTATGATCCGCATACTTACTCGCCATCTCCTTGT
This sequence comes from Bombus bifarius, assembly GCF_011952205.1. Classification (NCBI taxonomy): domain Eukaryota; kingdom Metazoa; phylum Arthropoda; class Insecta; order Hymenoptera; family Apidae; genus Bombus; species Bombus bifarius. The sequence goes on along the minus strand of NW_022884897.1, from coordinate 327,907 downwards.
TCGCGGTTCTGTACACCGATTCCGGTCGCTACCTCTCGCCGCGTCGATCTATCGGTCGATCGATCGATCCTACAGGCTGTAAAGCAACGACAGACTTCTCGTAGCAGGGGCACGTCGCGTCGTTGCTTTTTCTCGTCCATCTTCGTGGACCCGTTGGCGAGAAACGTCGGCCCATCCGTCAGCGATCATTACGCGGCCCGCAGATTTCAATGTCCTTGTTAAACGGGATTGCCTGGCGCGGTGACCTACGACACGCGGCCAGCCGACGAGAAGATAGATGGCGGCGCACGATTTCGCCGAGCGTTCCGCTTAGCGCGCAACGGACTCGTTACGATTTGTTGTAAGCCGAGGCCGGAGAACGGTGTCGCGCAGGAAACCTACGCCAGGGAAACGTGACGTCTCTATCCTGGTTAGTCTTCTCGGATTTCTTTCCGCTTTCCAGCCGAAGGGTAGGTATGTGGATACTGTTAGACGCGGCGCTGCTAGTTGTACTGTTACGGAGCAATGGGAATTTTGTGCTCGTCGCTGGTACGCGAGAGTCGGAAGATTGTCAAAGTATACGCGCAAGATACTTTAGATTCCCGTTATTTTTAATTAGAATTGTAGGATTTTATTTATATTTATTTAAAATGGATTAAACGGGAAACGATGATTATTTAACGTGAACTAAATACGGTAATGTGCTACAACTAAGACAAGTAAAGACTTAATTTACGACTCTCGTCATCACGGTTCCAACGCTCTCTCACAACGCTGATCACATTCTCTGACTTCTCAACTCACGACTGACTGTTAATTCGTCTTTCTCCCTTAAGCATCCCTTTGTCTTTTCTCATAGTCCCACCACGTACGTGTTCCGCAACCGTCCGTCGCCTTTTTCCCGCGTAATTATTCGACCGAAGGACCGACGACACATTGACGGGCCTGTCAGCGCTTTGGCTTTCTCGAGACATTGTTTATGGTTCACCCGATATTAGGCCATTTGTCCACGATACTACGGAATAGAATCAGTTTGAAAGATAATTAACCATGGGAAAATTGTATACAAAAAGCTGATATTTCGTTAAGTTGTAGCGACGTTGGCGCGGTGGAAAATCTAGCAAGGTCTCGTTACGTACATCGCAGTGATTGCGACAGGCTCGTAAAAAGTTTTCACGACTCGTGACTTAATCGCTTTAATTGCTAAGTAATACTTAATCAAATAATCTACGTTGAATCGTTGGAAAGCAGCGCAGTTGGCGTAATTCTATAGAAACGGGCAAGAAACTTGGATGCGAAATCGATTACCGATTAAATGAAACGTTTGTCTTTTGATTAATATCAGCCTATTTACGAAACGATCGTTTTGCTTCGTTTTACTACTATTTAGACAAGGAAAGTATTACGCAAGTCTGCTCGATTCTCCATCCGTAATATTTCCTATCCTGTACTAATTAAAGCACGAACAAAGGTCTGCGTCTAAAAGATTCAGATACAATCGGTTTCAGAACGACATACCAGAGAGGCGAAGCCCATGGAATTATCAATGAACGTAGCAATTTAACTTTCATGCGGATGATGCTCGTTGCTTTTGATTTACTTAACGTGTTCCGTTTAGCAAGAACAAGTTGGTCTCCCCGGCCTAACGGGCCACCTTCGGATACGTACAAGGTAGGTATTCCAAGTGACGCATACGGAAATGTTCTTTACAAATGGTCTTAAGCAAGTTGTAAACTCGTAAAGCGCATAAATTCGAGAGATACGTGAAACAAGCAACGAAGTTCCTCTAGCTCGAGTCCACATTTGAGACGTATTTCACTCTATGCTTCTAAACTCTAAACAAAGTTCGAATTTTCTTCTTCGGAGCCTACGATGAAACCAATTGCTCGAATTCTCAGGATTTTTTTTTCATCGAGATTGTATCGATCGGGATTATTCTAGTCGGACGGAAGAAGAAGAAGACTTGGAGAAGAAGACGCGACAGTTGGAATGTCTCGATGGTTTTTGATCGCATCGTTGCCTCGCAGACGCAGCACGTGTCCTTAAAATGGAAACACCGGCTCGAATTCTCTGGAATCGACTGGGAGTTAATCCGAGCGCAGCTATGCGAGTTGCACGCGCATAATCGCGTTCTCGTTGCTTGTCACGGGGCCCGCTACGTTTCCGTGAGCGCGATTTACGCCGCGAGCGTGGTCGTCGGCCGGAGTCGGGATAAGCGGCGTTTTATGGGGCCCAGTGCACCGCTCGCTCCGTGGCAGAAGGGACGCACTTTGTTCCGCGGCTGCGAACGTATCCCCAGGCTCCGTATCCACCCACGAGGAAGCACTCGGAGAAATCGGAGAGGGAGAGATAGCTGGTCGCGAGAGGAAGCCACCTCGAGGAACATTCAGACGAGTACGACGCTATAGGGTGTCGCTGTGACCAATGGACCCGCGTCCTTTTCATTTTCATATCGCACAATCTGAACATTTTCCTGGACGAAAGAACGCAAATTCAACAGACGCGAATGAAGGAACAGAGATAAATCGCGAAGCTTGAGAGATTTGGTAATTAGGAAGTTTATTTCAGCCAAACAGAAGGTAAACCGACCACCAACGGCGCACAGGGTGATCGTTCGATTTCTGAGAAGGCACGCATTAGTCTGGTACGAAAATTGAGAATTCTTGGGCAAGAGGAATCAATGAATTCATCGTCTGAGTGATTCGTTCGATACTCTGTCAGGAATGATAAACGATCCAAAAATCCTAAAAACAACTGAAAGCCCGTTTGCCCCATCCCTATATTCGTTCTAACTAACTTTGTCCTGTTTCGTCAACAGGGAATCACCAACTTCCGTTTCATCGGACACCCTGTATGAGACGACAGAGCGAAAGACAGCCGCAGAGGAGCAGCTAGGCGCGAGAAGGAGTGACGGAGGGAGACAGAAAGGGAGAGACTCGGCAGGTGAGGTGTCACGAGGCGCGCGAGTAATATATCGTTGCTCGGCCCATCGTAGGTGGGTGTGCTCGTCCCGTGGTGCTCGGTCCCGGGACCGGGTATCTCACCCGTGCCCCTGGCGCTAAGAGGAAGAAGGCTAATGCCGGTATAAACGCGCCCGATCACTTTTTTCCCCGGGCCCTCTCGAACCCGTCTTTTCTCTCTTCCGCCCTTTTCGACGTTCTTTCTCTTTCCGCGAGATTGCCATTAGCAAATGCCAACGTGAAACGCGCACGCCCGCGCTCACCTGCCTGCCACCACACCTCGGCCACGTTCTTCTCTCTTTGCTACGCGCATCGTAGGGCCTTCGGACGATTCACCAACCACTGATTATAGAGGAAATAAAGAACAACATGGAAGATGGTACGGATACGTCTGGTTCGGGCATATGAAATGTCGCGTATTTTATTCTGTCGCCGACTGCGAACGTTTGCGTTCCGTGTATCGTAAAACACGCGTATCGTACGATACACGACCAGACTCTCTTCTTAAGAATTATATTAGCGTCTAATTATCGAAAGTTACGTGGCAGAACATCGGCGTAAATCTATAAAACTCATTGAAAATCCTGCTGTGTCCGGAAAACTGGACGAACAAGGACAAATAAGTCACGTCACTACGAACATTTGTAGCGAATAACCGAGAACGAGTTTCGAGTATCGGAGACACGTGGACCGCTGCCTCGAAAATAACATAGAATATGTGGAAACGAATAGCACGCACGAAACAGACGTTCCGAACGAGTCAATTTCTAAGGATACTACGAAACAACGGCGGTGTATTTTTAGCGACACGAAAGAAGCATCGTTGGAGAAGAATTGCTCGAGGGGCGGGGCTGCTTTCTAATTCACTGCGGTGTAATTTGTGCGGTGCCGACTAATTGGCGGCGTTTCGCGATTTATGCTGTGACACCACTCGTAACATCTGCCCCCGCTGCAGAATGGCGTCGTATTCCTCCGATGCCCCGAAGGAGCCGCGTGGTCCTGGCCAATCATACATATTAATGGAACTCACGGGCCAACGCCGAGCCCTGAAACCGTTCGCGGAATCGATTCGAGCCGGTCGAATCGAGACGCCGACATGAGATAAACCTCCAGCCTGGTTAATCCTATGGAAGTCTTCGAGCTTTGTTCTTTATGCGTCTCCGTCTGCTAACGCTTCGTTCCCCTGCACTTTGTTAAAGCTAGTTTTTGTATTCTGCAGTCGATTTGAACTACGATCGACGAAATCTTTAAGCAGAAGAGTGCATTTCTTTTTACATTTGAACGAGCTTTTTTGTACGAACAAAGATACAACTGGAACAGAGTAAAAAGGAAGTCAGTATGAATTTGAAGCGGTTCACACGCTTCATGTTGTTCCAGTCTCGTGTTACGGAACGAATACGTTGAATGATATAACCGGAAACAAGAGACACCCAGATAATCGTCGTATAAATCGGCAACGCTTGCGATATCGAAGTTAAAATCTCGTTCCCACAGGCTCACGGTGTCATGCAAAGCACGCAAACGTTCGTTTGGGCGTGGTGACACTCTGTTTCGGCCTTTCCAATATCTCAAACGTTATTCCGTGGCATTTGTGCGCCGATAGAAACGCGGCCTTAGGGAAACAAACTCCGTGGCTACATCCCATGCTCTCTCGTACAATCGCACGAATAATTTTCAAAAGGAAATGGATACCTCGAATATGCATAAGCGTCCGCGGTCAAGCGACGAATAAGAGTGACGAATATTGTATATAGAAAATACCGTGATATTTCCTTCGTCTGAAAGGGATTTCGATCGAGAATATCGGATTTATCGAGCTCACGAACGAACGAACCGTTGGTTGCTTGGTAACGTTTCAATTATAGAAACATACAGAACCGCCTTATCAGATTGACCTTATGTACAATTAAATTAGAAGGGTAATTGCGTCGGCTGGAAGGCTCGAGGCGGAAAAACGATGGATTTATGAAGTATCAATGGGTCGTTGTTTTTTTAGAAGATCGGTTGTAAATTCAATTATGGCGAGGCATTCGGATTCTTACTCACGTGCAAGTTTCCGCACGTTGTATTCCGTGATCCTTCTACGTGGATTATTAAAATAATTACGAACACAGGATATAAGCTATTTTTTTGTCTCGCGCTCTTTGGCTAATATTTTATCCTTTCTCTAATTATCATCGAAACGAACACGTGCACCTTGTATCTCGACGAATGGATAAACTACCTTGTTTATCGTGATATCAGGAATCTGTCATGTCTGAAATGATATTTTGATGTTAACATGGTTGTAAGAACAAATCCAATGCCTAATTATACGTACTTGATACGATGTAAATTAGACGCGTTTAAATCTTGAATGAAACAATGTATCTGCGTGTATATGTGATTCGATTCATATTCACTGGCAATTAAATCAAGATTTATCTAGTCGGCGTGAACAGATCGGAGTAATTAAACAAACCAATTGTGAAACACAGAGGAACGCAACGATATTTCAGAAAAATGTTAAGCAAAGTTCACCCGCTCAACGTTAGACGCAACGATTTAATCAACACAGATATACACATCTCTTTTTTCAACCATACAATTTCCACTTTATCTAAATTATCTACCTCATAGCTCTCCTATGAATCATTCACCGAAAGAAAAACTTGGAAATCAGAAAACAAGTAGCTACAAAAATTTCAATGATTCTGGCCATCAATCAACTCGCACAGCTTATACCATGCAATCTTATCTTTCGACCACTATCCGATCTTCCTCTCCAACTACTCTCACTTCCATCTAAATCTAAGGCATCTCCTGCACGGTTGACCTGAATCCTGCCACCGAAACAAAAAGTTCGAAACAAGAATATAGTTAAACACAAAAAGCTTCAATGACTTTAGTCGTTAATTAACCTAGAAAAAGTACACGCTCCGACCGAATCTTTTCTTCCAACCATTCTGTCTGCTCTTTTATCCGAGCCATCTTTCAAACAGTTCACCTGCATCCTTTAACACCGTTGTATCGCTAATCGTGGCCAATTAACCGATCCATCGTTCTATCGCGGGTTAATTACCAGCCACGGTGCGCGTCGAACCGTTTTCGAAAAAAATTATTCGCCTGGCAGAGTAGACGGAAAAGGGGAGAGTGAAAGCTGGTGCGCGTTTTCCCGATCTTTCCATAAATCGAACCGAGTAAATGTGTAGAACTCTCACTGAGCGAGGTGTAGCTCGACGGACAATTAACCATCCGGCCGATTATTATCGATCTGTGCATACGGTGGCCAGACGCGGTGAAAGTCGGTCTCGTGACCTCTTCGACCCGAGTACGCAGGGCTCCATGCAGAGCTGCGATGCGTGCGGAACGAATTCGATGCTCGAGCGAGCAGAATCGGAATTTTTCCTCTCCACTGTGCAACTTATTAGCGGCTTTCACGGTGATCATAGAGTCGATTATTATATACACGTAATGAATAAAAACTACACTCGGATACACCAGTGGTACTAATTTATCGCTGAATAATCTCCATTCCTCGCAATACGATCAATCGATAAAACTTCCTCACGGATCGATCCTTTTTGAGCGCATAATTGGCGCGTGTTACTGCTGAAGGAAATCTTCTATGTCATTTTACCGTGGTAAGCGTGCAACGAAGACCAAGACGACATCGAGTAAGTACCGGGTGTCTGGGTGTGGCCGGATGGACGATCTTCGTAAATCGATCGTGACCCCTGACGATTTCCACGCACCACCTCGAACTCTCTATTCTGGTGCACAGATACACGCGCGCAGATGTACACACGCTCATAATGCACGTATTAATAATAGTTGGAGCTCGTGCAGCGTCGTCGAATTATCGAGGGAAACATAATTGGTGCGGGGCAAAAACGCTGGAATCGAGCCGCTTTCCTTCGTGTGCCAGCCGCGATCCCTTAATTGCCTCAATTAAAAAGCACGCGACCGCTTTTTACTCGTTAAACGACCTACCTACCGACCAACCGGTTAAATCGCCGAAAAAAAGGCAAGGAAAAAAGGGGAGAGAGAAAAAAGAGGGCACAAAGAATTACTGGAAAAAAAGAAGAGGACCGATCACCACGGCCCGTGCGTGCAATTAACACGATCTTCCTAACCGTGATTTCAACGGCTCGACCGGGTAAAAACGTGAAAAAATCGAGCTGTGTTTCGCGTTGGCGAACGAGCAAGGGCAGAAAGAAAGGGGGAGAAAAAGAAATGCGTAAAGGACGGCGGATCCCGTGCACGCGCGCGACCGGTTCAAATAATCGAGATTCCACGCTGATTAATTCAAGCCGGAAGACGCGCGTTCCATCGAGGATCGAGCGGTGGAGAACCGTTGTCGGTCTGCCTCCACGGACGTCTTCATCGCGTAGCAGCCGACGGCTCGCGGTGATCCATGATGGTAGAGAGGGTACCATCCAAAGGAGAAGGGATTAAAGGATGAGAGGAAAAAGAGGGGTGAAGAGGTGTAGGAGGGTGGAAGAAGGGAGCAGCAGGTCGGAATTAGAAGTCTCTACGCGGCCGTCCACGGTTCTTGTTAACATATTTTTCGTCCCCGCCGCTGGCGGAGGAACAACTCACTCGCGCGGCCCCAGAGATGGTGCACGCGAGTCCCGGTCACGCACGGTCACGCACGGTCACGCACTCGCCCGATATGTAGCCCATACATCAAGCTACGCTCGCCGAGTGTGTGTTGTCTTACTTATGCACGTCTGAGTATGCGTGTGTACAGCTATGTGCGTGGAAGAGGACCGCGAAAACTAATTTCCGCCGGGAGGACTGGAGCAACGATGCGGCGTTGCGATCGCGAACGCCCACAGGCGCTTGTATTCGTATGGGTGGGAAGAGGAAGCTTTAACCCTGCCGCTAGGCTAAACTGACCAAAAAACGGTATTTTAGTGTTTCTACTTGTTTTTCAAGCAAAAGAATATCGTTGTATTTGTTTTTACGAATAACAGAATAATATTGAACTATGTTCGCAGTTCAGCCGATCGTCTGGTCGACAACTGTTACGCGTTATATGAGACACTTTGAAATTTCATTAGCACTGTAACGAGACACGGCTGACATAGTACAATACTAATGATTAATAGTGATCGAAGAGTCTCGTTTAATTACAAACTCGTTGAAACAATAGAATTTATCACGCTTTTCACAATAAAGTTTCAAATTAATCGGGCGAAACTTTGGTAACGAAATCGTGTACCATATCTCTCAATTACCATAGAAATCGATTTATTGTATCGGAAGGTAAATCGATCTCGATCGACAAGTAACACGTTCGTGGAATTAGCGCGACATTGCGAAACTTAGAAATTCGTCAGGCTGATTTAACGCGGTTTACCGATTTAAGAAGATACGATGCGATTAATCGGTCGTATAACCGCGAACATTATCGAAAGTTCGATGCAATCATTGGAAACGATTCTTCATAGGAAATCTTCGTAGGAAAATTCTACGGAAATTTTTCAGGATTCCCTACGGACTTTTACTTTCTTCGACTAAGGAAACACGTCGTCTTTCTCTTTCTCCGTGAAAAGTCTGAAGCGTCAAACATCGAACACATGATCCCTGGTACTCGTCGATGCGTTTGCTCGTTTATGCACGCCGTTAGTCAACGTGCATAATTTTCCCGATATCCATCACTCACGAAGTCACAATACCTTTCGATCAAGCGATCCACTCGTAGACACGATCATTCGAAACGAATCTAACTTAGCCAACTTAACCGATCTAACCGTTCGATTTAAGTATTTACGATTCATAAATCGTCCACGAACGATCTAATTTACACGGTGATATATCGTTAGTGCATTCGACACTGTGCAAGACATGACGCGACTCGATCCACGACAATTTGCCGTTTAATTAACGCGCATAGCAAAGGCTGGCTCGTAAAATTCGGCTTGCGCAAACCTGCACGAAGAATTAGTCGAGCACGTTCAATTAATTAATCCGTGGAAAAATTCTCTCGCATTTTTTCTCCGCTCTCGTCATCACAATATCATCCATCTTTCTTTTATCAATGGCGACCATTCGTGAAAGTATTTCGAGATCGACGGCGTTGCTTGCGAAAACAGCTGTGGCTGCTCAGAACCGTGAAATTCCGCTCGATCCGCGCTGTGACTAACGCTAGCTCGATTAATATAAATCGTTACATGTTACGACCGCCTAATTGCATCCAGAGGATCGGACGCTGGCGGAACCTGCTCGCGTTGCCGTTCTCGTTCCTCTGACTCACCGATCCTGGTTCGCTTGATTCACATTCGAGATAAGTCCTCCTAATGTGACTATCGCTCTTTCTTTCTTTTTTCTCTTCATTTTTTCTTTTTGAACTGATCGGTGTCGCGTTTTGTTGGCTTGCCAACTAAGTGATTGCGGATTTTGTCGCTAAGTGGCAGTATATATATGACGATATATAGTTACGTAAGGCAAAGGAGGCACACGTTAAATGCTACGTCGAGGTTTTGCGACAATCGACTAGAAATAATAACATCGAAGCGGTTACGAGGAGCCAGCTTTACATTCGTGTAATTTGCACGATTACGCAATTAGATAACAATTTGAATACTATAGCCGCGGTCTTATTACTGCAAATCCCCGGATCGGTAGGTAACCTAAGCTCGTATTATATTTTTCCTCGATATTGTTATTTTTCTTTTATCCGTGTTCCGCGATTTTTTTATAGATACGTCAGATATTTCGCAGGAGTTTGAATTGCGCGTGTTGTATTCTTTAAACACGGATCCAACTATTCTGCTAGCAATTGGTAACTGATGTTAATTCGCGACAGATTAACGACCGTACTTTCGAATCTCGACTACGTTTCCACATAGTTTCGATGATCCTACGGCTGACAGAATTTATGGATTTCTGTATGCATAAGAATGTTGAAGCAAGAGCCATGTAGATCGTAAGGTTAACTAGAAGCCTGGAGTGAAAATTCGAGTGAGCTGCGCTATCATTAGAAATTCAAATGTCGCTTGCAGAAGACTTTCAATGAACTGACTTATGACTAGGCGACGGATCCTTCAACTAAACGTTCTCCATTTAGAATAATTATCACGGATAGCGTGTCGCCTATAAATATTGAATTTTAGAATGTCTTACACCTAAACCGCTAACTTCTCCGTCATTAATTTCCAAAAAAAACAACACCACTGACAGGAAATTCAATATCTGTATAAATACGCAGCTGATTGAAAATCTTCGAGAGCTAACCTAACGTACAATTTTAATTAATATCATTTATAAACTCGTTTCATAAATTTCTGTTAGAAAGTGACGCGTTTCGATTTCCGCAATGTAGAAGGCGGCAACGATACAAAATGAATTTTTGCTGCACGAAGCGAACGGTCGCTGTGGCAAATAAGGTTTGTCACATGCGGTTAACTCGGAAATTAACACACGCCATTCTGCGACCGGCCGTTTCGTAATACCGCAATTAGGATCGTTTGTGTGTTTTTAGTGCGAACTGTATGCTCTGTCGGTGGTATTAAGTTTAAGGATAAATATCGAACTGGAATTTAACCGAGCTCCAGCATTTAAATAAATACAGAACGTAATAGGCGAAACTCAGCTGTACTCGAGTTAACGTTTAAAATTCTCGAATGGCAAAATTTCTTTGTCCGTTAATTTCTTGCGCGATCTTTCATTTATGCGATAAACTTTCGCTGCGAGATACGCGGTAAATCTCAAACGTAATGACATAACGCGATTCGGTAGACGCAAAATGAAAATGTCGCAAATAAATGAAAAAGAAGTTTCACATCGCGATAACACGAGAGTATTCTCAAACGACGTTGTACCAGATCGAACTGAAAACAAATCCACTCGTTAAAGTAGAACATTGAGACGTTGCACCAGATCTCCGTATCATAGCGTTACTTCCGACACTTTCAGCTTTGCTACATTTTCCACGCGGATCTGCCGTGCCGGTGCGGTGGTATGTCAGCGCGAACGCTTTACGGAGCTCGCTCGGTGAAATAAGAAGATATCGCGCAGGATGTAAGCGGCGGCCGCGTGCATAAGAAATTACGGCTGCCCGCCACTTTCTCGGTTTGCTGTCCGCTGGCTTCGAGCGTGAGAAAGGTAACGATGACCGTCCACGCTCACGCTCGCGCTCGCCACTACGATTAACAACCAAGATTTTTCGCGATCGACTGCTCTTAACGCTCGCTCCATCGAGATTCTGCAAGTCATTCGCTGAATACGAATACTTTGTTCCTGATGGAACTCTTCGAATGGATTGCATCGTCGAGAACGCGTGTTCTTGTCTTTACGTAGCTGTGCCATTGTCTTTCTTTTGTCCGATTCGCAAGACATTGAAGTTTCTGTGTTTTCTGACGAGCACGTTGTTAAATAGGTTACAGTGTGTTGTGCATTTCTGCGTTGCACATACTATGCAAAATTGCTTCCTCGTCGTAAAAACGCTGGGGAACGTGTCGCGATTTTATAGAAAGGGAAACACGCGAAACATTGTCTTGTCACAGTTGGTTGGTTGTTGAAAAAATTGTATTTCGCTATTAGTAATTTCTTTTAACATTTGATTAGCGAAAAGCAAGAACGATCGATGCTTAGTTCTTTCCTTGTAAATCGTCAGGTTTGCTGTTTTGAAAGTAAGAAACGCTGTCTGAGAATTTTGCGTAAGAAATAGAAAAATATTAGGCCAGTTTGACTATTACCACGATCGTATAACAATTATAGATATATCTGTATAAATATATGTCTATCGAAACTCGTTTTTACAAATGCAAACTTGCATACTTTTAGAAAAAAAGGAAAAAAGACAAAAGATTAATATCGATAATGCTGCATAATGAATGCGTATTAGTTTCAACGGATCAGTTTGCATTAGTTTTAGTAGAAAGCCAAGAAAATATTTACGATTATTACTATCATTTATTCAGCAATTGAAATTTCACGAAAACTTTTATTTCTCCACTTCTTTTCAGCCGACGATCATTTCCACTGCAGCGTGGAAACGTGCGCAAGAATGACCACTGGCATTCCAGCATTTTCGCAAAAATCTAACCACATTGCTAACGTCTCAACTAATCGTATTATCGGCTTCGTTCAATTTTATCAGGGCAACGTGGATTTTTGCTTCGAGATCATTTAAACACTGTCATTTAAACACTGTCGTTTAAAGGCACGAGAAAAATTAGAAGGAAATTAGAGCATAGTGATATGGAATCACATACTCGACTCAGATATTATCGCTGTTCGAATAATCTTTAAATGTCTGATCATAATCGTACCGTGACCAAACCTTCCGCAAACGAAACCTTCCGATATTAAGTTCCATTTAAGCGGTTCGTTTGAGGCACTTAATCATACGGAACTAATTCGTACTCTGTCCTCTAAATCGTGACGCGTAAATACATTCCGTAAAGAAAAAAGTCATCTGCGCGATTCTTATCGTGTGGAGACAGGAAAAAGGTGGCAGAAAAAACTTCGAAATCAATTATACGTTCGCAGAACTCGCGTTATTGATATTCCGTATGTACTCTCAAAGGGAAAGAAAGGAATTACTCAAATTACAGAAATTAGATAGACTTATAAAGATTACGAGAGACAGGGAGATAGATAACTAGAGATGGATATCTTAGAGATAATTGGAGATAATTGATAACATTTTGAAAAATAAAGAAACTCGTATAGATTTCAATGTAGCAATAGAATATGGAACGCTGTCGTGAGTAATGTTTTCAGGAAATGGCTATCAAATAAGAAAGTAGCTAACGATTTGAACTGTTATTAGAGTAAATTTCATAATTAATTTCCTGACTGCTATGAGATTACTCTACATACATAATCCATATTATTAGTCAATAATCGTCCTGCATATCTTCCTTATTGATTTAATTATAGCACTATCAAGTTGTTTTTATATAGCCCGACCCATTAGCCGTACTAATTAACAACGAGATATTAATTCATAACTAAAATATTGTAAAAACTTCAACCACTGCGCAACATTGTTACAAGCCTTATTACAATTACCTTCGTATTCGTTTATTCCCAATTTACCTCTTTAAAGTCCAAAGATCGTAGGAATCGTCAAAATACCGCAACGTAAGACATTACAATTGAAACATACGAATGCAACGATAATATGCAACACGCGCGATAGAGTACAAGAAGAATGGTCAGCGTGGACAATTTTCCATAACAGGTTCCGTTCAACACTCATCTCCATGAAATAAAAATGTACAATAGGTTCCCATCGCCAATCCCATCAGGATATCAAAACCCTATATAATAAATCCATCGATTTCAATTTTGCCCAGCTAGACACCTTCCAGTTATTGTACATTGGAATACCAAAACCAGACACCGCCGAGCGCGTTTCGTGTCTCAAACGAAAAGCGAGTAAGTAAGTAAGTAGGTACTTACATACTCGGTGTCGATTACTGGGACAGTGCGAAGAAAATAGCTGGTTAGAAGGGGGCTATAAAATGGTCGGTAAAACGGCCGCAGCTCGGCATGCTGGCGCGTACAAATGCCCGTGGAACATGATATCTATTTCATAACACCCACAAAGCGTCCCCCGTACGAACGCAATCGCCGTTACGTAATCCGGCCTTAAAGACCGTCGCCATAGCTTGGCTCGGCTCTGCTCGACTATAGACCGGCGTTCGAACGAAGGAAAAATCGTCGTCGAGCGTAACAGCGCTGCCAACTGTTCTAATTTCTCGCCGATATATTAACGCGGTGGCCGTTAAGGCGACAGAACGGGACAGATCGAAAGCGACGACGTTCTCTCCACGCAAGACAATGGCCGCTGATCTATGCGACCGGTTCTTTGCCACGATCTTGAAAAATGACCGGCCGACGCGCGCCTGCTTCTCCTGACGAGCCATTCAGCGGTATAATGAGGCGGATGATGCGACTAGGAAACGCGGGCACCAGCTGCGGACAGCCGGTTTCGAAACGAAAGGCAAGGATGACGCGAGTGAGCACGAGTTGGGAGCGGTACTTTATGTTGCACCGTGCAGTTTCATCGAAGAAAGAAGTTGCGAAAGTGATTCGTGCATTTGGGGCGAAAGTGTAAGTTTTGCTACAGCAGAGTGTATAGACGAGGAATATAATTGGTTATTGCGTAAGTTCATCGACGAGACAAATAACGGTAAATTCCAAGGTAAATTCAAAAAATAGCATCCGTAACACGATCGTTCCTGTGTACGTTTCAATTTATGGAGTTGATCAACGCGGTTTTCGAACGTCTCATACGTACAGCATTTTTACAAATATTTTTAAGCAAGCAAATTCTACAGCTCGCCGACACGGAATAGCTGTTAGGAAGAAGCGATGTTGACTCGACATCAGACCAAATACGCAGTGTACTTGGTAGAAATCTTTCGATTTCCTCCTTAAAGAATTTTCAAACAATAAACGCAACGCGGTAGGTGGGGCGATAAATCGCCGCAGCTGCGCGTAGCATCCGACTCCCCTAAATGGGATAACGATCGAAAAGCGAGGAAGATCACGGCGTTAACCCTTAACGCGCACCCCCTTGAAAACACATCGAGCCACGGAACCTTTTGTCGCCATGGCTCGCTGCTACCATTTGCGGCCTCTTCGATCGGATCTACGCTCCGTTCTTACATCTTACGGCACCATCCTCGCACGGACTCTTCGCAATTGGATGCAACGTTCGCCACTGTTCTGTCAGAGCGTGACTCGTGCGCGTGCGCGCGAGAAATCGAGATCGAGCCAAGGAAGGGCGATTATTTGTACGCGACGAAGAAATTGAACGACCGTTTGTACGAGAAAGCTGCTGGAGAAGGGAAGAAAGATGAATACAGGTGGATGAAGCACGTTGGAAGGGGAAATGAAGGAAAGTGTACAGGCCGTTTCAATGATAGCGTACGCTCGGGAGATGACAATTGAGACAGCAAAGGGGTAAGAACAGCGTCCCCCCACACTTATACCTGTGTTATTGCTATATGATCCTGTTTCGGTTAATACTATCATAATTGTTGAGGTTATTCGATGTGTAAACAGAGAGAACTCGTGGATAAATTGTAAGGCAGAAAATATATTTAAATAGAAGCGTAATTATAAGTAAGAATACAATTTGAGCTGGTCCAGATCCGCACGCTAGCTGTGTTACCCAATAATCGACAACCCCGAAGCCAACGTCGCCTGTCTACTGTTTATGGTCTGTCTTCGTCGCAGTCTTTTGTCTACACGCTGTCGATGGCTTCAGTGCTTGAGAAAACTAAAAGGACCAGATGTAGAGTTTTCTTAGAAGTGGTAACCACTTCAACAACAATTGCATCGAATCTATGAGAAACAAGCGATGAAACCCACGTTCCTTTCGAGTATTTTCATCCGGACAACGAGTACATCTTCCATTGCAGCTACGGAAGAAAAAAACAGCAATCAACGCAACATAGTAAATCAAAAAAGTTGCTCACGACCAGCCGCGATGAAGCAAAGGACCTTGAGCGATCAATTCATCGCGAGTGCTGATTACCAACTAACCTTCGCCGAAAGAATTATGCGAGCAACCCACACAGAAGATACACGGAGGAGACAAGCGCCAAGAAGGGGTCCAGATGGCAAGATAGAGGGCGCTGGCGAGCAAGCCACAACCAGAGATCTCCGCACTCGTAAATTCGCTGGTTCGTTTGAGAACGCGCCGCTATACGGTAACTCAATATTGGAACGCCTTAACTATCGAGTCTGGACTTTGCGCGAGACTTTTCTGCGCCGTAATTCCACGCGATGTATTAAACCAGCCCGAAGCGAGCCACGCGTTTCTCCGTGTCCGGCTATCTTTAATGAGGCCGGCTTCTGGCGTGGGTGAACGTCTCAGGCCGAAGAGAAAGAGAGCCGACGATTAATAGTAGACCGAGGACGATATAGAGAAGCAGAGCGACGATACCCCAGAGAAACAACACCGCACGCCGATATTGATCGCCTGTTATCGACATCTTCGCTGTCCGATCTGCGCTTTCCTGCGCCTACCGACCACTCGATTTCGCGTCTCCGCCTGTCGCACCACCGAACCAACCACAAGTCGGCGTTCGACGGTTGAGTTTTCCAATCCTCCCGAGTTAAATTGAATGTCGACTTTGATCATCGAGAACAGCCACCGCTACGGCCATTTCGTTCGTTACAAATTACAGATTGCGTTACATTACGGAGATTCTAACGCATTGAAGAAAAACATTACAATTTCTTTACATTCGATAGGATCTGGGTGGAAGAAACAGCGACGAAAAGATATTAAACGAATTCTTGGAACTGTCTTTCGCGTAGTCGCAATGTTGAAAAACGCAACTGGATAATGTAAATTGATTGGAAAAGGTTGCGAATGAAATATTGCCTTAACGCAACGTTGATCCCCAAGGGATTAATAGCTTGCAGCAACGTGGCAAAGAAACCCTTACAATCTACACCGAGCACAAACCACATTAGTTTGTAATGTCCAACTACCAAGTTCTTTGAGAATCCCCAGGTCCAATTTACACCACCATACAAGACCAAAGGAGAAACACAGCGTCCACTTGCCAGTGGATCTTCGTGCAAGGCGAACAAAACGCGGTAGGACGGAAAAGCAACGGGAAGGTTGGTCGAGCAACTTGTCCTGGAGGTATAATGCGCGTTGCACGTGTCCCCGGCTGTGGCAAAGAGGATATCAACGCGGAAGCGGCGAGCACCGCGACGAGAATCACGGTTGTTCTTTGCAGTTTCTCTTCGAGCACAGAGTGGTGTTCCCCCTTGTGCTCGCAGCAGCTCGCTTCTGCGACCTGTTACGCGGCCTGATGGTTTTGTTTCGAAGCAGGGACACACGCTTGCCACCATACTCTCGCCGAGACATTGATTCATCCTGCTCCTCCGTGTGTCCACCGTTAGCCGGCGCGATTGTACCCCGTTGTGTGCTCAGCACACGTTCCTCTCTGTATAGGATGCTTCAAACGTAGCCACAAAGGTCCAACATTGCGTTCACGCGACATTTCACCTTCAAAATTCTCAGGTTTTATCATTTTTAAGCTCTCGAACTTGTACATTTTCGGGTTACGCAATCGCGTTGCGCTTGTGCATCTTCTAATTACGTTGAATAATCTTCATGAACGACGTAAAAACGTAAGTTCTTCGAATTACGAAAAGACTATCTTGCAATTTTTCTCGCTTAATTCGTCATCAAGGCAAACGTATGTGCATTTAATTGCCTCGTGGATCGTCCTGTACAGGGTGGTCCAATTTAATGGGTCGATCGCAACCCCTTGGCCGGAGGTATCGATTATACGGATCGTTTTTCTGATTCCGCGTCGGTAATCTCCGAAATTTCAGCTTCCTGCGAATAGCACTGGAAACCACGTTGTCTTTTAATGAGACACCGATGCCTGCTATTATCGGCCAGATCGATTGGGCGTGACTGGACGCACCAAAAGGTAATTGCCGGTTCACCATTCCCCCTTATCGTTAGAACAACTGAAACAACTCGATACCGATCATCGTTCCGAGGGTAGAGTGTTTCGATGGGATGGATAGCGAGTCGCGTTCTCGTTTTTTCAATTTCGCCTCAGCTGCCGCTTATGATCACATCGTTCCACGATATTTTCACTCTCCGAAACTGCCTATCATCGAACAAAATTAATTAGTTATTAATCAAATGGATGGTACCATTTTATATTCGAGGTTCAAACACGAATTACGTTCGAAGGAAATCCTACAGATCGAAATCTACCGTTAAATGTTCTTCCAAACACAAATTCATTCAAAGTTCCCGCCGCTCGCGTCGATTTAACGCGATTGCGCGGTCCCATCGTTTTGACTCGCGCTGTAGGTGGCTATATATAGGTGTATAGTTAGATAGTTAGCCGTGGCACGTATCGTCTGCGCTCTCCGGCCACGACCGATGATTATCTCCGCGCTCGGTTTCAGCCACAAAGCACGGCAGTCCCACGCACGCCTTGTCGAGTTATTAATCGCCACATAATTCTACAATTACAAAGGTTAATCCGGCGTTTTCACGCTCGGAGCGCGTCGTGGGTGCTGTGACAGCTCCACGACAAACGACACTAGGGTGGGGGTGCGGGCGTCAAGTAGTGAGGGAAAGAGAGCGGACCGTACACAGTCTGGTTGTCAGGCCAATCCGTGTCACCTTACTTTCGATCCTCACCTTTGCCTCTGTGGACCAGGAATTTCGCGTTCTGCATGGAAACGCTCGCGTGATATACCGCCGCTCAACAGCTAATGAAAAGAGCCTTGATTTGTGTGCTACGTGGCATTTGATTGGCTGACGAGAGAGTGAAAACGCGTGATTAATATTCACATTGCTCTGGGGAAAAGTAAAAAGCAAATAACTGTCGTTGCTGGTCTATACATTGCTAAGATTAGGTCAGATTGCGAGAAATTGTTTGACAGATTATTCCGAGTAAAAAGTGTTACACGAATTTTTATTATACGGCGGAAACTGCGTAAATAAGGAATCGAAACGTTAAAAACACGATCTCGTAATTCAAACATCATCCACGTGAAAACGTGTATTTGTCGGAAGTCGTGTATTCGATTTCAAAGCAAACAGCCCCAATTTTCATGGAAAATATATATTACACAGTTGTTTAAAGTTCCGTTATCAACAAGACCTTTTATTCTACCCTTGTACATCAATGAACAAAAATGGCTTGGAATCTGGAATTCAAGCTGCTTCCGTAAAACACGCAGAAACATAAATACGACCACATCAATCGCTGTAACTACTTAATGTGTGACTTCACGACCTTGCTATATCGATTCTACCTATAATTAGACGCGAATGTGCTGATCCGCGATCAAACGGTTACCACAAACTCGTCTCACAAATCATCCCGGAATCATCTCCCATAATACAGCGAATATAAAAAAGGAAATCTGCTAACTTTTCTACAGCCTGTAACCCAGCGAAATATTCGAAAACCTCGAGCAATCCACGTCGTCGAGAAAGAAAGATCGTTCTCGACGAGCTCGCGTCGATTCGACCGGTCGAATCGTTGAAAAGTCGCGGCGAGATGATTAATCGCGACGGTTATCCGGGAATCCGGTTGTATCGTGGCCTTATCTCGAGTTTCCTGCGCGTAACGCTTGCCATTTGCGCGGCAGCCGCCGGCTAATAAGAAAAGGTGGTAAAAGGGTAGGATAGTTCCGCGCTCGCGCGCATTGTCTCGTAATAAACGAGAGGAATTCAAGCGTTTACGTTTGTCCCGATCGTTCCTTTCCCGATCCCGTTGTTGCGCCGCATTCCTCTCGAAAAGTCAATTCCCGAGAGAGCGAGCGAACGCGTGCTGCGTGAGAATGCGCCAATTTTTGTCGCGATTCCATAGTAAATCATTATTCGCTCATTCGACAAAAATCGTAGCTCCAATGCTGAGAACTGGGCGCAGCGATCTGCACAACATTGGAAATCGCGTCGACTTTTTCGACCTCCGATGAGATTTTTGCTCCATACGTATTAGATAGGCGGATATCGATTGATACGAAGAGCTAGTCAGAAGTTTGACCTTGATAAGATAATATCTCGGGCTTTTTGCGTAATAAATTACTAAGTAATTATATTAGCGAATTGAAAGGTGATAAGTTGCAGAGTACAGACTCACGTTGAACAGTTTTTCGATTTTATTTTAATCCATAAAATGTTGACTGATTCGTTTTCAACCACCTTCAAACACCTTCGAGAGCTTCCATTTCATCGACGAAAACGTCCAGCTTCAATTTCCTTCTCTCTATCGCTTTCTTAATTCGTTCAGCATACAGTGTAATATTACTACCAATATAACTGTGATCCCATAATCTCGCGATGCTTCAAAAGGAAATCTCAAGTACGCCAAATTACTCGAACCAGCAACAACCGGAGATCATGATGGTACCGTGGGCGAGTCAGCGTCCCTTTTTCAGCCACGTTTGTGTCCCCTGTGCCACGTAACAAATGAGGCCGCTTTCAACCGCGTATTACGCATTGGTCGCGGTGAATTAGGCGCAGAAGCGACGCGCCACAATGTCACCGGGCCGTGCGCGACCGCTAGCTTCTTGGGAGGCGAGTCGCCGCGAGAATCGATTCGACTCGCTTCTTATCGGACCCTGCTAATACGCCCGGTAACTGCGTCTCGTTCCGGCGACCATGGGGACCGTCGTTCGATGCGTTTAACGCGGCTGTTCCTTCGCTCTTCTGTAATTCCTACAACGACGGCTACTAGCGAGGACATTTTGGTCACGGGATAGCTTTGTTTTACGTGATTTTATTAATTGACTGTTCACTAAGCTCGTAGAAAATTAATGGCTGCCTTCGCGTCAAGATTCGACATAGATACAGCATAATTGAAATAAAACTAAGTAACTAAGAGTGGTTGGAAGAAGTAAGAAGTTTGCCAACGAAGAAGACAGGTGCAGCAGAATGAGAAAGAAGAGCCAAACGCAAGTTTTAAGATTTCGGTTCCTGGAACATTAAGAGATCGGTATCGACGTTTCTTCGTCACATTCGAAAATCAATCTTTCAGTCATCTACTCTGAGTAGATACTTAATGATCTCAGCAGCGCAGAAATGACACCTGCGAAGATCGCGACTGATCAGGAAACTCGAGAAACTCGAAATAACGTACAGGTGTAACGTGTCCGCTGCTTCTTGTCGTTTAATTTCAATTAACTTGACAACGGTCAGGACGCGGTCGTCATGACGGCTTAGCTGAAACGTCCAACCTTCAAACTGTGTCTCGTCACTGCGCAATTAGCAAGTTGACGTCTGCCTAGAACGTGAGAGCGGTTTTCAAAGAGATAATTGGAGACAGAATGATATTATCGAGGCGTTACATGCACTTCACATGTCATAGATCAGGATTTCCGTAGCGCTGCATAAAGTATAGTTCTCTTGATTTACAATAGCACCTCGACTGCCTACGTTCCATCAAATGAACACCAAACAATATTCTAAACGACGACGATTAAATCGCAACTGGTATTAAATTCGCGCGTTAATGAAAATTATCCTCGTGAATCAATTCGAAATTGCAAATCAGCTCGTTTGAAAACTAATCGGACACAATCTCTGCCACTTCTCCCACAATAGAAGTTTGCCAGTACCTTGTTAATTCCACATCTCCGGTCTCAAGCAACATTCAAAATCAACCATCAAACGAGCATCAAACGCGACGATTAAATCGCATTAAACATACGCTAAACACATCCTTTAACGAAAACTACGTCTATGATTTAATTGGAAATCGTAAATCAGCTCGTATTCCAAAAGTAACCCTGTACAATCTCCACCATTTTCCACAATAAAAACTCGGCAGTGGCTCGTTAATTCAACATTTCTCGTCCGCAACAACATTCAATTAACGCGGCTCTCCTGTAATTTGCGCCATAAGCCAGGTCTCAAGCTGAAACGCAGAATCGCGTCAGAAAATGAATACCCGGTCAGGTTTCCTTGGTTCAGGAGGGAGTGGTGAACGGAATGGAAATTTATCGTGACTCGCTCGAGGGGCACCGGGCGGGTTCACCTCGCTCGGTTGCATAACGTTCCACGGAATTCTGATGCCGGACGACGACGAGCAACACCACGACAAACACGGAGACGACCTTAACCTTTCTCGCGGCCGTTCGGGGACATTTGTCCCTCGTGGCTCTTTTCGATTTGATCGATGGGCTCGCTCGCAATTCCATTTGTCCTCCCGTCCACGATTTACCGTGAGTCCAGCCACGTTGTTGCCGTGCTGATTTAGAGTACTCGCGTTGCCACGAATGAACGCACCAAATTTTCGGTTTGCGTTCGGGTATGATTGATGGCTGGTTTTTGCGCACCACGTGCAAGTTAATTCGCGGGAAACAGCTTACGATTGGACTCGATGGATGAAACAAGTTTATTCACGACTTGACCTTGTTTTCGAATTATAGACGCGTTTTTTTACCCACGTCGTCCGTTCTTCAAGGATGAATGTTTCAATTTTTTATCCAGCCACCTATTCTTCTAGTTTAAGTATATTCCATTCAATTTGCATCCGCGAGAGTCGAAGGAAAAAAGATTAAGGGTAATTAAGAGTGATAATTTATAATACAACATAACGAAAGAAAAAGTGTTCACGTACGTGTCTACTGGACGAAGAGAAACAACCGTAGCCTTGAAAAGTTTCATGTAGTTCTATTGATTTTATCTTTCTCTCGCTAGAATAATGCAAAATTAATTAACTTACCCAACATAGTAGTACAGAAAATTCAAATAAACGCAACCGGTTGTTATCATTCCGCATATGGTGCTCACCTTTTTACCTTCTAACTACCTGGAAGCTCTCAGAACATACCGAAATACGACGACAACGATGGTTTAACGTGTAACGTAGCATCGTGCGGGTCGTAACGAGCAAAGGAACACGACCAAACATTGTCATACGGCAGGCTGTCACACTCGCATCTAATCTCCGAACGTTGCTAAGAATTTTCTCTTATCGCCCAACAGAGATCTATAAACAGCGAGAATAAAACCATAAGTATCACCGCCTCTAGAACACGTTATTCTCATCGAGTGGAAATTTTATCGATGGTCTTCGATCGATCCTCTTCGCTTCCTGGGAGTCTTGCAACACCAATGCTCGATACGTTCATTATACGCCAGTAAATTAAGACGGTGGTATACAAAGAAAGAAAAATATGTCGGGCAATGAGAGTTTATCAGCTGGAGGGGAAAGAACAGGCCTCCCATTACGCGTACCCTTGCACGCGCATAATTAACTCACGACTAAGAGAGAGACAGAGATTGCCATCCTACGGTAATTACCATCGGTGCCATTATCGCAGATTATCCGCGCGTCCGGATTCTTACGTAATCCTACCGTTACTACCGATAAACCTGATAATTGCCACGCAAACAGGCATTTTTTGCTCGGTTTTAACGAGTTCACCATGGTGAACCCCATTTTTTGGCACGCTTAATTTCCCCTGAGTTCGCGAACTAAATTACGTATTTGGTTATAACGTTTCTGAGAGCCAAACATCGTCGTTTCATCAACATGGATCGTGTACAGTGGACAGTGGATTGTACCGTCGACAAATAAAGTACAGCATTTTGTCTTCAACAAAGACAGTACACTTCATTCAACGGTGGTGCAATCGCAGCGACTATATCGTCAAATAATTTGGCTTCGTCAACAAATTCCTTTATTCGACTAATCGTAAGAACCTTGTTGTCTTATCAAACAATCAGTTACTTCTGCAACTAGATTTATCGACCGTCAACACTTTTCTCACACCTATTAGTAAACCTATCAATAATACAGTGGAGCTCTCTCTTTCTTTCTCTCTGAGAAACTCGAAGAAACGATCGCACCACGTACCATTAGGAAACCCAAGTCTTTACACCTGCGTCCTTTTAACACGCCAAACAGTTTACTATCTAGTTACTTACTGTTACATGTCATAGATCAACGTACATATATACCACTTCTAACCAGTCGAGATTACCGCACAGATATCCAACAATGTAACACCAAGAATAGTATAGGGTATTTCATGTTTGGGTTAGGTTTAAAACGACTGAAGATAGCGAAACGTTTTGCAAGAGAAAGTTGAATGATATGCAATGGTGAATCGCGTGGCAGTTCAGAAGCTTCAAATCTTCGTAACATAATGTTAGATTGTCCGAAAAGTATCTTTCGTTTCATAAGGTGATGATAGATGAACAACAATTTCTGTTTTATATTATTTTATTGAATTAGGTATGATCCATTTCGTTATATTTCGTTATATTATTAAAACAAAAAACATTGTGCGTCTATTATTTCCTTATAAAACGAAGAAGACTTTTCGGACAATCTAATATAAACGTACATCGATCAATTATGAGTTTTGTTTGCAATTGACATTTTTTATTATTTCCCCTTTGCCTGCTTCTAAGTTAACTCTTCGCTATAGAATTATTCCTCTGATTTTACATATCAATTCTCGCTTCCCGATAACTTCCAACACTCGGAAAAATGCCGACGTTGCTACAAAATTCTCAGATCAACACCACAATACCGTAAAATCAATTATTGTACAATTCTCTTTCACACGAGAGAGTGTAATTCCACTTTCGGCGAGTTAAAGATTTTCACGCTTCGCGGTTTATGAATACTCGCGGTACATAACAAGCAGGCTGACTTTTGTTCGCCTGAATGGTAAGGATTACATGGAGCACGGTTCGCGGAAAGGGCGAAGCGATTAATAACTCGAACGAATTACGCGCACGCTCTCACCGAAAATCGTGGCACCGATGATTCCAATCCCTCGCGGGGATCCAGCAAAATTTTTTCTCAGCCGATACAAGCCAGTGCGCACCGCCAGACACACTTTGGCACGTAACTTTCGACCGATCGCGGGTACTCATTAATCACCGTTCCACGTCGACACGTAGCGTTTATTAAGTACCACAGTGCGCGCCCAAGTGTTAATCAGTGAGAACTGCCAGTTTAATTTTCTACACGACATGCGTGCCCGTAATAAGCTTCGACTTTGTTCTATTATAACGGGACCCCCTTTTACCCGGTAGACACCTGCCACTTTCGTTAGACGTAAATACTACCCCGAAAGAAAGTTTCTGCGTCTAGTTGATTTTTGCCTTTTCCCCTTGCTTTCTTCTTACACTTTTTACTCCGTCTTCCTTTCCGAGGATATCGTTTGCTTCGACAAGCGCGAAACCATTATGAATTCCATAAGTGGTAGATGGGAAGATAGAGGAGTGACTGGCGTTTTAGGATTCGCGTAGGAAATCGCTGGAAAAATGGAGCTTTTTTTTGTCGAATGATAGAGTCGATGATTATTATTCTACGGGTTAGGAAAGTTCGCTCGTCTAACAAAGAACAATGTTTTAGCGACTTTTTACGTTTGTTTTAATTTCCTGCAAGCATCTTAATACTCGTACAACGTTGCGTTATCGATAGATCAGTGGAACAGTACGACTAAGGCGAAGCAATTTAAAAAATGTTTGCAAGAGCCTCACGACAATCCTTTCGCCTGTAAAATCAAGCTACAAGTAACAGCAAAGGACACGACACCGTGTCGCAGGAGAGAATAAAAAATTTCTACTCGAACGTGATACGACGGCGACATAAAACGGCGAACGGCGGCGCGGCTCCTCCCGCGTCTCGTTTTTCCTTGGCCGCGGCTTATCGCGATAGAATATGGAAATGTCCTGGGAGACGTGGGTGCGCTGCAACGAGGATTAACGTCGAAGATAATTTTCCTCGCGCACCGCGGCTGTTACGTAAAACGCGGACGGATATCGCGTTCCCTGTTAGCCTTTCCATCAACCTCCCGCTTTCGAATTAACATTTTATCGAACGACACGTACATTTTTCCCTCTATAACCGTCTATTACAATCTATAGTTTCGCCAACTTTTTCTCGCAAAGTTTTTCGTCATTCATATACCCGATACCATTTATGAATATTTTATCATTTTGTCAACACGCTACGCAAACCTTTGCATTCTTCGTACAACCAAAAAAAAAAAAAAAAAGAAAAAATAAAAATAATTTAGAATTTATGCGAAGTGCAACTACCCTGCATCGAGTGATTCAACGAGACCAGATAAGACAGTGGCCCGACTATGCACAATTCGTTTATCGATACAACCTGCTCGCAGCGAGAAAAAATGGAACAAGAAGAAGAAATGCGTAGAAGATGGGAGAGAGGTTGATCGGTGAGACGATTCCGTGATTAAGAGGAGGATCATCGGGCCGCATTTTGCGTGCTCAAGCATGCGTAAGTCCGAGGGCAAAATACGGTTATGCCGGCCAGCTGTGTCATCGTCGGCCAATGATGGAGAATCGAGGTCTCGCGCTGATCTTGGAGAATCGCAGCAGTGACTCATACCGGTAGCTAGGTTTTCCGGTTATCTGGGTTCTGGTTGCGGATTATGGGAGTGTCGGGAGAAAGGCTGTAATTGACTATGATTATGTTATGCCGAGTTAGGAGCGGCCAGAGGAAAGCTTTCCTTGCTACGCGAAGTTTCGTTGCTTGGGCATTTTTAGGCTGTAAATGTCAACCGTCAAATAATATCCGTCATATCTTCTGAAGTACGTTATTTGTAGAAAATATCAGGGTTAAAAGAAATGCTGAAAGAGTTAGAAACTCCAGATAGGAAACACGTACCGACCGATAGTCCAACCGACTCGTCTAACGGGTCGTTTAATTATGTATCAGTATCGACGGAATCGATAAAATCTCACGGAACATCGACCTCTCGTTTGAATATCGCTGTTCCATTCTCGAATTTCTTCGGAATTGCACGAATCGCACGTGCACGGTAAATCATGTCAGCGATCAAGCGACATCGGACGATCGTGCTTAGACGCTACCGGTTCAATTATATCCGGACAATTAAACGTGGCCGTGGCGAATTAACTGGGAAGTGCGGAATTTCGTGGTTGTTAGCCCCCCATGGTGGGATTTACAACGTTGACTCAGCATAGAGAATCGAATCGTGGTCGTTCGATCAGTCCAGCGTGATCACTAGCCTCCCGTGGCATCTACTCGAGTATCGGTGGATAACGTTAGGACATTGGTAAAATGGAGAATCGGTATTTCCTTTCCCACGAACGTCGATTTTCACACGATCTTCCGTTGAATCTTCGAGTTCTTCTGGTTCACTGGATATGGTACTATGCGCGGCCGAGGGCGTTCACCCGTCACATGCGTTCAGGGCTTGGAGATTAGACTCGTCAGATTCTCTAAACTTACAAGTCTGGATAAGACTAAATGCTATGGCCTTCTAGAGGAACTTCAGGTAGATTTCCAGCTAACGTAAAATTAAAACGAAACGTTTAAACACTTGTAATAGTACGATCTCCTAATACCGCCAATTCACGATCTCCAATTTGGGATGTTTAACAATTTGACGGCCACGTTGGTCATATATGATCGGCCACGTCATATCAGGCTTCTCCTGTGATGCTACGCTGGTCATTGCTGCATCGAACGGTGCACTGTGTTAAAACACTGTGGGGTCCCTGAACGAAACGTGTGATTTCGGCTCAGAGACAGTAATAGGATAGGCTAAACATCATGCATGCCACAGTCATCGAAACAATAACCAAATAGTAACGGTGTTACGGCCGTTCGCGGAGAGACGCGGTCGCTAGGAAAACGCGTCAGCGAGAGGCGTAAATTCTCGCTACGATTCGGTGAATCGACGCCGCGAAGCAGTCGTTCCCCTGTTTCGGGTAGGATAACAGAGGTGGTTGATTGAATATTACACAGTAGTAAGTTAGGTCACCGTTTATTCCACAACTTATAACGAGGATAGCCACACTGGTGCGTATGTACGAGACGAGTGAGTGACTGATCTGCGGGTGTGTGCCCGCTCGAAGGATGTTGACCGTTCGAAGGATGTGAAATCAGTGCCGTTGGGAGACGATGCTGTCTCGGTGGAAGGCTAAGGATCGGTCCCTCCAGCGCACGGGACCATCGGATTTGTTGGAGCCGATGTTATTTAGGAGAGTGAGGGAATAGGCTTCGTTTTTAATTGGTTAAACGAAGGTTGGTGGATTAGGAAGGGTCTTAGCTGCCCTTGATAGAAAGTTGTTATTAGGAAGCATCGTACGTGGAAAAACCCAACTTTCCCTTGCCAAGCCGTAGTAAACAATAGTCTTTAGAAACTGATTTAGAAAAGGACATTTGTTGGGTCTGAAGGACCTTAACGAGCAAATTACTCGGGTTTATGACGGGTACTTAGGCTATTGAGGGTACGCCGTACGGAAGAGCGGACATCTGGTGTCCGTCGGGCCCGCGGTGTGTGACCTGGGCCAGGCAGAGAGTCGCGCGGCGTAACATCCTCCCCCCGTTGAGAGGGTACCGATCAAAATTTCATTAAAGGTGGAGTTAATTGGAGCAGCCGCCCGACTCCTTGTTGATTGCTGATTGTCCTTATTCTGCGTGATCGGGTTGGCTCGTTGGTAGGACGCGCTGCGTGGCACGTCGTTCCAAGATGCTCGTTGCCGTATGACTTGTGGTAGTCTGGATGAGGCCGTTGTCGCCAGGGTGACTTCGAAGATACGGTCGAAAGTCCGGTGCGTAGAGGATATGTTGTCTTCCTTGCGTTCTGGATCGCCGTGGTCATCTGCATTGCCTGGCGATTTTCTATTGCGGTTCGCGAACCAGGACGTGTCGTGAAACAGCTCGGCCCATGACGTATCGTGAGACACCTCGTCCCAGGAGGTGTCGTTGTACAGCTCGCCGATTCCACAAAGGCACGTGAAATGCGTGTGTGGTTGCACAATGAAGACGTGAAGGAGGTCTTCGGTGGATTGGGGGACAGGGCTCCCCCCGCTGACCCATTCGTATCGCGCCTTCTTGATGATGATTGATGGTTGGACCGGCGTGGTCCAGTTTTCTGCGAAAGACAGAATTAGAGACATCATACCTTCCGTTTGGTTAGGTTTGGATCTGGAGTGGGAAGATTTTGCATCTCGGTCCAAGAGGCTCGGCTCCGTATGAGTCGTTGCCGTCCGTAGGTGCCGTAGCTGCCAGGGAAAATGGATGACCAGGCCTAAGGGTTGTTGCGTTGAGAGCAAGTGGTCCACCTTGTAGGCTGCACTGACATCGACGAGTATGGTGTTTTGTTTCAGCCCATTCGTCGGTGTGCTCCATTTCGGCGATAATGTAGTAGGAGACGGCATGTCGGCTGGTAAGGTTTCATCCGTCTGTTGATCCAGAGACTCTTGAGCGGCTGTCTGATTCAAGGCGTCTGATGGCGTGGAATCAGATTGTTGCGATGCTGATGATGTGAGCGAGGTTGTCGTTGGGTCTCGGGTGGATGACACGTTGTGAGTGTCACGCGATGAGGTCCGCATGGGAAGCGTTTTCTGATTTAAGGCGTTTGGCAGCGTTGAATCAGATTGTTCATGTAGCGACGATGCTAGCGTGATTGTTGTCAAGTCGCGTTTAGGTGACACGCTGCTAGTATCGTGCAATGAATTGCGCGTGACTCGCGGCGAGGTCGGCGTTCGAGTCGATGCGGTCTTCTCCGTCCGCGGAGTTTGAATAGCGTTGCGTGTTTTGTTTAAGTCCTTGTTACTTCCCTTATCCGTAGGCCCTCGTGGCAATGGCGAAGGTGGCGTCTTCGCATTATGTCCAGGAAAATGATTCTCCGGTAATTTAAGCGAAGCAGACTCGCGACCAGCAGCTGATCCGTCGTTTGTCGATTGTGACGTCGTAGTTAGTCGTAGGTTGCTCAGTTGAGTGATTACTCGGAGTTCTGATTTCTCGTACTCGTCGGCTATCTCGAGGCCGCGCTCGATCTCTTCCTCATCTATGCTTACAATCTCGTTTTGGATGGCGCGGAGCTCCGTCTCATATGTTTCCAGACGATTTTTGATTGGAATTAGCTCGTTCTCCGGTTCGTGGCGTGATGCAACCTTGGTCATATGGCCCAAGTCCAGATACTCCTGAATGACCGCCCGATACGCTGTTTCGAACTGTTGATTTCGTCTGACTTGCTGCTGGAGAGAGGCGAGTCGTTTCATCGCCATTGCCATGGATGATCCGAGTGACGAGATTTTGTCGTTAAAGGGGAGTGCGACGATGTATCGCCCATCGCTGGTGCGTGGGACGTGATTTTGAAAATGCTCCTCACATCGTCGATCCGCCTCCGATAAGTGTTTTATCTGAGGTCCCTCGTCGAGTTCCCAAAAGCGGGTGAGGTCCGTCTCTAGTTCCGTTGTGGAGGCATGGAAGACCCTGGCAGGTCCTGGGGAAGGTGGGCTCCCCCCGATGACCCACCCGAATCGCGCTTTTTGCAGGCGCAGATCGGGGCCGGTTGATGGGTTGTTTGGATGGTATGACGGAGCTTTCCTTGTGCGTGGGGGCGTGGTGGGAGGCGTCTGATTGCTCATTGGCGCGTCTGATCGATGTAGGAGCGTGTGATGGCGTTGATCACATATGCGGCAAGAGCCAGAGGTGCAGTGTTGCAATTTGTGTCCTGGTAGCAGGCAATTCGTACACGCTGAGATTTCCTCGGCGGCTAGAATCCGTTCGTCGATCGTCTTCGTCCTAAAGGTGTTGCAGCGCCAGATTTTGTGTGGTCCATGGCAGATTGGACAGAGTGGCGGTGATCGTGACGTGACAAATGCCTGCCCTTGTGGTGGGCGTGTCGTTCTTGCAGGTTCTATGACCTGACAGCGATCGTTCAAGAATTGCAAGAAGTCCGGGAACGTGGGGAATGGTGTGGACCTGATCTTTTCCTTCCATATTGAATCGGTTTCCCGATCAAGGTTGGCGGTACATAGGTGCAAAAGCAGGGCATCTGCGGTTGGTTGTCCGATGGCGGCCAAGGCTTTGTAATGAGCTTCCAACTTGGTCGTGTAGGACTGCAAATCGCGATGTGCTATCCGTGATGAGGAGGCTGCGTCAAATATCTCCTGCAAGTGTCTCTCGACAATTTTGGCTGGTCTGTTATACCGTCGTTCTAATATTTCCCAGGCGACTGCGTAGTTAGCCGCCGCATTGCTTAATGACGCGATCGCTAGAGCTGCCCCATGCTTTAGGCAAGAACGGAGATACATTAGTCGCTTGCAGTCGTCTATGCGGGGGTTATCGTGGACCGTGGAGCGAAATTGATCCGCGAACCCCGGCCAATCTTCGTAGGCTCCAGCAAAGGTGGGGAGCTGAATTCTAGGCAAATCGACGGGTTCCGGCCATGACATGTCCGATGGCTTTGTTGCAAGATTTGTGGTGGTTGGTTCTGCTTGCTTGTTTGCCTTCTCAAGGATGGCGGACGCATGTCCGGCGATGGTGTAGAACTTCTGTTGTAGGTCAACCCGGTCCTTCAGTGTTTGACCCTCGTCTCTGTCGTCTAATTCGCATTGGCTCTTTTTGAACGATGCAAACTCTCCCTCTAAGTCTTGCAAATTACGCTGAATAGCATGCACGGGTGTCCCTTCCTCGTGATTGTTGAGCAATGTGCGAAACGCTTCTAATTCTTGTCTGAATCCTTCGCGTTTCCGCAGCAATTGCCGGACGCGTTCTTCCTGAGGGGGAGCCATGAGGGATTTCGACAATTTGAGCGAGCTTACCTTGTTGTTGCGTGGTAACTGGGGTGCACTCTTTCACTGACACGTATCCGGCTCGAAGGACCAAATGTTACGGCCGTTCGCGGAGAGACGCGGTCGCTAGGAAAACGCGTCAGCGAGAGGCGTAAATTCTCGCTACGATTCGGTGAATCGACGCCGCGAAGCAGTCGTTCCCCTGTTTCGGGTAGGATAACAGAGGTGGTTGATTGAATATTACACAGTAGTAAGTTAGGTCACCGTTTATTCCACAACTTATAACGAGGATAGCCACACTGGTGCGTATGTACGAGACGAGTGAGTGACTGATCTGCGGGTGTGTGCCCGCTCGAAGGATGTTGACCGTTCGAAGGATGTGAAATCAGTGCCGTTGGGAGACGATGCTGTCTCGGTGGAAGGCTAAGGATCGGTCCCTCCAGCGCACGGGACCATCGGATTTGTTGGAGCCGATGTTATTTAGGAGAGTGAGGGAATAGGCTTCGTTTTTAATTGGTTAAACGAAGGTTGGTGGATTAGGAAGGGTCTTAGCTGCCCTTGATAGAAAGTTGTTATTAGGAAGCATCGTACGTGGAAAAACCCAACTTTCCCTTGCCAAGCCGTAGTAAACAATAGTCTTTAGAAACTGATTTAGAAAAGGACATTTGTTGGGTCTGAAGGACCTTAACGAGCAAATTACTCGGGTTTATGACGGGTACTTAGGCTATTGAGGGTACGCCGTACGGAAGAGCGGACATCTGGTGTCCGTCGGGCCCGCGGTGTGTGACCTGGGCCAGGCAGAGAGTCGCGCGGCGTAACAAACGGAATAGCAGCTTCTGACATACACCAGACAACAACCCCTTCAGAGGGACTAAAACCTCAGTATAAAAATCCTCCAAAATTAGCGCTCGAGATCAGTCTTGTAACATTTTGAATCAGTCTTTGAACCGTCACTCTGTTGGATTTGTATAGTAAATTCTATTACGATATACAAAGTTCAATTTCTTCACCTTATTTGTGAAACATTCGAATTGCGACACGAGATCACCGGTGATCTATCATTTTCGTAATTTCTTGCGTCTCCTACCGTCAAAGTGTTAATCTCGAGCACGAGCGACAAAAAATACACAAACTCCCCGAAGCGTCTATCAAACCCGCGTAAGATCTCAATGCCAAAGCAACCGTCTGACCTACGCAACCATCCAAAAAAAAAAAAAAAAATACAATTCCCAATAGATGTTTAATCAGTATCGCTAAGTAAATCTGCTCGAAACTAGAGCAACACGCATCGATCTCTGAGAACCACGCCACTGAGAAAACAAAAGTTAGAAAAAAGGCTATCAGTACCGCGAATGCTATTTATCATGACGAATCCATCTCGCATCGATCTCAATTAACGGGGACGTATCGACACGCGGCGATCGACGAACGGTGAATTAACCAGAAGAGAGCTCGCATCGGAGGGGGAGCTGTATCGCGTGACATTCGAAATCGTATGGCCAACTATGTAGAAAGCGTACGCGGGCTACGGGAATAGAGGCAAAGAGGGGGAAGAAAAGCGAGCGGCGCGGTGGAAAGCGAGCGGATCGCGATCGCGATCGAGAACGCGCTCGTTAGAGAGGCTGGCGGCTCGTTATACGACCGCATCTGCATCAAATCCGGCAATTAAACGCGGCGATCGCGTTTACGCCGAGATAAATACCGGTCATTTCGCGAGACGGGACCGAGGCAGAGACTTATGGCTTGATGGAGATTACGCGGAGACAGTGCAAAGTAGATGCGGCGGAGGAATATATCCGCGACCCGCGGAGACGAGGAGAGACCGCTCCCTGGACCGCTATCGAACGCGAATCTTCCACTGTACTATGGTCGACGACCTCTTATCTCGCTTCGTCGTGGACAAATGTTCGCCGCTTGTAAATCTTCGTCAATTCGTGGATTCCCAAGTGGCACTGGATGTCGCGTTGAATTAACTAATTAAACGACGGATCTTTTTGATAAAACTCGTCCTATTTTTAACGTATTATATATATATTTTTACAAGATCAGAAGAGATAATCGATAGAAAGAAACATTCACATGTAGCACGAGAAACATTCGGTGTTCAAGAGATGAACTACTACAATTTATTATGTTATTTTTATAAGATTATGCGAAACCATCGTATCGTATCATATCGTTTGAAACCATCTGTAACAATATAGATTGAAATATTTTATCGTCGCTTTACAGAAGCTTCTTGTTGTCCCAAGGAACGTGAAACAAAGTTCTACGGAAAGCAACGTCGATGGATAGTGCGATGCAGCGGCAGCAAAGAAACAAGAGGGTTTCGGCGCGACGTGTCTTCCATCGAATTACCATACCGACCGGATTATCTCTCGAGCGCCAGACATCTCCATTGGCAGGACCCACGAATAATCCGATAAGCGAATTAAGATTAGCGGCTTCTGATGAACCGCTAAGTGACTATCGACGTTCGCGTATCGACCGACTTTGGTGACATACAGCCGAGTGGCGTCGTCGTTGAAATCGATCGTTTTCTGCACGCAAATGCTTTTTGGTAGCTCGGCGTTATAATCGAGATCGTTATAGTCGTATCGTATCTCCACGACGACGCATGATATTCTTCTTGCTATCGTTGCATCGATGATTCGTTCGTTCAACCACGATTATTTCACATCGATGAAATTTTTGTCCCAGATAAAAGATGTTTCGTTTCCTTCTTCTTTCCTTTGAAATTTTAATTTCGATAATGTAACGATCATGGATATTCACGATGAACAGGGAACTATACGTGACGATGAAACCTCCGTTTCCGTCGACGTAGATGTAGAAGATAAAACGCGAAAATTACAATTTTATTGGACGTTCGAGACAATCAACGTGCATTCAATGATATGCGAGATTACAGCAGTAATTTGATGAAGGTTAAACGAGATCAATGAGTTAAGAAGAGGAATTCAGAAGTCGTTACAACCGTGCGATTGAATTATTCCATTTGTGCAAGGTTTTCGCGTATATTGAAGAGCGTTGGAAAGCGTAACTTTCTTAGTTAACTAATCAACTGAGAAGATACTGACAAATATAAACATCTCACTTTTACACGCAGCTACAAAGTATCTGTACTCTCGTCGCTCCACGTCAAAAATCTATTCTTATTTTTCTTTCGCTATACAAACATCGACACGTGCTCTCTTCCACTTTGATCACGAATCTTTGCAAAATCTCATTCTACCAATTGAACTATCGATCGATGACACCCAACAACTTTCTAAATTCTGTCATCAATTCGTTCGAAATCGAACGGGTCTCAACTAGTATCTGTTCGAGGATCCACTTTAGAACATCGAAGTGTCAGGTTCCCACGAGCAGCATCGCGAAATTCACGAACATCGATCGTGTCGCCGGTTTTATGGACCCTGTACAGGAGCGAGCAGCAGGTTATACGTTTACGACGTCGCTGGAAAATCGGCCGTAAACGCGACTGCCGTAAACATTGTCGACTGGTTGCTCTCTCACGTTCCGGGCCATTGAGGTCCGGACAGCGAAAGAAAGGGAGTCACACGGCCGCCTGAAAGGATACTTTCTCCGTTGCTCGTCGACGTTTCGTCGAACGACGCTCGCGCGATAGATCGTTAACACGAGACTGTGTTAAAACTCTTAAAAAAGCGACGGTTTCGATAAACCTCCTTTTCATTTCAAGTTTTCATTTTTTTCGGAGATTTTCTTCGCCACAGTGTTCGAACGTTTGCTCCGGGAGTGTCGTCGGTTTTTGAACATGTCTTTCGAAACAATGAGATTCCTTTTGGAAGAATAGAAATCGTCACTTCGAACATTGCATCCGATCATTCTTTACAGCTCGTTATTTGCAACGAAATATTTGTTGCCAAATGCTGAGTTCGAAATATTTAAAAGATCGTTTTCTTCCTCGATCGCATTTCGACAACGTCGATCGATCATCCAATAAATTTCTTCGATAGGTGCTTAATCGATTATTCCAGTAATCGCGGTTTCTCCGTGTGACGCAAGCGGCGCGAACCGAATGATCGACTCGATCGAAATACGGCCGAGAAGATCGAGGCTAAAGGGTATCTTCGAAGATGTTACGACCGAGGAAAAAAGCAGCTGACCAGGTACAGCTAGTGGGAATTATTAAATTGTATTCGCGCGGTTGAATCGAAGAGGTCACGAAGCGGCGCGATCGACGACGAGCGCTAGTCACGAGACAGGACGATTCGCTCGAGCGATTTTGACGTCGCCATTGTTTCAAGCCTGCGATAGACAATACGAGAAATAATAAAAAAGCTACTTTTGATAGCGTATTGAAACCATGCGTTTTATAAATTACGCCATCTTTTAACCACAGAATATACAGCGTATCATTAACTTCGTATCTACATGTGTACTTTAATTCTGCTGCATAAAACATCGTTTTAAAAGAGCGAGTCTAATAGCGAGGTAACTTTACTTGTAAGTAGGATTTTTATGCATCTGTGAGAAATTTAATTGCCTGTCAAAGCGTTTACGTACGTTCGAATACCTGAACGTGTTAATCATCGCCGACTATCGGCAAACTGACAATAACGAGACGAAATGGTGCGACGATCGCAAGAATGTCGATCGGATAATGGCTGTCAAAGCGCACGTAATGGCGGTACTGGTCGCGATCGTGCGTAAAATTGGCGTGACCAACGGTCGTAGAGCTTTCCTTTGTCTGAGCTTGCTGCTTTCTGTTCCTGGGTATCCTGACGTGTTTCGAGGACGGTGTGTTAATGGAGAGGAACGTTCTGACACGTTTGAAGGGTATTATACGATACTGTTGCTTTCTAGCGAATACGGTGTGAACGTAATTGGCCGGTTTAGTGCTTTCTTCTGGCAATCGGTTGTTCGCGGTGTGTTAACGATTCAATTGGAACTTGCTTGTATTCTTTAACGCAGCGCACAGATTAATGCAAGTCACATTATCTTTATACACGAGTTTTTCAGCCTCGTGGCGAATTGTATTTCGAATTCCTTCGCGAAATTGTACGGGTCTAACAGTCCTCGTTCGTCCAGAAGTAATTTATGTGGACGAAATGTCACGAGATCGTCGCACTTGGTCAAGCGACTGGGACACGGGGAGAACAGGTCCCGAAGCGAGTGTCACGAAGTCACGTAAAAGGAAGTGACCGAACGACAGTGACACGGAAAACAATCGGTGCAGGAGTAGAGGGTTTCGTGATGAAATGACATACTTGCTTTCTACAGAATGGCAGGGTCATCTCTCGGTGCAGAGACACGGCAGTTGCCAATTGTGAACAATCGCTGCACGATTTCATCGTTTCGTTCCGCAGGAGAGACACAAAAGCTGCCAACCGATCGATCTATCTGATACTTTTCAAAAGCTGATACTATTTTTCAGCAACATCTACGAAGTCTTTCTCACGCGTCATATCAGAAATCAAAAAGATCTGTGAATCCCCTGAAACCCTCTGAAACCATCGTCGGGAACAAAGAGGAATAACAGAAACGGTATCCTTTCTCGGCCCACAAATATCAAAACCACGAAC
Source organism: Bombus bifarius (assembly GCF_011952205.1). Lineage (NCBI taxonomy): Eukaryota > Metazoa > Arthropoda > Insecta > Hymenoptera > Apidae > Bombus > Bombus bifarius. Next base: position 291,419 of record NW_022884897.1, on the reverse strand, counting down.
CACGAAGAACAAGAGCCGCGCAAATAGCGACGAAACTCGAGAACGCTTCGGTTTCGATTCTGTCATTACCGCGAATCGCATGGAAACGATGGCGCTGAAGACTCATCCGTCGCGCGGTCGATTCAAACGTCCAGATACAAGTCTCTCATTTTCCCTCTCTCTCTTTCTCTCCGTCAATTGGAAAATAGAGTCGACCCTGAATTATTCGCCAGGACGATCCTCCCTTGTCGCCTCTTTCTCTCGCGTGGCTTTATCGGTCGGAGAAATCGACGTAGACTCGCCGCTAAATTACCGGCTGGCAGCGTGTACGCGAGCGTGATAGACGCGGCAACACCTAACGCCAGTCACGATGCCAACGCCACGTGTAAAAACGACCATTGTCGGGAGGGAAAAGAGAGACTCGTACGTCGGTCGAGCGAGGTACATTCGAGGGACGTTTCGGATCACGGACGATTCGATGGGGGCAACGCGGCTAACGGATTGTCCTGCGAGCACCATGGACGTGTCCGATCGTTTCTGTACCCTGACCTGTCCTACTAGCCTTCTGCCGCAAAACGCCTTTATGGTACATTGTTCACGGGGAACCAGGATCGCGATAACGGGAAGCTTTGACATTTCGCCGCGTTAGATCTGGTACTTAAACACCAAGTTGTCGTGGAATAGCTCTATCGAGCGAAATTCAGGTTTCTAATACGCGTGTCTAAGCAGATTCGAGAAAACATTTCAGCCTCTACCGCTTTAGAGTTTTGTACTGTTGGAATACAACGATATCAGTCGCATGCGGATAGAGTGTTTGATCGTACAGATTCTTCCATTCGTTGCCCAGCGCCATCCCCACCAGCGTGCGTTCGTGAGATGCACCACGGCAGTTAGCACGTGCATGCTTTTTCAAAAAGACGCCGGAAGAAGCGTGAGGATATGGATGGAACATTCTAGATGGGCACGTCGAGAAGCTACTAGAAGGTTCTGTGCCACATGTGACGCCACACAGACACCCACACAGGTCACACTCATTACTGCATAGAGAGTGGGGCTCTAAACCTTTTCAAGGGCCATAGGTCACTAAGCCAGTCTGTGAATAACTAGCCAACTGTCTACATTCCAGAACGCACATTTATAACTCTCGAAATAATTGTTTAATAAATATCACATTGTATTATTTCAACATAAACATTGTGTCTTCCACAGAATATTAATCCTAATTCCAAGATTAAATTTTAACATGTACAGTATCTCAGTACAGTCGCATTATTTGTAGCGGCACATGGGCTAGAGGACGATTCAAATCATGTTGTCGTTTTGCCTCGGAGTAGCAATATCATTAGGATATACACAATGTATTAATAAATAAACTCCGGGCAAATCGTATCCTTTACCGTGAAAGGACCTTAAAGAATCTTAAGAGCCTTAAAGAGCCTTAAAGATATCAGGGAACAGCATCGAAAGGAACAAAATTAAATCGACTTTTACGTACTTGATCTCATCGCTAAGAGGTATCAGTCTATATGGCCTTTCTCCTTCGTGTGTCGTTGGAAAATAAAAATGTCACAGGGGAACACAAAGGAAAGTAATCAACTGCATGGTCACTTACCCAGTACCTTAATTCCCAACTGTGTCTGAGACGATCGACGAGCATCCCTCGGAGGTAGCTCGCGCGGGTCAAGGCGAACCGCGTGCACGCGCGTGCACACGCAATGGCGCGAGAACACAGGTGGATGTTAACGAGCCCTGGGAAATTGTTCACCTTTCCCCACCATCTTCCTCTCCTTTTCTTCCTCTTCTTCTTCTTCCACTTGTTCCTCGTGTAAGAACTAGTTTCATCGGTGTAATCCTTTTGCTTTACTTTTGTAATCGCGCTACGCAAATCGATCTATAGATACGGAGCGTAGTCGTTTTCTGATCGAGATACGGACATGGGAACCGGTGCTATACTCGCTGAACCTGCGATAGGAATGCGGGAGAAGCGAGTCGATGCAAAGTTGCATCGGATTAAGCGCGTTGCGGTGACAGTGTCTTATGATCAAGTTTGGCGCGGAAAAGCTAGGAAAAAGAATTGAAGAATGCTGGAAGAGAAATAGCGCGAGTTGAAACTCGAACGTTTTTGTTGGATTTCGATTGGAGATTTAGCCTAAGTTGCAAGTAATGCGTTCTGTTCGTAAGTATCAGGATACTTATAGAAGAATGAGGTAAACTCGAATAGTTATTAAGAAATCACAAAGTTTTGTATGAGATCAGCAGGTGCCTTAACAGTATTATTGAAACGTTATGTGTACGATTGCTAAATAGTGAAACGTGGTTTTACGTCGAATGTATTCGCAACGCGAATGCTGGAACAAGAATGTCGTGTAGTGCGTATTGTATGCATATCGCGGTTCAATGCTATTTATCGATCCCGTTCCGCTATATTTTCTCTAAGCTATACTGGTTTCTGCAAAGTTGTTCTTGCTGTAGACGATCTTGCCAAGATTTTTTATACCACCAGCGACTTCATGTTCCACAATTATACGAATTCCTTAAAATCTTTCTCACTTGTTTTCGATACATGCCGACAGAAATGCTTAGAATATTCGTCACGAGTAGAACACCTTGTATAGATGGACAATACATACGAGACACGATACCATGGTATCGTCGAGAGGTTAAATCCGAAGAAATAACATTTGGTAAAACGACAGGAAAATGTGTTCCGGATGTCTACGCCAGTGGATGGTTTGCCCGTGGTCGGTCAGAATGTTCACGGAGAGGAGAGGATTTCACGCGGGGACGCGTACACCTCCTACACGGCGCGGCGTACACCGTGCCGTATAGCAGCCGCTTGACAGCTGTCACCTTGGCCGAGGGGCGACAAGACACGGCGAGGCGAGTCGCGGTGATTCATGCGCCACGGGGGGGCACGAGGATCCGGCGACCTCCTGTCAAGGATTCCTTCGTCGCATACCATGCGCCGGAGGTGACATCGCGGCCGACTGATTTAATCGCGGACACCGTGTAGTTGCGGGTCTGTATCGTGCACGCCGTGGAATTCGAGTCGCCGATTTCCACACGACTCTTTCTTTCCTTTCTAGCTTCGGTTTATACGTCTGCGACTCTTAGACAGTTCACTTTCAGCTGATACGATCATGAGAGAATAGAAGATAATTTATATCGTAACGCTAATGTTTGATCATCAGCAGATTATCCGACTTCATAAATAACTGTATTTAGACGATTAACATTTTCTATTAATCGAAATCCCGATATCCGTCGCCATTTGAAATTAAGCAAATCTCAAAAATCCTAACCGATCCAAACTTTTTCGACTCGACAGAGCACCGATCGCTCGGTTTACCATCGTAGGTCGAGATCTCCCGATGACTCGAATCCAGTGCACACCGTGACTCGACAGACAAGGCGTTAAAATCGCCTGAACGATCGACTCGACCGCTACAGGACCGAGAAAGAGCGCGAGCGAACAAAAATGGCGGTCCTTGCAGTTACCGGAGGTGAGAACGTGACCCCAGCGCACAATACTCGGGGTCGACAGCTCGCGACGTGCGTTTTTCCTCACTTGCTCTCTCGTACGTTAGCTAATGGAATTACTCAAACGCAATGACACAGCGATTACATAATTGCGGCCCTCTCGTTGACTCCGCGCACCAGCAGCACCATTACTCTCTTCTCTCTCTGTCCTTCTTCCTCCTTCTTCTTTCGTGTTCTTCCGTGTTTCCTCTTTCTGTTTCGCGCGTGAAGCTCGGAGAGATTGGTCGATTATTCTCCGGAGACAAATGACATAGTCGACGAGGAGTAACGAGCGGCAACGAGACTTGTCAAACGTGTCGTTTGCCAGAGCGATCGCTCGGTTAGGGGTCTTAGGAGAGGCAGCGCGGTAGTGACTCGTTGGATTTCCTGGAATCGGTTGGAAATCGGAAACAGGAAGTTGCTTTAACGACGATGACTCGCGTTACGGCTGACGGACGTACGTACCGAGCGATTGTCCGATTATTTTTTATTCCAAACAGATACCAGTATCGTTTCTGACAATCTGTCAGCGCCAACGATAATAATAATAATTTGAACGATAATAATCTACGTAAACTAAAAGAATCGCTTGTTTCCGATGTCGCGAAACTGAAGCTCGGCAACCGGTCTGGAAATCTGTTTGTCAGGAAGAGAGATCCGCAGACGGTAGCTCAGAGGCCAGCGACGTAATAAGGTCGATAAGTCGAAGACTCGACACGAGTATCTCGCGAAAGAGGCCGACACCGAGAGCCGATCGTCTGAGGTGAACGAGGTCCGGGCGTATCTCACCGCGGGGACACCAGAAAGCCGTGAGCCGTTATTCTCGGCCGTATGGACAGGTCGGCGTTAATCACGCCACGTGGACGCCCGTCCCGAATCGTCGATACATCAATGTCCATTAAATCCCCTTGAATAGGTGCGACACGATTTATATAGTTCGTTGCCGATCGTGGAACCTCGTAAATTGAACGCATGTGAATTTTAATCTACATGTACATGGGAGATATAAAGTAGCAAATTCCGAGAAAGTCTAGAAAGCATCTGGTCTTTAAGGCACCAAAATTTTCCAGAAAACGATTTGCCATAACCCTTGTTATTCCATCTCTCGTCCCCTCGCTCCGCTTTGCTTTTCATTAAAACCTCGGATCCGTTTAAAACGATTGATACGTCGACGGTCTGCGCTAATCTCCAACGAGAAGCCTTCACAGCCGAAAACAAGAGGAAAAAAGAGGAAGAACAAGAAAAAGAAGATCCCTTTAGGAATTTCTGCTCGGTCGTAAGTATCGCAGTTACCGTTTCACCCTTTCCACAGGACCATACGGTAAAATAAAAACGGCGCAGTCGAGCCGAGACCCCTCGAACGTTCTCCCCAGGGTGCCGCGAGCGTAAAGCTTTATGCTCGCGTTTCCATCATACCGGCAGCGCCGATTACGACGTATCGTCCGTTAAAAATGCATGCAATTAGCCGGCGCCGCTTCTTAGCGCGCCAAACCCTTCCTTCTTTCTACGGTCGGGTGACAAAATTACGATCTACCGGGTGTCGTTAATATCAGCGTCCTGGAAATACCAACGTTGCTTACGGAGAAAGAAATTGCACGGAGAGAAGCAGAGGGGTTGAAAGAGGGCGAAAACGATGATCTGTGAGACAGGGATGAGTCGAACGCGATTTCAGCCGAGTTACGATCGGGGGTTGCACGACTGTTTCGAATCGATCGACAGCCGGCAAACTTCTAACCTTGGTGTCTGGCGGTTCCACGTTAGACGATTACCATCTGAATCAAAGGTATCTATAAATAGATAGAATTAGGTGAAACGATTTTAGGAAAGACTCGTGGTCGTGAGTAGTGGAAATCGAAGAAGATGTTTCAGGAACGATCGAATGTTTCTACTTTGTTCTGCTCTGGTTTACGAGAGCGAATCTAAAATTTCATTGCAATTTTAAAGTTCGTCGTCGTTATAAAAACACGTACAATTAAATTTTGATGAAATTAATCGCAAGCTGAATTATACTTTCAACCTTTATTTCTTTTCGACTGTTTCTAAATTAACTATTAACTCGTTCAATTTAATTTCAAGGTTCCGGATTTTACTTTTGTATAGACCAAAGTTTGCGTAAAACTTGTTTACGGATAGCGAATATACGTGTCACGTATATTTTACGCAACTGTAGAGTGGTACGTTCCGAGGCTCTATGAGATAACAATTATTCAACACGAGAAATGAAATAAAAGAATACATAAGAGATATCCTCTTTTGTTACATAAATTCCAAAAGTTGTGTATTGTATAACACTTGTACCAAACGTGTATCATTGCGTGACCTGATAAAGCCGCGATCTCGCGTATCAGCGCTCGTGCGTGTTTTCGTTACGTGAGATATCTCAATGTCAAACGTGCCTGATGAGAGCGAGGATCTCTTTAAAAAGAAGCCTCATCGCCAAGATCGACACAGTTCGACACCGAAGAACAATCAGAAGAAATGCATCTGAAGAAAATATTCGCACTGTTCGTTGCGGGCCTGGCAGTAGCCCAGGCTGTCCCAACGTCGAAGACCGAAGAAACTTTGGAAAAGGAGATCCTGAAGTTGGAAGAAGAAGTGAAGGACCTGGAGAGATCTAAGAAGTCGGTGCTATATTTAAATCCGCCTCCGACGCTCTTCCCAACTCAAACCTACAGTATCCAGGTACCTGGGCAATCATCGATGCAGACCCTAAGTATCCAACAGCCTGAATCTGTCCAAACCTTGAGCATTCAAGCCAATGGTCAACCAGGTCAGCTCCTCAACATTCAATCAGCGCCACAGGTTGCCGAAACCATTAGCATTCAATCTAATGGTCAACCAGCTCAGCTTCTTAACATCCAATCGGTGCCACAGGCTGTTGAAACCGTAAGCATTCAAGCTAATGGCCAACAAACTCAACTTTTCAATATCCAACCGGCACCACAAACTGTTGAAACGCTCAGCATTCAACAACCTGCTCAAACTTTCAGTATCCAAGCCAATGGACTACCAAACCAGCTCCTTAATATCCAATCCGTACCGCAAACTGTCGAAACTCTCAGCATCCAACAACCAGTTCAAACCTTGAGTATCCAAGCCAATGGTCAGCCAACTAAACTTTTCAATATTCAGCCCGTCCCACAAACTGTCGAAACTCTTAGTATTCAATCCAATGGCCAGCCAGCTCAGCTCCTCAATATTCAATCGGGACCACAAACTGTCGAAACTCTCAGCATCCAGTCCAATCCTCAACAGCCTGCAGTCCTCAATATCCAATCTGGAGCGCAATCTGTCGAAACTCTCAGCATCCAGCCAGCAGGACAGCCTGTTCAAACTCTGAGCTTTATCCAGGGACAACCTAGCGCCACCGTGATCGCTCAGCCGAGTTCGTCATTCACGGAGATCATTCAATCGGCTCAACCTGTGCCGGCGCAAACCAACGTGAACATCGTTCAACAACCTTCGGTTTCGGTCAAGGAATCTGTGGTGGTGTCAAACGATCCAGTCGTCGAAACAATCACCCGGGAAGTTGTCAAGCCCGTGGCGGAAGAAATCATCGTTTCGCCAGTGCAAAATGAAGTAGTCATGGACGTTGCTTCGGTGGTACCAACTTACAGAGAGCAGGTGGTCGTTTCGCCATCCAACTCTTTTTTCATGATGTCGGATCCGGAGATGCTGTCCTACGTGAATGTACCTCAAATGCAGTTCTACAACCCAAGAGTTCTGACAGCAGTGAGGCCTGCGAACCTGGTGATAGAGGAACCAATGCGCGTAGTAAAGGAGAGCGTGGTCGACACCATGCAAAGCAGAATGTTGGGCGGCCGTGTGACCGAGTCAGTGGTCTCGCGCGTATTCTAAAATGTAGGTTCACGTGATTCGAGAAATAATCCAACGATTTAACACTCGCACTGACGCGACCCGTACATATCGTAGACTTTTTGATTTAGAGACGCGAAATATACGAGAAATACGTCGGAATAATGTAAACGATGTTCGTGCCAGTGTTAATGACCACTTTTTGTATTCCACGAGCAAAGATATAATTGCTGATCATTAATTGTAATTCATCGTTTTGGTTGACAGGTGTAATACAGCAACTATGGGATCAGGGGTTAGACATCATAATAGACGTAATTGATAGAATAATATACATGTTATATATTACTAAGATGCAAATAAATAACACGTGAATGTATGCCTATGTTTGTCTTTCAATATCATCCCACTGAAACAGCTAATATTCAATTTCACCTATCAATTTCATTTTCATTGTCCAATTCAATTCACTAGTTGAAAATCGGGACGACAGATTAAAGAAGTAAAGATCGACCGCAAGAGAAGAAGACACGCAAGAAATCATGCCGTCGTGGGTACCGCACGGTTCATGTCGATTTCATTGGCCTGTACGACATCTCCGAACATTATAAGAGGTCTTAATCGGAATTCAAATCGAGTTCGGCCGGTTTGAGTCTCGATATCGATCTGACCTCACTTCGCTCGAGATCGGCGTGTGCTTGCGCGACAAGACCGAAACGGATGACGAGCGACTTCACAATAGCCCCGAGTCGGGAAGATTTACGATAACGTCGATCGAGCCGCGAGTCGTTCATTCATCATGGAGGAGACAGCGCGCGACTGTCAAAATCGGCCTGCCGCCACCATTGCCAACGACGTCGCAAGCCTTGTCGTGTCGATGTCGCTGAACGGCGCGACGACCGAATCTTCTCGATCCTGTTCTCTCGTCGCGACTTCGTCATTCATCTCGATCGTGAGCGACCGCTTTTTAAACGCTTTGTACCGACCGTTCGCGCTAGCGAACGACTCGAGTCGAGAGATCGTCTAGAAAAATAAAGTCGATACGGGTTTGTTGCTTTTAAATTCTACGGTACGTTGAATTTTGTCCGATTTGTAGTCTATTTTTAAACTCGCAGACATTCTCGTCTGTAAAATGGTGACAGAAACGAAGATGAAATTATTCCTCTTCGGCTGGTTTAGCGAGAACCAGATCATCGATACGTAAGTGATAAATAACGCATTAATCATTTATCAACGATTTGTTTGAAGTCTGTAATATTTCACGGCTAAAAAAAGTAAGACAGAGAGGAGAAAAAAAAAAGTAGCGTAACACCGCTGCAACTTTCTCCTCGAGCAAAACGCAAGGCCCTCGTGGATTCTCTTACGAACATCCTGTCACAATTTAACCGTGCAGGCGACCGGTTGACCAACACCGTCGGACTAGCCGAACTTTCCCTTTTGTATCGCGATAAAAAAAACGAACGCAACGTCGCGTTAAGAAGCGCGAGGAGTATGTAATTCGCGCCGCGTGCAACGCAGATCCGCACGAACGAGAAGGGTAATTAATGTGGAATGGTGTTTTTATTGTTGAATCGATCTTATCGCGAGATCCGTCGTTTAATTCGATACAGTTTCCAAAGCGCATTCCAAGAGGTAGAATACATTAAATCAAGGGAAAGTCGAAAGAAATACGCTTGTCGATATCGGAATCGACAAGATCATAAATTAAAGCATCGGAGGAAGTCCAAGGTAGCTTTAATTCCAAGGTCAAAGATATGCCTTTTAGCATACTGATATATGTTTTTTTGCAATTTAATATCGTGGTCGACATCGAGTCGAGTTCAACGACCATGACGTCACAAACCGGTTTCCATTATTTTGTAATCTTAGAAAATTTGTTCGCAGTTACCGACGATAATAAAAGAACACGGTATTATGGCACGTACTAAAACTGTTATATGTAGTTTTCTGTTCAGAACGGTATTATTCGGCCAATTGTTTTCTTATTTTTCTCTTTGCATACGTGACTACCGTCGAAAACGTGGAAACGTTAAGACGAGGAACACAAATATTTATCTCGAAATTTCGAAATCTGTTTCGCGTGTCTTTCGACGAACAAAGATACTTGGAACGTTCGTTGTTCATAGTCACGATGACTATAGAAAGCGATACCGCGGAGAATCGAATCGAATTTATCGATTGTTAGACGAGTTAACCGCTTGGAAAACGGTTTTCGCGATTGGAGCGTGCGTCCGCGGTCCCGCGTTCGCTAATTAACTTTGCTATGCTTTGTTTTTTCGCTGACGGTGTACGGCCGTTCGAATCGGATCTTGCCAACGAAAAGAAAGTTTTGCTTGTAAAGCAATTTATGCAACCGCTGGATAAACTCGATGCATAATCGCTGCTACTGATCTACGCGTTTCTGTAACTCGAAGACGCAGCTGTTTTCTTCGCGATCTTAAAGGGTAAAACTGGAAAATCGTGGTCAGGAACCACGACCATCTCGACGCGGTAATCCAACGATCGTCGTGATTTCTATGGGACATTGAACGGAGCAAGAATGCAGGGAAGAAGATCCATTGCACGCCGATTAAGATCCTGCTATGGCGATCACCGCGTGCTCCATCTGCAAGAAATCGACGCGCGATCTATCCTCTTCTTGCTGTCGTTTTTCCTTCGCACGTTGCGACGCGACTGTGACACAAAGGAAGAGGTTGAGCCACGTTGAACGACGCAGCAAGCGAAACGGTTATTGAGAATATTCGTAAGAAGGATATGCTGCGAGGAGAATACTTATACGCGTAATCGTACAAATATCAAGTGATTTGAAGGTATGGAAGGATAAGAGGAAAGGGGGCAAAAAAGAGCAAAGAAAGATTCGTTTCTAGTTTCTAACAAAGTGCGTTAGAAAGAAAGGGCTGCAGCTTCGTGTCATAAAATGGACACGCATCGTTGCACTTGCGAAAGAAACACGATCCTAAAGAGCCAGTCCTCCGTGAACCATTCACCTTTTTTTCCCCAGCATTTTCTTTCACTCGCAATCAGACAAGAGATATGGCTCGTTCTACTTGAGTCGAATCTTCCTGCGAGCTCGCGAGATTAAAAAATGCCAACGTTGAAGCGTGCACACGCGTCCCGTTACATTCGTTATTAGTTTCGTTGTAATGCGTTTTCTTGCGCGACGTCTAATGCGACAATACCTTCCTTCTGCCTCCTCGGCTTATTGGCGCGGTACATGTATACCGTTACGAAAAGATGCCTGTGTCATCTAATTTCTGCGCGTAACGCGTGACTAAGGTGCGGATCAACGTCTGAGCGAACTTCCTGCCAGTATTAATCGATGTGCAGTCTGCCAGATATAATGGGATTGTCGGGTAGATACTACCTCAGATTACCGATAGTTCGATCGAAAAAAGCGAAAACAGAGAGAAAATAGTGGGATAACTGATCGCAAAAACCTAGTTTCGGAATAAAACTTTGAAAAGGTCGTCCGGTAAAACATATTTACGTCGTGTCGTCTTTACCGATTACGGGGAAAGCTAGTGTTTCCAGGATTATAATAAAAACAATTATAATAAAACGAATCGCTTTAAAAATAGATTTCTTGCCTGCTTCCGATCGATTCTCTACGCAATAACGTTGTCTATGTGCGAAGCAGCGGACACAAGCAATCGAAGAAGCATCAAAGCAAGCAGGCAAAGGAACCGAAGAACGCCTCGTACAGCTAATGCATGCATGGAAGCCGATATGCGGCAGCATTGACAGTTTTTGCCTGGTGTCATTATAACCGGCGACGGCACAAAAGACGGTCGTCGGGTAGCCAAGCCATCCGTAACGAACGCCTCCCGAAAGAAGTCTGCCTACCGGGGGCAGAAAAGGAGCGGGACGAGGACGATGATGAGGAGGAACAGGCGGAACAGGGAGCCGACCGTGGGACGCCGTCCCTCTTATCATCGCCGGCCAATCGGTCCGAGGCGACACACCGTGTCTCTTTGCTCGCTTTGTCCCATGCACGCTCCGGCAAATTAATACGGGGAATGCCGGCAAGGACGATCGACCGCGCCAGAAGCCGATCGTGCGTGTCCGCTTCGCTGCGCGCCGCTCCATTGCTCCACCGATGGGATTAAACGATGAGAAAACTGCATAGAATACGGAGACTCGATCGGTTTAGAGGTAGCGAGAGATTTGCAATCGAGAGTCGAATGTGTTAAAATAGAAACATATCTGTGATAACGAGGCTAATCTAACGTGTGCGTACAACACGAAACTATCACCAAGCTAAACCACGAGGATCTTTGCCTCGTCATTCCGCGATTCAACGTTCCGTGGCATTTTCAAGCACCTCGTTTCATCCTCCAAACGTATATTCATTTCTAACAAATCGATGTACTTTGACAGTCGAGTAAACACCTCGGAAATCAGAACGAGATGAAAGGAAAGAGACAGAGATCGAAGATAAAGAAAGATGCAAAGGGAATGGAAACCACTAAAGAGGTGCACGTGCACGTTGGTACACGTTGTCGCTCGGTCTGCCTGAAATCGGTCGATCTTCGTTCGGCCGCCAGATCGATTTCGTCGGATGCCAACAACTTTTTTATCCGTCCGCAGGATCCATCGAGGGAAAGAACTTAATCTAGACTCTGAGGTCGATTTCATCCATAACCGGGGAAAAACGCGTACGACCGTATATACCTGCGGTTACAAAGTAGGCCTTCGATATTAGTTATTCGATTTCGAGGTATTCCGCCGCTCGTTCGTTCGCGGAGGAAAAGCTGTATATTTGGCGCATTGAGAATCGTAGTAACACGAGTTAATATTCTGAGAATTTGAGTCGGCCATTCGGTTTCATAGTCCACTCAATCGCAAATTATATCGCGAGTTACCAGTTACAATCTAACGCCACACACGCTCATCTGTAATTCTGATTTAACAAAGCTAGATTTCCTTCGTAGCGAGATTTACATCGAATGCTGAACTTTCCCAGGCAGAATTTTTAAATATTAATTACGTATAGATAACATATTTCAAAAATTGTTCTACATCGACGTAATAGAAAACGGTCGATACGTATTTTGTCGCGTACGTCCGCAGATAAATCGCGAGACATCGGATTAACAAACCGACTCTTCCTTGAACGATCGGCGAGTCGATCGGCCGTCAAGAGGATCGATAGAAGACGAGTCTGGTCGATCTGGCGCGAACAACGCAAAAAGATAGTACATATTTGCAAATGATTGCTGCCGCTCGAAAGACGAGAGACAACCGGTGCCCGATGGGTTGGCAGTCTGCAATCAATTTGCAGAAGCACGGCCACGCCGATGCGAGATCGCGGATCCGGCGGATTTGCGGCGTGACTGACGATGCGTGACGCCGCGGAAGACCGCAACAGAGAGGGGCGCCGCCAATCGCCTATGTACGCTCCACTTTGCCGGTGTGCATCGTAGGCAAAGGCGAAAAGCTCGCATGCCATCCGCGCGTCCTCTCGCCCCTCTTCTCGCGTCGTCGCTTGTTCATGCATGCTTATCTTTTCCATGGGATCAAAGGACCGCGCGCGTATCGTGCCGTGTTTCCAGTCTTGAAACGTAATCCGTTCCGTGGATTGGTTTCGGCTGTTTCGTGCTCGCGTTCGAAATCAAATGGTCGTTCACGATTCACGATCCCGCTGATCGTCTGTCAACCGTGTAACGCGCGATCATCGTTTCGATACACGAAACCATTTTACATCCTTTTCAGGTAAAGTTGGAAAATAATTGTAAAAAAACAAATTTCGACCTGTTTAACGATAGTATCTGTCCTTTAGTTTTTCATTCTTACAAAATCATACGATTTCCCTTATGTAAATTAATTTCTCCAATCACCCAATGCGTAAAACTTTGTATAACAGTGAATGCTCTTTTTCCACGTGAAATATGGAACAAATAGAGCGGAATTTTTTACAATCATTCTTTCACGTCTACAAAAATAAAATTGAGCTTTCGATAGCTCGGCCTCGACGAAACGAACTCGTCGAGTTTGAATAACGCAGGATTTCAAGCGTTAAGTTCGCGAGTATCATCGACACCCCGATGAGGAAGTGCGACGAAACCGCGACATCGTTGCCGGTGTGACGAGGGTGTTCGTAGCAGCGCAAGCCGACACGGCGTCGTGAGAAACCAACGAAGCAACCTGGTTGTTAGTCGGACCCTCCGCCGCGCCGCCCCGTTTACCAAGGCATAATCGTTTATCGGAGTCATGCGAGGCGACGGAGAGCCGGCTGGCAGTTTCCAAGTTTCGCTTCGGTTAACTGCCGTCCGCGAGGCGAGGGAACGCACACGCGGGTCAAGGAGGAAGCCGGATCGCGTTATAGCGTTTTGCAACCAAGTAACACCTTCGACGTCGCGTGATACCGGTAATTACTGAAAAATAGCCCGCCGGCCTGTTCCCGCTTTTAGCCCAACCCGACAAAACGGCCCCGGCCAATTGCTCGTTACCAGCTATCGTGCGCGTAAACGTCCTACCCTTTTCGAAAGTCGCCCGCTCGCAGTCCTCTGCAGGACTTCAGGATCGGCTAGCGTGCTCCTCTCCGACGCGAAACGGGTGTCTCATGGGGTTAACCGGCGTACGGAGGTTAATCGTCTTTTGGAATTCTTCGGCAGCCAGGCGTTTACCTTTTCTTCTTTTATATTTTGTGGCAGCCATTGCTGCTAAGTGGAGGAGCTCTTGTAGAAAAGGAAAATTGTTGCGAGCATCAAAATTGGACAATTTTGGTTTTCTATTGGAAAACGTTCTACGTATCAATGATTATTTCGTAGCGTAGTATTTAAGTGGAATTTCCCTTTCTAAATATTTATTAACAACGCGAGAAGATGGTGTCGCGATGTCGTCTACGTAGAGGAAGATATTAGTGCGAATAAACAGCAGTTAATTGTTTCCTGGCTTTTGTCTATGTCATCTATCCAAATTGAGTTTTCCTTGCAACTAAGATGTGACACGTGCAGGCTTTTGTACAGACACGCTTCCCTTTTTCATGAGTTTGTCTCTTGGCACTTACAGTGTCTTCTAGAAGCATTCTACGGTTCTTGTTGTTTCTACATATAACAAGGCAGGCTTTGCTATTTTAAATAATCCTTTGCAATTGCAAAACGTCGCTGCATGCTACGAGCAGTTCGTTGTTACTTTACACGTATCTCGTATCACCTTTATTCAGCCAGCTGTCTCGATTAAATCAAATCAAAGGCAATATCAACCGTAAATTCCTCGTCCATTACGCTCCATCGTCACTGTCTTATAAAGTGTTCACGCTATCGCAAACATTACAAAGGGCCGTGTCGCGAGCCATCGATCCTGCCATCGATATATCTGTTATAAAATCGTTACAAAGTCATTACGACACGGAGCGGCGCCATATCGATACAATCCGCGGACTCTGGAGATACCGATCTGTCCGATGATTCGATCTCCAGTACTACGTACTTGACTTCTACCCACGATACCGAGTAAACCGCGACTCCGATTCCGTCGCGACTCTATGCAAATTATCGTTCGATGTTATTACACTTCTAGACGTCGTGACGATTAAAATAATTTTATTTTAGTGATCGCGGTAGAAAGTTATTGGTGACCAAATGGGACATCTTAAGCCGTACTTCTACATCTGTAAGAACGCACGAAATTTTACCGTTTAAAATTCTAAAAAACGTTTAGTTCGTCATTTAGGTCCCTGTCACAGTATCGTACCATTATCTTTTTCCGTATGGTATACGCATACAGTCAGGTACATATTTACTTGCAAGCAGTATCGGTTGCAGGATAACTCGAACGAGAACAGGTTCGCCAGCCGCAGGTTTCGCCGTTTATGCTCGAGCCTGCGATTTTTCATATTCGATTAATCGACGCGGCCCGAACGTCAGCCGAAACGTTTAATCGCCGGCCGCGAGCCGCTGTGTAACTTTATTAACCTGCGGGACCTCGATCGCTTGTGCCGCATCGCCGACGCGGTTATCTCCCGTTTTCTCCGGGATTGATATGCCAATTAAGCGGTACCTCGAGGCTGAGACCGCGGCTACCACGTGTGCGTGCCCTTCGCCGATCTGGCCGCGTCACTCTTCTTCGCCTCGATCGAACATCCATCGACAATCGAAAGGAAACGTTGCTTTATGTCGAGGCGCCGATTTTTATGGTGCTCGGTTAATAGGCGTATTATTGCGGCCATTTTTTATATTCGATAACATTACTTTGAGCGTGATCGCGATCGCATGTTACGAAGCAGATTAATTCAGCGATAGAACGTGTTACGAACGAATCTTAAAAAATCTCGCGTCTTGGGCAATTTGAAACGATTAGCTTGATCGGATTTGACTAGTTTTTTTCTTTTTTTTTGTAATAGCTGGAACATTGTTGAGAGAATGCATTGCTTAAAATAAATCGTTCCACTTATCAAACTTGTACTTTCTAGTAAAGCTCTGGTATAACACACAACAGAGAGAACAGCTGTATGGCGTGACCAAAGTTACCGGCACTCCTAACGATAAGCTACAAAGTACACGGACTTACGAAGCATTTAAAGACGCTTGGCATTTAATTTTAAGGCTCGTTTTCCGCGGGATTTCTCTATCACGAAACGGCATAAAAGTGGAAAGGAGATGGAGCGCAATCTCGCGCGGAAATCACGCTCGGTCGTTTAATTTTCGAGAGCTTTTCGAACGCGATCCGACGATTTCTCGGTCACGAAAGCGGTCGCAATTTTATCGGGATCGTGTCGTCGGGGCCGACTAATCTTCGAAACAATTCTTAAGGCGCTTGACTCGACCGCTCTCGTGTTCGGTCACGGAACAAAGCCTGAACCGGTTCCGCCGAATGGGATCGCGCGTCATTCGAGTACTTCATTTTCCAGACTGTGTTTCTTCTCGAGCGTGATGTATACCTGCTCGGTCACGAAACACCGAGAAAATCGCACGGCCAATTTTTATCGATACTTTCGTTTCGACAGGGAACGCCGGCTATTCAAATTACGTAAGAGGAAATTATTAAACTCGAGTTACACAGATAACCACATCTTCGTTTCCATGTATTTAATGTACGTGTATGTATATATTAATCTAAAATATTCGTGATGTGCGAATTCTAAATGATTATAATACGCACTCTTAAATACGTAATCATACCATTGTTTTCGATGTTTAGGTCAGACGCGCGTGACTTTTCGGTATCCAAACGATACACAGTAACACGTAATGCACTCGAACGATGTATATTTAGATTCATTTTCATCGCTAGGACACTCGACGATATATGAAAAATTATTCTTCGATTTGAGCAGACGTCGCTACAATTCCATCGATAGACGTTTAATTGGTATATATTGCGTTGGCAACTAAGCGATTGCGGATTTTGTCAATACCACCTAATGACAAAATCCGCAATCACTTAATTCCCAACCTAATACAAAAGCGTCGTGTTTGACAGTCAGCGATCGGTTACTGGATGAGTCAGCGAAAAGAAACTAGTGGCGCTGACACCGCGCAACCGAGAAAACCGCGATCGCATATTTATTCGCTCGAAACGACCTCTTGAACAATCTTCGAAACTTACACCCGCTGAGCCACCCTGTATCGCTTACCACTTCGCTATGGTTAGCATACTTACTCTCCTCTCGCAAGAAACGCTTCCTGGCAGAGTTGTTGGCGACCGGACGCGAGGGGAGGGTAACCAGGCTCCTTTAGAATTCGCGCGTGAGCAGCGAGCGAGGCAGAGAAAAATATCCAAGATGAAATCGGCGAGGGTCAAAATGCATGACAAATAACGCGGCTTGTCCACCGCGGAATGAAACAAAACCCCGGCAAAGAGCTGGACGCCGCTTTGTTCCCATTGTGGGCCCGGTGTCACTTCAAGGTAACGTTGCATTCGGTTCCCCGGCCGCGGTGTCGGGTCGCCATCAGATGACGCTTGATAAAGGAACGACAAATTGGTACCACCCGAACGACTGCTGCTCTTCGCGGAAGATCCGACCGCGATAACGTTCGTGTCGATAAACACGCTACACGACCACGTCTCCCGCGATTTCATGCGCCGCCGTGCACACAATTTTCGTACCTGTTTCCGGTACGTTTGAAAAATCGCCGGTTTTTGTACGATCAACGCTCTCCCGAACGCGGACCAACACACGGAATGTTTCAAAAATTGCGCGATCCTTCTACCAACTGAAGCTTCGCGTATGGATGTCCAAGATGGAAGCTTCCAGAGAAGACTGTACGCGGATGTTGGCAGACTGAGATCGTCGTACGTAACAGATTTTAGGTGGTAAACGTTGTTATAAATGATTCTTTGAATTACTATGTCGAATGGAACCGATCCACGCCGACGTAACCGAAACGGATCAAGATATCGGGAGAGCTGGCAGAAACCGTCGGAATGCTAATGGATTCAGAAAGGAAGGACACGTAAAAACTCGGATGGAAGTTGCCGCGAGACGAAAAACAAGTCTCCCTGCCGATATCATCGGAGTCGAGTATCCACAAAGCTACATTGTTTCTTAGAAACAAGTCACCGGGTGCGGTGGATCACGGTTGGCCGATTACAGATCTCGATCCGATGAACACACCGGGTCCACCTTGCGTCTCGTAAACGTTCGCTGACAAGGGACGAGGCAAGAGAAAAAATTTTCTACGCGGCAGAGGAATCTTCCGGTTGAATTAATCGTCGACCCGCTTAGTAGCGGCCAAATTTTATTCTTGCTCGCGGCGAAGCGTAACCGCGATCGTTGCTGACCAACGACTCGAATGACATCGACGATTATTAAATCGAGATAACCGGATTTTTACGCTGATCCAAGTATACGTTCGATCAGGGATAGTAGAGATCGAGTTTGCAGGAATACGCGCGCCGTGACAAGAGAGGACGCGAGCGCGTTGTAGCCGCGATGTTGGTTCAATCATGGGCTACAAGCGCGATCGGCTGGTCCTCTTGGTCCGGGTCCAGTGGCGTAATCCTCCGTCACGTTCTTCGATCATCGTTCAGGCGAATTTACACGTTTCGCTTTGATCGAACAATACGCTCGATTCGACGAGATTCAATGTTGATTCAACATCGACAAATGCTTTGTCATCCCCACGCTGCGTCTCAAGCTTCTCGTGTACCAATACGGCGAGGAAAAAGTGTTATATCTTAACGCTTGCAATTGCAGGATACAACTTTGCTTAAAGGGTGCAGGTTTTAGCGTTTTTCTAACACGGGATTGTCGTTATTTTGGATTGTGACGCTTGCAAAGTTCAAGCGCGATATCCTGCTCTATATTTCTATTATAAGGCGG
This sequence comes from Bombus bifarius, assembly GCF_011952205.1. Taxonomy (NCBI): domain Eukaryota; kingdom Metazoa; phylum Arthropoda; class Insecta; order Hymenoptera; family Apidae; genus Bombus; species Bombus bifarius. Next base: position 272,839 of record NW_022884897.1, on the reverse strand, counting down.
AAGCCGCGTGCATCGAAGCCTAGCGGTCCATGGAAGAACACGCGCGGTGGAAGAGACCTTCCGGCGAGAATCGCGCGCTCTTCGAGCCTCTCTCGCTGAATAATGAACCGTCTTCTCGGGTGCTTTACGCGGTCGACCAACCGGTCCCGTTTCCGTAAATTATAACCATTAGCGGCACTTGCGTTTCGCGGCCGCGCGTCCCGGTAATTTTCGTGAAATTAAACGCACCGAATCAATTACTCGTTCGCGCTACGCCGGGCAATCGAGGACGGACGATGACCAGACGCGCGCGATGGGAAATGGCGCGCCGCTGTCACCGTGGCGTGCATCTGCGTTTGTCAAGAGTCAAGAGTATCAAGTCGAACGGGCATGGTCACGAAACACCGCCATAAAAGTGTAATTTGCCCGGCGATTTTGGCACGACACAATGTGCTCTTGGTGGTTGAACGATACGTAAGAGGATAATTGGACGCAAAAGGTGAACTCGAGCGCTCCGGAAACCGGTTCCTCGTGATTTCCGTTTAGCTATGACTTATCGATGTCCTTTTCCCGTGTCTTCTCCATTCAATTACACGATCCTTTACTCTTGGTTCCCTCTTCCTTCAAACTTTTTCTCAACCGAATTTTGAAACTGATGACAAATTTCTTTATAAATCTGCCTTAGATAAACTTTCAAATAATTCTTAGTGTGAATTTAACGCTCGATTACGATGAAAATACAACGAAAAATGGTAATTTCGTAGAAAGAAACCTTCTAAGGATCAGAATATTTGCGACGACGCAACAGTGTATCGAAAATAGCGTCGCCATGGGTCCAATAATTCAGGGTAAGTTTCGTCAGTGGGGGGTGCTTGTGACAGAAAATTCGTCCCGGGATGCGGTGTTCGTCCTTAGAAGGCGTTTTGTTCCTTGACCCGCGTCCCAGCTCATCCGTCACGCTTGTCGGCTTTCGCGACACGCGTATCCACGCCGCACGATACCGACCCGCTGTGTCCCGGGACAAATTTATAAATTTGACAAGGAAACGTACGAAACGAGAATAGAAAGAGCTACGGATCGTTCGAGGACATCTCCGACTATGGCATCTCGGATGAATAAATCGAAACCGGATCCTTGATTCGTAGATCGACGGATCTTTTGGCTGTCATTCTACGAATAGATTCTTAAGGACAATACGTGCAATTATTCATATTCGAAATGGCGTAAAAAGTTCTTGGAAATGAATATTTGAAGGATAAGATAATAATAATAAGAAGGATAAGAAGAAGAAGGATAAGACGTATTTCCATATCTTGTACCATGACAGCAGATACATATTTTGAAGATAATGCTCGAAGAAACAGCGATCCAACGAGGCAATCGTTGAATCAATTTTCTACTTCTTTCTATAGCGAAAAATGTGATCAAACACAATGCGACAGGTTTAATAAAGGTTCGGCATACGAACGAAGTTGAAATGATAAAATAAGAAGGAAGTGAGTTCGGTCAGCTGTCGCCTATTGTGAATCGATAAGCAAGTAGAAATAGAAGAAACAAAACGAGTCGTTTCTTCGATAGTTCGATAGTTGCGATCGATTGCCTTCCGACTTGGGTGCACGTCAAAAATCATCCGACAAACTTGCGCCAATGACTATGTTGTTCTTGCCCTTGCGATAATTTGTATCGTTTATAGCGTTGCACCGTGACAAGAGGATAATTGCGGAATATTTGATTTTAATCGACACAGGTGCGCGTAAAAGGAACAAATACGTTTACTTAAGAGCAATAAAGTCGTTTGGTCGCTTGATCCGTCTAAATGGCAACGAGCACAGCCTCTTGATTTTTGTATGTAATATGTTCGTTTCTATTAAAGACGTGAACTCATTTTCAAAATTGCTTTCGAGTTTCATAAGATGTAATTTTCGTTCGATGTTTTTTATATCTGCTAAGAAAACACCAAAGAAACTGATCGCACGTATATGAAATTTGTATATGTGTATCTTTATAGGTTTCCTTACACATATACACATATCGCACGCAATACTCAACACGTGTGTGTTATTAGGATGTCCGAGAAGTTTCTTTCGTTCCATAAGATGATAATAGATGAACAACAATTTCTCTTTTATATTGAATTACGTATGATCCGTTTCGTTCTATTTCTATTATTACGTTCGTGTATAAATTAATATAAAAGAAAAAACATTGTGCATTTTCTATTATTTCCTTATAAATCGGAAGAAACATTTCGGGCAACCTAATAAATAAAAATCACATTATATTGATATTATCCTGCTGACAAGCATGTGTGCAGCTCAAACTACATTATATTCGTATCGACATGGAGGAATCGCATCAAACGAATACCACGATTCGTCCGATCATTCCCGAATAAAAATTCTGCTGACACTTTCGAACGATCGCTACGAGATAGCCACGTGTACGAAGACGCGTCATTTGTTCCCTTCGAGCGACGACCGATAAGACGGACGCGTAATCCGCGAGAAGCATGGCGATCATTCGATTTGACCTGGATTTATGCGATCGCGATCGTGCCTTCTTTCGTGGCAAACTTCCACGCGTCTCAGTCACCGGCTTCGTTCGTTTCAGGTGCATCAGCTGACCTTGCAACGCGCCAATCAACGTTCCTGGTCGCTTCACTGGCCACGCTTGATGTATCGCCGCGTATGCCTTGGTGTCTCGCGATACGCTTCCGTGGAACCAGCTTCCCATCATTGATTGCGCGAATTTTTTCTCACCTTTATATACGGTGTCTTGTAAGTTTCTATATGGTCGATGAGATTGATACGTCGAGGTCGATAGTGTACGATAAATGTTGCGATATTCGAAGAAACAAATGTTACAAACGACTTTTTACAGCGTCTCTCGTAATCTTTTTATTTGTTTCGTCAAATTCTATCTTGGTCAGACCGAGAAAACACCTGACGTTACATCCGCGTGTGCGTATTGGAAATCTCGACAGAATTAAAGGCTATCTGCAATTCGTTCGTCTGATCACGATTTCACCTTCTTCGCACGCACTCGCAAAATCCGTGAAACGGATACTCCAGATATCTCTCCGTGGCGAGACGAACGTCCGCAGATCGCGAACCGTGACTTTCTCGCGCGTTATTCGAAGCGGAGCCGAGACGCGTGCAGCTGGCCGATCGCCTTTCACGCGCGTCTCGGCCGGAGACGGACGTTTTCCATTTTGCATCGCCCGCAGGACGCTCACCTTCCTTCACAACTTCGCTGCGTCGTCCGCGTGATGGCCTTCCGCCTTCTCTCTGCATAATCTCTCTGACAGTGAGAGTAAACCCGCAGCAATGGATCGTACTTTGTTCCAGAGATATCGAGAAATTTTCAATCGAACTTCAAATTCCGACACGTGGATTTTAGATTTTTAAACGTACGACGAATAACGAGAATTTAAAGAGGGCTAAAGTATACGAAACGTTGGGAAAAAATATTCTGTATTTGATTTTTAGCACAAGGTGTACAGGATGACTCTAGATTACCGCCGATGCACGCGTGGTCTATAATTTTGAGACCGAAAATAACAGAATAAAACCTGATTCGCGTAAAGAAAGATCATTTATTTCGACATATCCCAGCATCGAACGAAAGTTCAACAATTTCCCTGGCTCTTCAATCTTTTCTCAATTATCGTTTCAGCGAATCTCTTTCAACTCGTCGTTACTTCGGTGAACGTGCTTTCTGTCATTTTGTAGATTGGTTTAACCTTGGAGATCTGGAAGGGATATGTCAAACGGATATCGTATATGAGGAACCGCTCGCACGGTTTTACGTCGGAGGACGTTTCGTGGAAGAACGTTGGAAATTGGACATTAGGTGGGGTTAAGCGACTTCTTATTCATGAGTGTCCTCCGGCTGGTTTGAAGCTCAAGTTTCGAATTCTCTTATTACATACGTCGTTAACTTGTTTTTATGCTGCTTTGCCACCTGCGACAGAAAACGAACTACTCGTGGAAGACAAATTTTGTTAACGACTATTTCAGATATTCGTAGAAAGTCTGCGATCTGGCGAGTACTTCGCCAACGTTTCTTTTCTATAAAATACTTCTGACAATCTGCATTATACTTAGACCCGTTCACCGACTGTTTACTTTCAACGAAAAGCCTAAGAAATCAACCGAACAAGGAAACCCAAAGAAATTACCAAAGCATTTACCAACAAAATTATCGGAGGACGACTCGCACCTCGATCGAAACGCGATCCTTGCGGCGTGGATGGCCGCGATCCTCTTCGCGTGATATCTTTCACTCCCATTGCCGTTCCTCCCACGTGGTGGTGAATTTTGCGGTGTAAAATGTCCAGGAGGCGGGCGAAGGAAACCGAGCGGCGGAGCCATTAGACTCTCAGCCAGAAAATTCCACTCGCCGCGGCCTACGCGGAAACGATCCTCGCGCGGCCGATGATTTATAGACGGTGGCTCGTTATCGTGAAAGCAGAGGAGCCGTGGCGGCATCGGTTGCAGCAGCGGCAGCAACAGCAGCCGCGGATCGCGCTCGAGACGTTCGGCATTCCGAGCTAGATTACTTTGTACTTTGTGCTTTCGCAACCTCTTCCTCGGCCGACTCGGCGGCGTTCACCTGCTCTCCGTGGCAGCGGAGGCCGAATCAATTCCTGCCATCGAGGACAGTTTTAATTTTCCTACATTGTCTTAGAGTCCGCATTGCGCCGCTGCTGCTTCATCGATCATTGTCGTTCGGCTTTTCTATTCTCCGTTCTTTTTTTGCATTCCACCTTTTTCTTTTTTTTTCAAACGAGCTGGTTTGTAGCATGATTTATTCTCGAGCTTGGCACTCGTTCGCTCCCACGAAGTTCCAAAGAGATTATACGGGGTGTATCGTGACGTGTTAGGGCGATTTCAGTAGTGGACGATCAGAAGTCGTATAGTAACGACGCGAAGTTTCTCACGAAACAACAAAATTTTTAACCTTTGGAAAAGACTTGGCGTAGAATTGAATTTTCTACGATAGAGAAACACGATTGGATGGAAGATTCAAGCTGTCGTTATCGCGCGTCTAATTCTACGGTGATTCCTATTATTTCATTTAACGACCAATCGCCGTCATAAACACAGGACGAACAGCTACCGATAAATCACCGACGCTATCAAACTGAAAAATTGCAAGCTATTCGAATAAAATTGATTTCCAATCCATGTCCAATTACCCGCATCAGACCTTTCAACGCATTAGACAAACTACCCACTCCATTACATCCAATTACATTGGTTTAAACGCGGCGTGTTCGGCCATTCCCTGAGCCACGGCGAGCCGTTTTCGCGTGGTCATAAATCGATCACGATAAAGAGAGCGTCGTTCTCGTTGGTGGTCCAAAATCGCCCGAAACGAGACCGGCGCCCTGCAAGAAGAAAGTTTCCGCCGTTATTACAGTGTTCATCGCGCTATCGCGCGATTATCTCGCGACGAAAGGTCGGATGTATCTCGATTGATCGGCCGCCACGTGATTTCGATCTCGAAACGCCGTTCCATGGGATCCTGACTTACGGTTAAACCATGCGAAATTCGCTCATGGATCATGAGAATTTACGATGGTATGCAAAACGTGACAATTGAATATTATTAAAAGTATCGGTGTTACCAAAGTATATATATTGCTGAGAAAAATTACCGTGTTTTGTAGAGCAAATTGCTCGACCCACGGACATTTTTTATGAATTACGAAACCGAAGGGATGGTATGACAGAAAGGGAAGCCAATCAGCGACAGTCAATTGGCTGCAGCACGTTATTTTGCCCGTGTCGTAGCCGATGTTATTTTTCTCATATTTCGCTTCGATAAAATAAAGTTAAGATTATTTCGACTTGCAGGTAATATCGTCAGATAAAAAGCGTATCATCCAAGCGTATCATCATAAAGGAGTTTTAGAGTCGCGTTTTAGTTAACGCGTTAATTTATAGACAATTAAAATCCGACAGTAGCTTTACTTTTCATACAAGTAAACGCGAAGAGAATTTATTACGAACGAATGTCTCGCTTTGATCGCGAAGATCGAGGGGGACGATCGTTCTCCAAAAATCGCCCGCGAAAGACTAGCTTTATCGATTGTACCAGGATACCTACTTAGCCGCCCAAGGACAATGGCCGTGCTACCTCCGCAGTGAAACGCTATACACGATTATTTCGAGCGATATATCGCCCCCGCGAGGCTGGCTGCTGGCAACACGGTAAAAGGACCTTTCGGGAGATCGAGATAGAGCTTATTGTCCCGGAACGACGCCGGGGCAGGTGTGTACGCTTAACAAATCGGCCGTCGTCTTGGCGAGACCAAGTACGACTTTCTTGCACCTCCTTTTCTCCTTGTCTCTTTCTCGGTTTACTTGGCGATTTTCCTCGATCTCGAGCGATAAATCACGGCTTGAACACATGGACACGGATGGTACGAACGTCGTTAGCGAGTGAATCGTCGTCTTACAAAAGTATGACGAGAAATTTCTGTAGTAAGATGGTTGATATTCTCGCGATCGATAATTTTTCCTGTAATTCTTGGAAGCGGCTTATATAATGGTCCTTAAGGGCGGGGGGAGGTTAATTCGTACAAAAATAAGACATGTTTTTTGTGAATTATTTGTGACGACATAGTTAAAATCTCTTTATTAAAACTTTATTAAGCGATTGAAATATATTGCGAATTAGTAATTCTATCGCCAATTGTTCCCAGAAGCTAGTATATACTTACCATTATATTATAAGAATCTAGCAATGGAAGAGAAAATTACATGTTTTATTATAATTTCATTTCGTGTTCAATAATGAAACGTTAAGTTCAGACAAGATATACGTAGATCGTCAAAGACACAGCGCATATACCGTTCGATGAAATGGCAATTCTATAAGAATATAGAGGAAGCATTGTATGAAAATGAAATTATTTCCATTTCCGCTCTGAACTGTACGAGCAATCCGCCGATGTCGGCAAGAATGTTCATTCATTTCGATTGAGCCGCGCGATCAGTTCGCGATATTCACAGGGATACGATGAAGATTTCAGCAAACCGGCAAAAAGAAGTTCGCGAAGCGTAATCAAATACTCCGAATCGTGAATGCGCTCAGCTGACGAAGGTCAACGCAACCGATCAATTAAGAGCGTGGCTGTTAATTAGCGGGGGAACCGGTTAATTGATACCATTCCGTAGTAAATCGCGATCGAATTAATTCCTCGGTATTCGTGGGCTTAATTGGCCGACGACGAATTAATCCTGCTCCATCGCGACGGTTCGAACGGGACTCGGTTTTTCCAGATTTTAATTGGTTCCCGCGAAGGGGACGAGAGGGGACAGAGAGAAGGAAGAAGAAGATGCTCGCTCATACTGCCGTATCGTTCAGCAGATATGAAATTTCATATCGTATCGCGTTAATAATGTCTTCATGAATTTTCATCGTGATTATTTTTCTCTTAATGGATCCTTCGATCGAACGCGGCGTTAAGAAATTCTCGCGAACGAGAGTTACGTAGCAGGAATTCCTTAATATTCTAAGACATCGTGTAACTCGAAAGTCAGGGCTTAACGATCGAAATTTCTTAAAAATTCTGTGGAAAAGTTCGACGTTTTCTTATTATCGATTTGCTGATATATTATAGCGCGTGTAATCGTAAATCACGTTTCAAACGTACCTTTTCATACCGCTATTCTATTTCTGGTAATATTCAGTCGTTACGTTTAACGTACCTTAGTTCTACGTTTTAATGGAAAAGCACGTGAGATATCTTATTCATGGATACGAGAGGGTCAGTAACTGCGGTGTTACGTGTGTTTATTGAGTAAACGTTTACACGCAGAGTACCTAATAGATACAGCGAGTCCAAAAACCATCGCGAGGCAAAAGATTGTTACGTAGACTGGTCTGTGACTCGGCTGTTATCAAATCATAAAATATTCTACAAAGTATACCACTATACTTGTGTATCTAACGGGCTCGCTTAGGTTCGTGACTTTCTAATCGTTTTGCACCTATCTACTCCTTTGCTCTATTCTTATCTATGTTGTCGTAGAACCTATCTACGTTCTACTAGACGCCTATCACCGTGCTAATCTGAGTTCTACTTTCAATGCTAATTGGAACTTTACATTGGGAGAAACGTGATGAATCTCTGTCAGGTCTGCTACGAATAAACGATGCGACATTGTTACAATTTCGTACACCCGAACACAGCGAGTAAAGAAATTTCGACAGAACTTTGTAAAACGTTCGATTCTTATACGCAGCTGGATCAACCACCGTACACCTTTACGCTTCTACATCATCGTACGAAACAAAATAACGGAAAGCTGAGGCTTTCTGATAGAAACATTCGGTTTTTAAACGGCTAAATCGACTGTTACATAGCCTCGTGCATTTATATTAGCACAAGAGACAAAAGAATGTTATAAATCTTTCATGAAACCGATGAAAGAATGTCGGATTACACGAGATTAAGCGATTCCCATTTCCGAGTGCTTGGTTTCTCGCGCGACCGCGCGTGTAACATCCGCGCGTTAGTATGCGTAACGAGGACGAGACAGGTACAGGAAAGCAAGATTCTTCCAGGGTTATAGACCCTCTGGATTACATCGTTCGTAGACTCCGATGACTACGTGGCCGCCAGTCGGAATCGCTGCTACAAAGCACGACCGCTTAAAATTACAATGTCCCCTCTCGTGTCGGCGATTATTTTTACGTTCACACGATTTCGCGGTGTCGTGCAACCGCGGATTTATTAGTACGAAGATGTTACGCCAGATACTACTAGATATTTTATGCGTCAGGGTGAAGGGGTTAATTTCGCAAAAAGGGCAAGCGATATTCTATCGCCAAACAAAATACCAGAGGATGTTTCAATGCGTTACAAGGAAAATGTACCGTTACAGTCCGACAACTTGGAATTTTACAATCTTCCACATTTTTCTAACGTTTCACCCATGTTCCATCCACTGTACGAGCCAATCGGAACGCTCGTTCGTCCAAAAGCTTCGTCCTTCCAGCTTCCGTCCTTCGAACCTATTCACACTGGTAACGGTCGACCGTTAGCGGACCTTGAACACCCGGGATCTACCAGAGCGACTCTCGCGTAATTTACCCGGCGAACGCCGCCGGCGTCGTTCTCGTTAGTTCACCGATCTTGAGAATTAAAGGGGAGAAAGGAGCACCGGGAGAGAAAGAGAAGAGAACGTGAAAGTAAGAGGATCACCAGCTCCGCTACCGTTCTACGATCCGACCAACACACAGCCAACCTACCTCACGCCAGACGGAGAACGATCGATCGATGAATCACGATCGAGGTCGCGAACAACTTCGAACGCGTCGTCGACTTTGCATACGCGGCTTGCATGTCGCCTCTCAATGGTAACTACGTGCTTATTTCTCCTCTGAACGATGGCCACGTCCATTTCGATCCGGCTCCATGTCGTTCGTTCATGTACATATCCTAAAATCGCGATCGGGTGTTCGTACGATTTAACGTAAAATCCAGAACGAAACTTGATGCAGCAGTTTGGCCAGAAGTTTTAGGAACGAAAAGACTTCGAGCTTTTTTAAAGCTGTATGAAGAGATTTAACTAAAAAATCTCTGAATGGAAAGATAAAAGAGAAATTTTCAATAGTAGAATGCAACCAATGACATTCGTAATCGATGCTGATATAAAAAATAAGAGAAGAGATCATGGAAGCTGGAGGTTACGATCCAAAAATTCCAGGATAATTCAGTTTGCGAAGATAAAACCCGAACGCGTACTTCTTGCCCGGGGAGAGGCAAAAGAAGAAAAGTTTGTTTCGCTGGAACGTGGTATTCGCTCTGTACGTAGCGTCGGTATGATCATCCTCCTTTGAGGGTTATGCAAATTCTGCGGTCCCTTGTCGCCTCAACGGACGGCGATAAAAGCGCCGATCATCGCTCATTTTCTTCGTACGGGCGACATCGACGGATCGACCGGTTCGCGAAGATAGCCGTTGCCACGATGATCGCGTATCGAATGCCTCGATGGCGTTTCGTCGTCAATCGCTTGTTACCTTCATCGGCTAATGTGTCTCGTATCTGCGTCATTGACGCGGAAGAATTCCGAACGGACGTGAGATTTTGTTTTTAGTTTTCTTTGGTACTTCGTGAGACCTGAACATGCATCATTATGCGCGGTAGGCTTGTTTGCTTGACGGTGTGACAAGCATAAGCAAAGAAAAGAATTTTAATTGGGAGTTTCGATAAAATGTGGAAGAAGTTTGTCGGGTAATAAGGTAGCCGACTTTCTCAAGGAAGATGCCGAAAATTAAAACGTAAGATCTCTATGTGAAAGCATTAGTCTACCTGAAGATTGATAACCATATGTCGTATTGACTCATCTTCGTAATTTCATAGAAATCCACCCCATGAGCCACGCGTTTGAAGGCGACCACTCGTCGAGAAACAGCCTTCGACCCACGCGTTATCTGTTTCCTCGAATCTGAAAATCGAACTGCTGTGGCAAGTGAAGTGGCAGCTCGGTTGGCGACTTTAATTGGAGGTTCGGCAGCTCGGCTGAAAGAAACGCGAAACGTGTGCCGAGTGAAGATACCGGCGGACGTATGCCCCGTTACCTTTGTCACCGGCTGTCCATCCGCTTCCCTCTCGTTTAGCGTCCGCCACCGGCACAGTGCCACCGAGACTCTGCTAATTGGACGGCAGAAATTCGCCACGAGAACCAAGCCTGACGCGTAAAAAGTACGCGTGATTGCGACATGGCTTCGGTGCAAGCTTGGCAAACGCGTTCACTGCTTATCGAATTTCTTTTCTCAATGTCTGCATCCAGTATTTGCTGTGCCAGTCATCGGTGCTTTAATTCTTCATGTCTCTCGCACAACGGTGAGAATATTTCCAAACTAATGGCTATTTATTTTTTTCGATCAATAACAATCATCGAAATGATCGTTCTTTTCGAAGGAAACAGAAGAAACGAATTCTCGAGATAGTATCATCATCGAAACGTGGATGATCGCGCTCAGAGGATCGAGGTAACAGAGCGGCAACCATCCACGTGGACGTCCGAGTCAACGGTCGTTAAATTTAATGGGCCCGCTCGTTAATTCCATATACCGACGGTTTCGCGTACGCAATAACAAATTACGCAAACGACCCGCTTCGCTTGGTTCGTTCGCCTCTACTCTCTCGTGGACGTTCGCGAGCATTTTCATAATATCGTTACCCGGTCCGGGGGAACGAGCGTCGTCAATTAAGCGTACGCCGCTTGAAACTCGACCGACCGGCCGAATTTCGCCGACCAAGGGATTAATTTCGACGCATGATTCGCGATAACGTTAGCGTAAGCGCTCGCGCGCGCGCCTCTCGCATCGATATAAAGATATATCGGGCCGTGTCGATGCATCAACATCGCGGAATATCCCAGAGGTGATAATGTAGATAGGACGACCGGTCCTCTGGCTAATTTGCGACTTTGCCACGTGCATAAATTAATTGTCGCATTATGGCACCTATAAACACGTTATTTACAGCTTTGGTTAGAGGACGTTGTTCGAAGGAACATCGGCCACCATAATTAAAGTACGTAGGCTCACGAGAGTATTCCAACACTTGTAGATATCTTTTACGAGTACATTATGCATGTTACACGAAACGGTTTGAAATTTCATTAGCACCGTTACGAGACCAGTTATCACCAACGTATCGGTCAAATTTGAAACAAGTCTGAATAGAGAAAAATTAAATAATACGCATCGATGACAAAATGAAAAATCCACCCTATCGTATAGTCAGAGGTGAATGTATTAGGTTGTCGTAAAAGTTTCTTTCGTTTTCTATTGCAACAAGATAGAATTATTTCCTTGTAAAACGAAAGAAACTTTTGCGACAACCTAATACATGTCTATCTATATTCATCTGCTTTCGATCAAATAAAACAATAAAAAAGTATGTTGAATGAACAGAAGCAAATTGAAAGATTTAATATTATAAAACTACCTAGCTGAACTTATATCTGTATCAAACTCGATCATCGATCTAAACTGAAATTTACCCGAAATTCAAGAACGCTGAATAATTCAACGTTGCTGTTGAACAAGCCAATGAAACAATATTCGCCCAATACTCTGTACGATCCTTTTACATAGAAACTGCGGCGAGAAAGGAGCTCGGCTTCTCTGTCGTAACGTTGTCACAGAGATCTCCGACAATTACTTAACCCTTGCTCCCCGAGCGGGATTCCTAGATCGACAACGCGAACGGCCAATGTCAAAGGTCGTCGAATAATTGTCTGTCACGACGCGTCCGAAACGGCACGGTTTCGTCACCGTCGACGATTCCTCCGGCTTTCGATGCCTGTTCTACCTCTCGGCCTCCGTGTATCGTACAACGGATCGCGAGTTGCTCTGCGATTTAAGGAGCGTCGCTTTGTCGAGTCGTGACGACGATCGGTTCGATCCCTGGTTGCGACAACCGTTCACAGTCGGAGCAAAAATACGACCGACTCGTTACGTCGATCGCGTCGTTCCCCTCCTAAAGTTCCTCCATCCAATACCGTTTCGATCGAAAGTGCACAGTCGTTTCTTTCGTTTGAATCTTTGGATCGCGCAGAGGAAGCTTCGATATCCTTGACGTTTTGGATAAGTTCGAACGTAGATTTTGGAAGACGAAAAATAAAGGACCAACTTGGTGTAATTTTGTCAAGCGAATTCTGGAAAAAAAAGCTAGTACGTTTGATATCGACGATCGTTTGTTCCAAGCGTAACCATAAACGGGAAATGTTGAAATGAAAACGCAACAGCCGATAAATCTGAGAAAACGAGTGCCATTATCACGTTCGGCACGAGCCGATTCAGCTTTCCAATTTTTCCCCTCGTCTATGACAGAGAATCTCTTTTCCTAACCGGCATTTTCAGCCGGTCGATCGGGCAAGCCTCGTTACGAGCTTCGACTAGCCGTAATCAATTTCATGCATTGATTAATACGAAGTAAATGAATACCTGGGAATCGTTGCGGGGCTTTCGATGGCGCGAGCTCGCGAACCGAGAGATGATTTATCCGGCGTGGGTCGAGGGCTGGCCGGTCGGCGCGCGTAATTATCATACGACAGCCGATTAAAATTGCGGCCGTGCTCGCGTTCAACATCAATTTCAAGCTAATTACATGCATTTTCGTGTCTAGGAGCGACCGGGACAGTGGAAAAATCGGTCGCTACGTGCTCGACCACTGCACTGCTCGAGATCGGTCTACCAACGTTCCTTACCGGATAGATCAGTGTTTCCCAACCGTGATAGACGAACGTTGTTGTGCCAATCACATACATTCTACGTTGGATCATGATCGAACGACTGAACCGACAGCTATGAGAACTTATCATTCGCAAATTTTAATGGATTTGAAACTTTACATTGTCCAAAGGTAGAACCGGTGAAACGAGTACCTTTTTTATTACCATTTTTACTCTTTGTAAACTTGGAACTATTTATTCAAAAAATGGTGTACTTTAAAGAAATAAATTTCACTCACCGAAACGGCGCGAACGTCTGACTACCAACCCCGGAAGGCAGCTCCTTCGTACCTCTTCCAGTCTTCAGCTCGCAACCTCGCAGCTTCTTTCGAAAACTATGCTTCGCGCGAATCCATGGAACGCTGAAAGATATCCTGGGAAAATTTGATCGGTATTTCTTATCGTACGACACATCTGGAATTTTCTCTTCGCTCCTCCCCGCTGATATAACCAAACTATTAGCCTCTTTAATTTTACTTTCACAGTGGACTTCTCTGTTTATAATTACTCCCTGTCTTCGATCCATCTTTCTTTCCTTCGATTCTGTCTTTTCATTACTATTTTCGTTAACATCGATGGCCTTTTTGCTATTCACAGCCACAACTTTTGTCTCACTTTTGCAATCTGGATTGCATAGATCCTCGTGAAACTTTTCTTCGCGCTCAGTCACCTTTTGCGAAGTATCTTCTTCGTTGGAAAAAGAAGTGTTGGAGATGAAACACTTTCTCTTCTCCAGCACGAAGTCGATCGCCGTGGAGAAGATATCTCTTTCAGAATTCGACACGGACGATTTCGACAGTTCCAAGCGTGGCACCGACACTTCGCCACTCACGGTGGTGTCGGGATCTTCTCGCATTGAGCTAATGTCGTCCAAGTTGTACTCGATTTTATCCTCGGTATCGTTGTAATTCCCCGTTTTGGACGATCTGTCGCTTCGAGAGAAGTCGGCCACGATCTCCTTCTTTCGTTTAGAGGTCGAAACGCTTGAAGAATTTCGAAGCGTGAACTCGTGCAGATTCGTAGCGACATCCTCCAGCTCGGCCACGCGTTTCTGAAGAGCAGCGATTCGACGGTCTTGCGCTTGCAGCAGGTACAAGGCTTTCTGGGCTCGTTGTTCCTCGTTCAACGCGTTCCTGAAATAATTGCAACGCTGTGATTTCGAACATTCTGTTCCTCTACAAGTCTGCAAATTCAATTAACAATTTCTTTGCACTCTGTTTCCAAACAACAATCGCTCGTCTACCGATCCGCAAAAGCTGTTATCGACATTCAACGTATATAATCTTTGCCGGAACAAGATTCATCCAACGTTCGAAATAAAAAGCAGCGATAGTTTAATCGGTGGTGAATAAAATCGGTCGAGGGGTGATCCGTGGTCAGGATTAAAGCGTAGAGCGGGAGCTTTTTACAAGAGTAGCGTCAATTAATATCCTACGAGGCCATTATTAACGTTCGTGGAAAGCGTCGGCGATGCTGTGCGGCGGCGAGTTCCCGACGACTTAAAGTGCTTAAGGAAACCGAAATAAATTACGCCACGGAGAGAGGTGCATATTTAATTCGAGCAATTAATGCCGTCTTGTAAAACACGCCGCTGGGGTGGCTGTTGCCTGTAGTCCTCCCTCTTTCCTGGCAGTAATGAGCCCGATAAATCAACCGGCTCTGCACTCGAAACTTCGCGGATAAACTTTCGGCTCCTGCAGTTTCTTCTTCCTTGCTACTAAACCGTGTTATTCCCGGTAGCGTTGGCAAAGTGGCTTTCGTTCCTGATAAATGCCCACGAATACTGTCATAAATGCCACTAGTACTGCCCTATCCCTATCTATTACTTCTCTCCACGGTCTTCTATATTTTACTACGCGTTATCTCGCAGCTACACATACACAGTCTCGCGAAGGTATTCGAAAATCTGCAGATACTTTTTACGAATATGTTGCGTGTGTTGTTGAAGACGTATGAAATTTCGTTAACAGTGTTGTGAGTTTGGATTATCACGATTGTATCGATCAAGTTTGAAATAAATTGAAGACATTAGGTCGTCTGCAAAGTTTCTTTCGTTTTATAAGGAAATAATGGATTCACAACATTTTTTATATTATTTTATCGAATTACGTATGATCCATTTTGTTCTATCAAGATAAACATCACAACGTTTGACAGATTAGGTTTCATGTTTGTATAAAGACGTGTCTGTAAAAGAAAGACACTTTTCGGACAACCTGAGGCATATGTATAGGTAATTCTGAAGCATGAAAACAATTAGTCTGATTAAGCGATCTCCGCTGTCTCTAACTCTAAGAGACAATTTCCAGGTTTATTTCGCCAATGAATCTTCTCTCACCTTTTTGGATGCATCGCGCGATCCCGAGGTATCGGAATTAATAACGACCTCGTTCGAAGCTAATCGGCTATTTAATACAGCACTTTCTATGAAATCTAATTAAGAGGGGCCATCGGTTGGTAATCGCGTGCCACAAATCACCACGTCGCCCCCGCGGCTGAAAGACGCTGTTGTATCGCGCGAATTCTCGTCCCGTAATCCCGAGGCTTGTCTGCCCGCCCTCACGGATCTCCATGGCGATTAATTAGGCATAAAAATCTGGTCGTTTGCGAGAAAAAAAATGCCGCAGATTGCTCCACTTAATCCCCGGGCAGCCGCCTTCTGCGCTGGGGATGACGCCTCCTGACGTTCCGCTGGAAATTCATTAAAGCGATATCCCATTTATTCCGAACGACCCCTCCCACCCCGCTGCCAACCCTCTAACCGACCGAAATAACAAACGTCTAATCCGTTAATCAAATCGCCGTCGACCCTCGGAATTGCTCTTCCCTTCATTTTTCCCTTTTTTTCTTTCCATTGTTTCACGAAGACAGTAATAGTAGGAATATACCATTTTTGAAGATCCGATCGTGATCTTTTTTTTTTTTAATCTTATTATAATTTTATTATACATATTGATTTCTATACCTACCGATCGGTACAGTTTCACATCGACGAATAAATTATCGCAGCGTTTTAAAAATTAAAAAAGGATGAACAACATCACGAAGAAACTGCCAGATTAGCCCACATTAAACAGATTAAGAAATACGTTGCTCGAAAGAAAAAACACCTCTTGAAATTTGTAACGACCGCTAAGAGCGAGCAAACTATAAGGCGTTTAACCGAAGCGCGAGTTATCCCAAAGACTCGGTCCGGCAGTTAATGGGACGGGTACAAAAGGAAGCCGTTTCCGTAGCTACGAGCTCGTAATATGGCTTATTAAAATTACACGGCCGCCGGTAGAGGATGGTCCGGGTCTCGACCGCATCCCGTCTAGGGACAGACCGCGACAGAGCCAAGACAGCTCGTGATCAGGGGCGGCCGGCACCGAGTCCCCGAGTCCATTCCACGGGATGATGTTGCTTTACACTAGAATCCATCCAATGACTCAACCACCGAGGATTCCTCTTCGTCGACCGCGAGGAGACGACCTTCCCGGTCGCCTCGTTGTCCTGGATTAATGTTATTGCCTTCCAGACTATGCTTTTCCCCGTGAAACTTGACATCCGTTTTCGATAGAAACGACAGTATACTTTGTAAGAAATCGGAGGTTTGGAAAAAGGAATTATACCGCTCTTTTCGTTTTCTTAAACGTAATTAAGATTTGGACAAAATTTTGACGAATCGAAGATGAAGTCCGACCTACCTTTGGTCGTTGTTGAAGAAATTAGACTGACCATACGAAACTTGCGAAGAGTAGTTGACTTGGTCGTGACCTTTAACTGCGACACTGACATGTGATTTAATGTGATTTAATCGCAGGAATACTAACAGCTTTGCGAAATTGCACGGGGAATAGGGTTTCAAGGGTAGTTTGGATAGTTGGTGGCTGGAATATTGAACGGGGTGACAGTAGACGGTTTTAGGGATGGAGATTGGTGAACCTTACGAGAATAGGGGTGATTTTGTCGATGAGTAAGGGGTAAATGAAAGTTTAGTTACACAACGAAAGACGAGTTTAGGGAGCCAGTGAATTTCTCGTCTCCCAGAAATATGTGGAATATTATTATTGCTATAAAAATCTCCAATTGCATACTATATATTATACATACTCGTACAATAAAACATCAATCGTGTGTTTAGAAAGCTGCGATTTTCTCCGTAACTTCTATCGGTATATGTATGTTTTCGATAATGACAATGATCACTTTGCAACGATATTCTACAACAAACTACCACATTTCATGCTAATTTTCGAATAAATTTTCAAGAAGATATAACGGTACGTAACGAGCGTATCATTACACACATCGTTTTACGTGGATAAAAGACAAAGTTGCATTTAAACGCACCCTGCTGTATCATTTAACGTTATCCTATGTCGAAAACTAAAGAAAAACGACATAACCTGCCCCAATTATATGTCACCTGTGTCTTCGCAATCAAGAAGCTATCATCAGTTCGACGTGCGTGTGCTTAGCATCCTTGAATTGCTCCTATTTATCGACAATTGACAAACCAACACGACTAAAAACACGATTCTAATCGCTCGCTATCACAGGTATGATGTCCATAAATTTGCCCATTTCACGGGAAATGCGGCCGGAACGAATAAATCACGGCGCGGTCGCGTCTTTTTGTTCGGCGGATAAAGAGTGACTCTCTAATAAAACCGGTTCGCCAATTTTTTCCCGGCGTTTAATTCGTTTCCTGGTTACGGTTCATAAAATGCCACCGCAGACATAAACGATTCCCTTTTTCCTTTCCTTTTTCCTTCTTGTCGTTTCGAACGAGAGCTCTTCGCGGCGTCGCAGCGGTTAAAGGATCTACGATGAATTTATTAAGGGATGGAAAATTTATTCCTAAATTTTCGCTACGATTTTATTTTTCCTACACTTGTACAGCTTTACCTAACAAGTTTACTGCTAGACGAAGTTTAAGAAGTGGCCGAACGCTTCAACTTATTAAATACTTTACGGTGTATTTGATATTTTACATCGCCACCGCGTCTATAATTAGAAGTATCGCGTATACTTTATGAATATTTACGATCGTTTATTTAATTGAAACACTGCAATTAATTGCGATATCGTCGGTGCGTTTGTACGACCGATTGCAATGCTCCTGTAACGCTGCACGCTATTATTATTTCAATATTGTGTCATAAAATATTTTTATTTCGTCTCTGTGGATCCATAAAATTAGCCACAGCGTGTCATGGCGATTCGTGTGATTCGACGAATCGCTTGATTAAATAGCATTTCGCGGAACGCGGATGCGGCACGCCGATACCGGAAGAAAAATCGCCGCTACGACATCCGCGCGCGTACCATTGCCAGGCCACCGATATTAATTACGATAATTGCCTGCGAGATGATAAATGATCGGTCGTGGCAGGCATCTATTGAACTGGCCACCGTTCCTGTTACAGCGCGCGACAACGATCTTCGGTCGTGCCGTAATTAAAGTCGGCTAATGAAGAGTCCAGCTGGCGGATCGCGAGCCGATCGAAAACTCCTTCTGATTTTAATACGTCCTTGGCTTCGTTCGATTATCGACCGGCTGCGTGACATTATTTATCGATGATCATCGTAACCCGCCGCGTTGAATAATATCGCTTCACCGCCGATTTACGATTGTGTCATTGCTTGTGCAAGTACTAAACGCGATCGCCTCTGATAAAGCGGTATCATATCGTAAATTTGAATCGATGAGTTATTCGATCTTCGAGAAGCGCACTTCGTGGTTGTATGGTTAAAGAAGCGAAGTACTAATTACTTCGATTGGTTCTTGCACTTTATCGTCCGTGGGAATAGGTTTGGGCCACCTTGTTGTAGGTATTGGTCTATGTAACCAGTCTACCATATTTTTAGGTAACTTTATTTCCACGAAATGACTTCTCCTCGACCAACTTAAATTCATATGTGATGTTTTCTATTTCGGAAACACGTTATTTTTTAACGCGAGTCAGGAAACATTCGCATGAGACAATTTCTACAGGGAAACAAGTGAAGCAAATTTTTTCATCATCCCATGACTATCTTTTTCCACTGCCTCGATTCGTCCGAACGTCTAGTCGTATCCATGCTTATTGGAGAGACTGAAACGACGAGTTCCGATAGCTAGAACGTCCTTCCTTGGTTGAAAATAAAAGCGTGTCGAAAAGCGGCCGTTCCATTAGTCGTTCGCCGTGAACCGATGTCGATCCCAGGCAGAAGAACTGTCCGGTCGCGGTGAGTCGGCTAATCTTCCGATTCACACGAGGCAAGGACGTGGAACGGCCTCTTGAAAGGTACCCCGAGACAGCGACGCGGATCATCCTTCTTGCCACCGCATTTACAATCGTTAGCGAGCCTCCTCGGGAATCGTTTAGCGTAATTACGCCTCTTGTCACGCCGCGGCGCGGCCGACGACCGATGCCTGACCGCCTTATTTTTTGATACGCCACGCCATCTACTTGATGGATATGGATACTGGATGGCCGGTGATCTTCTGCGACGAATTACGGGCGACCCTCCAGTCAAACGATTAACGCTTTGATACTTTTGTGTCCGACTTTTATGTCGACTCGGAGCTGCTCCGTTGAAAAATGTCCGGAAAAAACGGTGGTTTTTCTATAAAATGAAAAAAATGGTGCAGCTGATTCTTACGGAACATTCGGAGATTGGTTTGAGCAAGTTAAAGACGTTTTATCGCGGAAAGTTGAGAGTACGCATTTGCGTAGAAATGTGATTTTTCTGAAAAACGAGGGAGACGAAAAAAGCGATGTTGATCTGATGATTCCAGAAGATTATTCTAATCTAAGAAAATGGAATTTTGATACAAATAATTGCATCGTTCAAAAGATATTCCACTAGCTGTTTTATTACGAATGTTTTCGAGTCCTCATCTTCGCGCGTTTCCTACAATTCCCTTGGTACGTAGCCGATTTCTTCCAACGATCGTAAACACGAATTGCAACGAGAACAATCGGATGCCTCCGACCATCGTGCATCACGCTATAACATACCGGACATAATCGTCGGTTAATTCGTTGACCAGCGGACAAAGGACGTGTCCGAGATCGATACAAAGTCACTGTTTCGCAATGGCGCGACGAAAACCGATCCCTCGCCTGGCCGATTTTACCCTGCCGTTTTTGCCATTGGCTTTTAAGTTCGCTGCGATTTCTTTTCGCCATGTCGCAGACGGCTATTATGCGGCTGATAATAGCGGTTGGCAAGTTAAATACAGCGGGGACGCGTTTTTGTGTGAAGCCGGCGAGAAACTTCTTACGAATGGTGATATCGCGCGAAGATGGAGAGACTCGAAGGGACGTGGTCGAGTTTTTTCGAGCGTTCTGGATATTGGTAACTCATAGAGGAATGTACGAATGATCAGAATGGGAAAAATATAATTCTGAAAAACTGACGGAAGCTCTACAACCTATCGGAACAATCGAACGAGATAATTACTTGGAAGTTGAACGTCCTACGAAGACCCCAGAGGATGTCTATCGTTGGCGAGGTTGGCGTGCGAGCGTATTAAACGGACAGATCAAACGACAAGACAAGAAGACTCCTCCGACTACGAGAAGGAGTATCATCGATCGACGTGTATTTCATCGGCGGTAATTACATAACGTCACCGGGATAGAAAGTATCGAGAGAGCCTGTTCTTTCTTCCCTAGAGAGAGTATGAGGGAAGAGGAGGGCCGGTCCCAGTCCCGGTCGACCCGTTCCTTTTACAGGGCTGCCCCCTTAACGATCTCTCGCGCGATACCGCCTAATGACTAGCGCGCCCGCTCGCGCTCACGCGGCCATCTTCCCGTGTCCCGATACGGCATTCGAAGAAAAGCACCGAGCATCCGTCAGAGACTTCTCTGTGCCAGAAATCGAGCTGCAAGTCACGCCGAGAGAAGGGTGAGAGAAGAGCTTCCGAGATCGCTGCCATATACACTTCGTTCGTGTGTTTGCCCTTTTCTCTTCCTTTATCGAACAGCAGTCCTGGCTCTCTTCTTTCCATCTCACGACGGCGTCGTGCCACCTCGAGCGGCTGCTTCTTTTAGGCCATCACTACCGAAGAAGCGCCGAGGAATCCACCTTATTGACAGGTTCACGGCTCCCGAAGATATTCTTCTGCTAAGGTATACGCGGCACGTATTTCCTTTCTTCGTAGCGTGGTTTCCTTCGCTACCGACTCGCGACCCACCACCTCCTACCCTGCCATTGAACCTCGAAATAGAAGGCTGAAAGGGTTCGCCGGATGACTGAGTCTATTTTTGAGATCGGTTAACCGAGTTGGGTCGTTCGAGAGATTAATGGATCTTTGAGAAATCGGTTTGGTTTGGACTTGCTGAAAGATTGGTCGAAAAGGTTGGAGTAAGTTGTTTGAAAATGAGTGACACTCAACGCCTTCTTCACCTCAAGCCACATTTTCGTCGCTGGTGCGTCTACGCGAGTACATATCTTGGAATATTTCCAGCAAATGTCAACGTTATCGATCCCTAACAAATCCTAAGATGCGATAAATTACAAGCAATCTTTACCGTAGACTCTAGACTGCCATGGACCGCCGACTGTCCACTCGATCCATAAACAGTCAATTGCTATCGACTTTCATATTCGATATAATCGACGATCGAACGCGACTAACCGACTCAACACGTGCCTGGAACAAGCCGCGGCCGTACATCCTACGTGACCAGACGTGGAAGGAGCCGCGACGGATGAGAACCCGAACGACGACACCGAAGAACGAAGAAGCGGAAACGGTCTACCGGAGAAGAGAGGGTATACGGCTGGCCATTAACACCTCTCGGACAAATCACTCGATTTTCTCGGACGATTTTCCCGCAGCACGTCCGGCAAATAAGAAAACACGATGTATCACCCGTGGGACACGGACGAAGGCGAAGGGCGGAGAGGGAGGTGGTTTACTGCTTGCCGGTAATGACGAAACAGATGGCCTCCTGCGGGACAAGGAAGCACGGCAAAGGAGTTGTACGTGTGTCCCGCAGGAAGAGGGGTCAGACTCGAGGAAGCTTGATGAAGTGCCGCCATTATCGGTACAGGACAAAACCCACTTCTGCCTGGACGTTCAGCGACTTTATTACCCGCGAACACACGCTTCCATCGGTCCTATACCATGGCCCGAACTGTCATTCTCCGCTTGAACTACGAGCTTAACGAGCTTACCCACTATCAAGCCCTCCGCTTCCAGACAACATCGCAAACATCGCTACTGCTCGAATCCCTATACGTCTTCGGTACCTTCCTTCTCTTTGTGTTTCAAGCAAGTTAGAAATCGTCTGGTGGAAAATCTTGGTTACGCCATTTCGAACTTATAACAAATGTTAGCCCTTTGCACTTCGAATTTTATTTCAATTTCGTTACCAGCAGCTCCCAACGCTTTAGGTGTTTTATTTGAAATTTATTTCAACCAAAAAATAAGACAATTTAAATAAACAAAGGAAGAAAAAAATTCACTTAAATACTTTATTCACACTATTGTTGTATTTTGTCATTTTTACGTGTATGATATATCTTGAAACAATTTCCAGGATGCAATCCTGCTTTTCTTTCGCACGTTTCGCAAAAAAAGGTGGACATGTCGAATGAGACTCGACAAAGGAGCTCCTGAGATAAAAATTGATATCGAGTCACACATAGGAGTGCAAAGGGTCAAAGGTGGTTCCACTGAATGTCTATGAACTTATTAACATAAGGAATAATCGATTGTTCAGATACTTTGAGATGTCCTTGAAATAACGAACCGTCGATCGCTGCGTGTCGCTGCATCGACGAGCATCGCTAGTCGATGTTCCGATTTAAGGTCTCTCTATATTCTTATATCTATGTCAAGGTCCGATAAACCGTTGCACGCTCTCATCCTTGTCCAATACATTAACCGCGTAATTATTCGCGGAACCAGTTGCGCGTAATTGCACCATAGGAAATAACCATCGAACGTCTGCCGAATGCAAAGTATTAATTCCAGTGAAAATGTCAATAATCCTCGATACTCTGCAGTTCGTAATTTATGCTATCTGAGGTGATGCGGCTAATTTATCGCGCGAAATTGCAGATGACCTAGGTAGAAGTTACTCGATGTCGACGTACGTGGAATACGTAAGTATCGCGGCCGCTTGCACCGATGATCAACCGTATGGACATTTCTTCCCTCTTCGATCAACGGGTCAAGTAGTCACCTGGAATTTTGCGCCCTTGCAAGGCTGCACGTTGTGAAAAGAATGTAGAAACAAAAATCAACTGAAGAAAAGATATTACAACGATCGTACGACGAGAAATTCGCAAGGTGACAAGTACGTAAAAATCGAGATGACTTGGCATGGCAGCTAAATAGATCTAATTCAGCTGGTACACGGTAGTTTTTGCGACTAAATAATCACGCGGCAAACTTGTTGGTATTCGCTTCAATTAGTCACGCGATATTAAGCTGCTGGATGGAAGCGAGGAGCTTCTTTTCAACGGCTATGGAACGCTCGCACCAACTTATCAGTCATGTAACGAACATTTTACCTAGCTGGTTATGTGGCGGAACAGCCTGTTTGACCGCTTTCGAATCGATTATAGCATTTTCTAAATCTAAATTGACGCATAAATCCATTTTTGCCATGGGAAAATGTTCCTACTTGACACGTCCATGCCATCGCGTATACGCCATTGGCTAGTTAACGTTTCAAAGGGGAAAAATAAATTTCAAGGAGAACCGAATTCTCGATCCAATTGGCCGCGATATCGTTTTCATTTCACTTCGTATCGAGCACACGTTGCTTTCTCGAGTAACGAGTAATTAACGAGCTGGCACGAAGACACTGAGAGCAGCTGCGTCAACGAAGAAGAAACAGCTTGCCGCGACCGATAACCGCACGGTACGTTAAGAAGGAAAAGGGAAACGAACCAACTTCCGTCGAGCCGTTTCAAATTTATTGCTCTACTCTACCTAGTTCGACGGAACGCCGCCAACAGCAAGGTCTCCCTCAGATAATTACGTAATCAGAATTGTATTCGACTCGTTATTGCCCCATAAGTAGGCCTTAATTTATACGCGGCGCGCACTTATAATATTCCGTCGGCGAGTCTCATTACGACTTTCTCTGTTCGTCGAGGCGCGCGGCGTGTTCCCGCGTGCGCGATTTATCGCATTGCCGCCCGAATGAAATCCATTACAGATGGATATACGATCGTGTTTGTATGAGTATATAGGCAGAAATATAAACGCGAATCACCGTTTCGCGATGTTCCCCTGACGCGGCTATGCAGCGATGGGCGCAAGTAGCTCACGCGTAACTTTGGACATACTGCGTTTAAATGATTTGTAAGTATTAGCTCATTTCGTAAGTAATGCAGTTCCTCTTCAGATGTATATCAAATTATATTATACTATATCGTATTAAGAGCATGAATTAAATGTTGCATAGGGAGGGATCGTTTAAAAGTAAATTCTAGCAGTTTTAATGAGAACTTAACTTCTATATATTTTAGATAGAAATATATCTTAGATATACATATTCAGTTTAGTTTACATCGTATATTAGGTTGTCCGAAAAGTTTCTTTCGTTTTATAAGCAAATAAAGAGGCACAATGTTTTTTGTTTTATATTAGTTTATCGAATTATGCACGAACATAATAATAGAGATAGAACGAAATGGATCATACCTAATTCAATAAAACAATATAAAACAGAAATTGTTCATCTATTATCACCTCATGAAACGAAAGAAACTTTTCGGACAACCTAATATATATACCTGTCCGTCTAATTTTGGTACTATAATCGAAGCTTACTATAGTTACAGATTACAATTGTCAGGAAGATGGAAGTAGGTAAGTAAAAAACATACAACATATCGTCACATTCTGAAGCATTTTCAGAAGCGTAGAAATGGAGAAGGTTGCCGGATCTTATGGGCATTAATTCTCAGGCTCGAACGAGAGAAACGGATCGGATCGGACCGTTAAGGGTTAAATGTAGATCGATTGGTGTCCGCCACTCACCGTTATCCGTCAGCCAAATAAAACAGGATCACCAAGCGCGGAGAGAAAGAGACAGAGGGGCAAACGAGAGGCTACTAAATTGGATCGAAGGCGCGTGGCGCACATGCCCGGTCGTGCATAACCACCGGGGCAAAAAGTATCCGCGATCTTGTACGAACGTCCGCAAAGTATCATTCGTTCCTGCATCACCGAGGACGTCGTAGCTTGCGGTTGACTCGTACGCTCAACGATTTTATTCGATTTCTGTGTAAACGAGAACGTTCCGATTTCGAAACGCTATTGCCGCGCGATTTAACGTACGTGAGTTTTAGTCGATGTTTATGAGAAGATCGTAAGTAAATCGTAAACCGTTCCCGCATATATAAATATCTTTTTCCGATCTTATGTTTCAGTCAAAAGTCTACCTACATCGCCGCAGTCGAAAGCGAATTTTTCCATCAACGTCGTCGTAAAACGGAGTCTACAGACGCTGGAGATGGGAAAGCAACCGTCGCCAGGGTAAAAGACAACGATCACGGAGAATTCCGACACGGAGACAGGCATGAGGCTTGCGTCCAGGTTCGCGTGTAACGAGCAACAACAAACGAGATCGTCGCACCGAAAAACTTTATGAACGGTTTATGAGCGCAATAATCCGCTCGCGAGTAACACAATACAGGCTAATTATAGAGGACGAGGTCCAGGCTGGCCGACAGGCATTAACGTACGCGTTAAACTCACGGCCACGACAGCCTGGGTGGCTTCCCTATTTTCGTCTTTTTTTCCTTCGTTTCTTCCACCTCTCTTTTTCTCTTCCTCTCTGTCCCACCGACGGTTACCTCGCACTTTGATCATCGGCGACGCTAATGCGTCTCTGTTATTTCAGTCCTTATCCCTGTCAGCTAGATCCCGGCGAAACGCGCGGCACCAACTTTTTCGATTCGTGTAAACCGATCTCGAACGTCGCGCACCGAGAAACGACCTATTACCGAACGAAAATTCACCTCTGATGACAGAATTTTATCATTTTATGGACTCGTCACGCGAGACTCGCTGTGGCGTCTATTTAACACCGATCTTGCGACGATTCGCAAGCTGGAAAAAGTTACTGTTTTCTTAGAGAAGATGACTTTTCGCGGTTCTTTCTGATGGACGTGACGCGTTATTTCTCAACGATGCTCGTGCGCCATATATTATTTCGTACAAGTCGATCCTCCGCTTTTCGAATTAATGGACGACGAGTAAATTGCGCGATTTTCGTTAAAACTTCTTTTGGTTGATCGTTTAACCCTCAACTTTAACCGAGACACGGACTGGGAAATTTAATTACGATATCGCGAAATGATATTGCTCGGTCTCGCACGCATGCGAGCGAATGGCAATAGCTGGTAATTGATACATCCAGCCGGGCATTAATTATTCCCGAGCGAAACGAATCTGCTGTTCCAAGACAGAAACGACCAATCCGGTACTTTTATAACTCGTGATATGCGTGTTCGAACACGGTAAAACGGTCAAAGTACATATAACATTTTGTTTCTATTGCTCGTCTTCGTTCGTCGCTTTTCATTTTGTGCAGCTTTCGAGGTGAGGGAGAGATCGATTGGAGAGGGGTAGGCAGGTTGCAAGTTGCCTGGCAAAAAATGAAAACGATTTGCGGTCGGCATTACGGTTGAAATCGAGTTTCGAGCCGAGTTTTTCTCGGAACCTCCTTCGTTCGACCGCAAATCGCTTCAATTTTTCCGCGTCGCGCGATGCGTTTCGCGAAACGAACATTAATACTCGAATCCGCCGCTGCAATCGTCTCGACCGCTATGTAAAATGGCTCTATCCAACCCTCTTGGAAAATTCCCCGAACGTTCCACAGCCGCTACGTCATTTTTCATAACGTCGTTCATTTCGATAACGTCGCATGAACGCGAGTGCAACACTATCTTCGATCAAACGTTGTTAAATAGCCTTGAATGTTGTTCCTCGATTCTTTCAAATCTGCGAAGTTTGCTCGTACAAGAGTTCCAATTAAAGAAGGGAGCGATTTTCCGACATAGGATTGAAAAATTGTATCTTCTTTCTTAAAATATCGTCTTGAAAGGAAGCGAATAAAGAACAAGTAAGTGTTCGATGCTAACTTATTAAATGCGACGAAATGGGAGACGAACGTTCGAAGGATTTAATTATAATCCAGTGGTCGGTGAAGGTAGGGACAAGGTCGAATTCTTTCGATGACCTTTGGCTTCGTGGAAGGAGCCCCGGTGATTCAATTTATTTTCGAGTTTTTCTGCGCTCCAACGTATTAACATTCGTCTCGCGGAGACGGTATCAATTACAGTGACTGATCGAGGGAGGTGGAGAAACAAAAATCCGTCCCTTCTGCCGGAGTGCTCGCTTGGTTTGCAAATCGGAGACAAGGTCGCGTAGAATATACGCTCGCGAGAAGCTTTCCTCGATACCGTGATACAGTAAGTTTATTCATCAAGCGAGATTTGTTTCTAAATCGAGTTAAAACAAAGACTCGATCCTGAAAGTAATCGACATCATAATACACGTGTATCATATATAACACACAACCACGTGAAAAAAAAGCTATGCAGCAAGTGATTAAGTTCGTACATAACAAGTTTCAGTAACACGACCAATCGCACGCAGCGAATAATGCGAACGAATGCAAACGAACTACGAAAGCGAGTAATTACTCTTTCGTGCGTAGGTTTTACGGCACGGAGAAACTTACAACTTACAACCAGTTATAAACATTACGTATTATGTATTAGAACAGACAAATGACGAATGTCAGACACAACCTTCTAAGTCAACACTACACACTCCATTATGCGATTTATACGAGGTGGAGAAGTCGGCGGATTTTCTCATAACCGATACATTCTTACGCGTGTAGTGGAGCTCTGAGTAAATGTCAATGCTGTCAGTTGATTATACAGATACGTATCTACGGATACTTAGAGATCTTTCAGCAGATATTGCGTACAAATGTTTTCAGATAACGGAATACCGAATACGTTTGTTAAAAATATCACACAATAGCGTAGGGTATTTGCAGAACCACTACCCTTTGTTCCTGTTTGCGTTATGGTATTTTGATTGATTGAATTTTAGATATATCGTTGTTTTGTATTTTTATGATAATATAGAAAGTGAATCTTTCGGAATCGTTGAATGAAAAGCGAAGGTGAAGTTATACTTTCTTCCACTCTGCGAATTACGTAATTGGTAACCAGCAAATAGCTAAATCGAACAAATAGCTCTCGTAGGTCGTGTATTTCTTAAATATTGCTCGCGTGTACTAAGTACCGGTACAAGTACTAAAGCGTAAAATTTTATATCCGTCACGTTCGTGTTGCTCGACGATAAACGTTACATCTAAGAGCATTACATTAAACCAACGCGGAATTACACGATTGTACATAACGCTAGGCACTTAAAATGGTTTTTTAAACTTTAAACGAACACCTAACAAATCTGCCTCTGACCGCGATAAGTACGAACGTCCGCGTCCTCGGAACGATAATGGAGAACGAGTCGATCGCGTGAGACAAGCGAGATTACCTCGAGTAATCGCACGTGAAGGAGCCAGCGATCCGACGTTGGAAGGCGGGTCGTCGGTGAAACTACAAAAACCATCACCCTTGTCGTGGGTGACGGGGCGATTTCGACGACCCTCGTTTTGTAAACTAGGCGCGAGGGAATTTCCAGCTAAAAAGCGGGTGATTAATGATCCTCTTGCCTCTAAAAAGGTCGTCGCGTCCCTCCGGCTGTCCCCCTGCCTCTTCCGCCGTGACCGTGCCAGTTCCTTAGGGCTGCCAGGACTAGTAATTGATTCCGGATTACTTGTCGCCGACAAGAAACACGACCATCGCGAGATCACTCTTGACATCGCGTCACGGTGTAATCTGTACGCGTTCCCCGTCACGCACAGGAATTATTCCACATCGGACACTCCTTTGCTCTGCGTCTTCCTATCTCTGTATAGCGTTTTATGTGGAGATTATCTCGAATCGAGATGTAATTTTTGATGATACGGTTCTTTTGCAAGGTTTGTTAACCCGCCGCAAGACAGGACGAGCTACCTTCTTCTTGCGGAATTAGGTAGATATATTTAGAGGGTGTTGCACCTAAAAATGTCGCCAGGAAGTTTCAGCATTTTCTTCGAAGCGTACGAAGATTGTGGTGATCTGTATCTCGAAGAGAGCGTGTAATCCGAGTCGTAAAGGAGAAATAGTCTAAATCGTCTAACATCTATTCGACTTCCCTCGCAGCATCCATCCACCTGCACCAAATCCAAGCAACAAGCACGATCGCGCAAAAACGTGAATATGTTGGCGCGATCAACAGCTCGTCACGTTCAACTGGTCTTCCACTTCCTGCCTCGCGATGTCATTAAAAGCATCGTGAATATTTCACGTTGCAATGCTAGACGACTTACCCTGCACACCACGCTCCCCTTATTACACACGCCATACTCATTTCAGCGAAGATAGAATCAAAAAGAAGGCTCGGTCACGCTTCACGCTCGTGTCAAATCGCAAACGTGAACGAATCGTGGATAGCTCGGGACAAGAAGCGCGCGTTCCATGGCGCGACGCGCGCTGGCAAGAAGAAACGAAGACGAAGATGCGAACGCGCGACTCGCGAGAGCCGCGACTACTTACATTGTATCGTAGCAAAAACAGCCGAGAGGATCGACCGTTAGCCTGATCGCCGAGGTGGTTTTTCGTGGGGCCAGGAAACGGTTCGAGGTGACGAGGGTAATATTTCAAAGCTCGTTGAGTGCTCGGGCGAGGAGCGTGCACGCGGAATGCCGGCAGTAATTTGAACAAACGTACGACAACGTCTCATTTGTCAGGCGCGTGTGACGCGACCGACACCGGGGCCCTAACGCGCCAGAAATACCGCCGATGGACACTTTTTCTCCCCTTCCACGATCGTTGCTTCTCTCCTTCGTTCCATCCTGCTGTCTCGTGGTTCGCGCGCTCGAGGAATTCGATTGTAATGAGCTTCGCGATGTCAAAGGGTTCTTGTCCCCCTCCTGGAACTAGTCGCGATCACACGACGGTAGGATGATTGAACGACCAGGGACTTTATTCTGGGTAACTATCCTAAAGGTCGTATCTACGAACTCACGTATCCACGTGTTCATACAGAAATCCGTTTATTTGCACGAAAGTTTAGGTAATGCTCGATCAAACGATTTTCTGCTCGTTGACTCTAATTACGACTAGACCGCAGACTTTTACGCAAATTCATATTTTCAGGGGTATAATTAAAAAAGGTAGAGTCTTGGTAGGAAGATTATCTGCTGTTAAGTACTACAGAAAGCACTACACTGTGTATGTTGTACGTATTTTCTCATATTACGTGCGTTCTGCAATTTTAACGGACCTAACTTTCATGCGAAATCTCGATGTTCCATTCGCTCTATCAATAAAGCAAAAATCTTCAGCGTTATAAAAAACCTTCAAACTATCCCCAGCAACGTCCCGAACGTTCATCACAAAGTATCGAGAGTTCTCGCTCGCAAAGCGGGTCGACTCCAAGAGTAAACTCGATATTGACCCGATGGCGTACAGTCAAAGCGTCCAGCCAGAATTTTTACTTTGAAATCGCGCTGGTACATAACGGATAGGCGAGCGTGTTCGCGATGAGAGGCAGATTGGCCGGTGTTTGCGATGAGCAAACGCTGCTAATTAAAATCCCTTCTCGGTCGGTAATCAACGAATGCCTTTAGGCTACGAGCGTGGTCAACGATCCTCGACCCTTCAACCCCTTTTTCTCGAGAAACCAAAGAATCAACTGAACTCGATCGGCCTCGCAGAACTACATAGATACATTCTTCTCTTACCTGAAGATGCAGCTCTCGATCTTCCTCGCGAGGCTCCTTGGTGAACATTCCGCGGGGCTGCGCGAGTGAGGTTCGTCGGGCATCGTCTGCAAACAGAGATTGCGAAATTGGAAATATCTTTTCATTTGTTCGTTTAGTAATTAACGCGTTACAAGAAAGAGTTACGTTGATGGCGATGATAAAAGGAAAGCTGTCAGTAATGTGCCTAGAACTTGTTTGACGAATATTTTTAAGTTTTCTAGTATACGGTTAACCTTTTGATACCTCCACGAGTTCCTATCATTGTTATCAAAGAAAAATCAGAGAGGAAATAATAAATTAACTGTTAATATACAGACAACATTCATGTGTAGAGTCCTACTGTTATTTCAGTGACGAGCGTTGGAGAGAAAGCATGTTCGACATAATTTTTCGTGTCCCACATGATGTTTGGCAAGTCGCGTCGCCGGTCGCCTCATAAATTATCTCGAAGGAACGAGGGTAGAAGACGAGCTACATGGTATTCGCTTTATTTTAGAGCAATGATATAGCATATGGTTTCGGAAAGCTGAACACTCGTCATCCACTTCCGTGTGATGTACTTACGAGCGAACCTTATTTTTCGTGGGTAACATAGTTATGGTCTGGCGCCTAAGCAGACAGATCGCTAACTTCCGAGGCGTTAACCCATTCACGGATTCAAATTCCAAGTCACCCCGCCCCATCAAGTTTTTGTCACGGTTCTTTTGCGATTCAAAGATTCAACAATTTTAGATTTTAAGGATCGAAACATGAAGAAATTTGAAAATTCGAGCATTCCGAAATTTAAAAATTCAAATATTCGCTGTACTATTCTCGAACGGGTACGTAAATCCAAACACGTGCTACATTTAAAGGGTAAAAATTCTGCTAAACAATCCTCCTGAAAGAAAATCTCTCGATACCAACGATAAATTCGTATCTCAGACGAACGAATAAGAAGAGAAGTTAAAGCTTGAGAGAAGCTAAACTTTGCCCGATGAAATTCCGATCAACCGCAGCTAGGAACGTAGGTAGCATCTGCGCGACAAGGATCGCTTGAAACCCGGCACCCCGAAAATTTTTACCTCTAAGCAAGCAGCGTGCTCGAGATGATATCTTGGCTCGATGCATCCATCCCTGAGGTTGTAGGAAAGAGTTGGCCGGAGCAAGGCTATTAATAATCGTCGTGTAGAAGGCGCGTGCTGCCGGCGACGGTCGTGTGTCGCATAACGGGTGGCGCGGAACGTTTGTTTGCTCGCGGTGGCCACCGGGTTGACAAACAGCGCCGGAGGAACCGGACCACGGCGAACGTGAGGGCGTAGAAGAAGGGAGAGCGCGGTGTTTTCACGCCGGATGAAAATAGGGCTCGACGATCCGACCGAGGCAGATTTATCGGGCCTTAATGGGCTGGAGTCTCGTAAAAACCGCTCTGCAACCGAGACTTTGTCAACGACTTTGTCAAAGTTATGTCAACAGAGGCACGCTGCCAACAGCTGGCGTTATTTCGACGCTCGACGACGACTTGTTTATAGGCACGACACTGGGGGGACTCTTGCGCGCCTCCGCAGCGAACGACCATTCGGGGAACGAGCCTTTCGTTCGAACGCCTTTGGAGAACAATTTGTTTATCGGTCTGCGGATAAAAGAAGCTTACAATACGACAGAGGGATGGAGCTCGATATAGCTAAATTTAAGTGACCGACTTCCTTCGGGTTGGCTGGGTTATCGCTTCGTCTTTAGTGGCAAATTCTCTAGGCGTTTTTGGTTTGAAAGTACGAAGCGAAGTATAAGCGTCTTAGGTCATTTACTCTTCCTTGGAGTAATGAATTTTCTAGATCTTTTTGTTGAGAAATACGAGGTGGAGTATAAAGAGGGGTAATTGAAATATGTGTGTCGAATACGTATGTTAAAATCTGAAGCGGAACTGTTAATCACGGTTCACGGGCCTCTAATAATTTTCCGGTATAATGCAATTTGGTGGCGCGGACGAGCGGTGAACAAGCAACAGCGAACCGAGGCAGAGGGAAGTCTGAGACACGATCAGCTTATTCCACTCTGCTGGACGGCCAAGTAACATTGATGTGATTAAGCCCCATCGCAAATTATGCCATTACACGTTAGATAAACGTCTGTTTGACTTTGCCTCTTGGCACTGTTCCGCCGCCGATGTACTTAATACCGATTTAAACACGTGTACGAACCACCGCACGAGCTTGCGACACGTTATCGTCGAACTTCCTCTTTCAAAACAGCCTGCTTGTTTGCAGAAGCTGGACTTTCTGCGTGGGTTCCTTTGTGCGATGCCTTTACGTTACCTTTTGAAATATGTTACGACCCGTTTCGCCAGCAAAATCGCTTCTCTGAACTAGATCAGAAAGTTTTTGTGTTATTGTTGCTTCAGCGGTCTTCCTGTATTTCCATATTTTCAATGATATTCTATATTTATCAGGTTCTTCAGTTTTAGTATTAAAAAACTCGTTTACGTTACAAAAAGTTACATTTCCAATCAACGATGAAACAAGGATATTTATTCTTTGGAAAAATTTCGATGATTTTTCTATTTACGCTTTTGCTAATTTAATTATACCGAGAGTCACATTTTGTCGAAGTGATTGATCAAGTGGAGCTTGGAACGTCGAAAGACCACATAAACCAACGCTATCAAACATCTTTTCATTTTCTTCGGCTTGTGATATAATAACCGTATTGGCAGTTTCTGTAGACGAGAACAACGTATACGCGAAACGATAATTACTTAGAGTTTTTTGGCCGAGGGGACGGACGGTGGGTTTAATCAAAGCCAGGACGCTCCATCATCGGCAATTCGATTACGATCGAACGTTCGTCACGAGTACGATTAATTCTCGCGAGTGGTCGGTTGCGTGGAGAGATGAGAACAAAGTTATTGCGTTCTCCTGTGCGTTAACGAGAAAACGATTTCGACCAGTGTGCGATGGAAACTTCGATGGAATCGTCATCCACCCACATCGCGTTCTGTTTTGTCCTTAGGACGAGCGAAAATTCAGTCGGAAAGAAAATCGAGGAAGTGATTAATACAGCTATACCGTAGAAATGTGATATTACAAAAAATTAGTGACAATGTAGGAAAATCACTATCTTCTTGGAACGAAAGTTGAGCAATTTGAATTATTACATAGAAAATAAAATCTGAAAGTTCGTTATATAATACCTGGCCTAACCACTCAATCGTATTAAAGATTCTTTCTTAGAACAGAAAACTAGTTAACTAAGTATTATAATTCTACAGCCTCGATGCGAAACGAAAATTTCTTCTTGGCTTCAAAATTTCATAATTGACATAGTTTCTTATCGCACTCAACAGTTTCAACGAAACAACGCTTCCAATCTTCTTCCTGCTCCCTTATCTTCTCGTGCTTTCGGTTCAGGTACGAGTTAAGCAACCCCTCGATACTCCTCGACAGCGACACCGTTGTCCCTCCATAAATCGTCCTGCGCTACCCTCGAAGAATCATGGGAAACGACAGCGGCTCGTGGTGTCACTAGCGCGAGAATCCCCATTCTCCCCATTTCCCCAAAAAACCCCGTCGTTTTCGTGCCTTCGTCGAATTAGTCGGGGCATTTAGCAGACCGCTTCTTCTCGTCTCCTCTCATCGTTCGCGCGTATCTCACGCTAAACTTCGACGCGAGAACAGGCAACGATCGCTGATTTGGCCAATTTAGATGAAAACGGCA
Source organism: Bombus bifarius (assembly GCF_011952205.1). Lineage (NCBI taxonomy): Eukaryota > Metazoa > Arthropoda > Insecta > Hymenoptera > Apidae > Bombus > Bombus bifarius. Next base: position 238,065 of record NW_022884897.1, on the reverse strand, counting down.
TTTGATCTGCGGTTTTGTCTAATCCATTCGTCTCTTAGTATTTTCTTTTCTTTTTTTTAATGATCGCGAAGAGTAAATTATAGTTTGTCAGGCGTAGAAATGAAAAGTTAAGTAGTTAATGAATGTAACGACAGTTAATGAATTCTTCGATATTTAGCACTTTTCGTGACGCACCGTGTATTTCAAATACACGACAGGTGAGTGAATTTGAAAGTTTATAAGTCACATGAGATATCGTGTACGTAGATACGAAATTATCGAAAGCGATTTCGTAAGAAGAGAAGCGAAACTTATTAACAAGATGAAAGATAGCAGTGTTTGCTTTTAAATAAGTTGTCCAAACAATTTGATACGATTATCGAAAGGAGCAAAGGAGGGATGAAATTATAACGCGAATTGCTCGCTAAAACGGTATATTGAAATTACAATTTATCGCCTGAACGCGTTTTCAACTTTCGCTATGCACACCAACGCGTGCGATTTCATGCTCGATCGTCCGAACAGCATTGAAACAATTAATTTAATCTGTACGTTTATTACACATAACATGCCGTGAACGCGTAATGTGTTCTTTAAACTTCGATGCGCCATAGAGAGGAAAATTAAGTTTACCTATTCGTTGGTTCTTTAATAAAGTATCAAACGAGCTGGCTAATAGCGCCATACACACGCTGACGGCAGAAAGAAACTTTCAGAAACTAGAGCAGTCAAGATCAATTTTAGAAAGGTCACTTGGCCAATTAGTCTCTAGAGCTAAACTTAAACTCAGTCTTCAGAAATTATTTTCGTCGCGCTTTTTCATCCATCTATATATTAAACAGAGACGGAGCTCTCAATGAAAATACATGCTTCGCCGCTAATCGTTTCGACAAATAACTCTGAACAAAGTACTTTTGAACTATATGTTATTATTTATCGCCATGCTATTATACTTAGATACGAAATTAGTCCAAGACACGAAAGTGTTGATCTTGGAACACTTTGCTAAAAGAATATAACACATTAGCCGATAGCGTGTGTGATCTTATCGAACATTAAACACGCCTCTGGATCGTTAGTGATCGTAGCTCGCGGAATTTTTAAATTGTTACTTAAAATATTTTTAATCTCTCAGCGATACAAAACCCGTAAAAATCGGAGAAAGTCAGGAGTCATTTATCAATCACCCGTCTCACCCTCGGTAGGCTCCTTGAAGCATATCACGGCTCAGACAGAAACAATGCTGTTCGGTTCACGAGTGACGTTTCGATCGAACGGTCCCGCATGGGGGTGGTCGGAGGCCGCGATGTGGCGCAAATCCACGGATCGACGACGTGTCAACGCGTCGGACGATTCTCCCCGCGGAGGTTTGCGCGCCGAAGCCTGTGGTTGACGTCGATTAATCACGCGGCGGCCCGGCTGCGTGCTGCGGGCAACGACGTGCCGGTGACTTGCAACATAGCCCGCCGCCTATCATATTAACGGGTAATTGAAAGATATCCGGCCAGAAAGCGGCACCGTGATTTTTTGTGATGTCACTACGAGCACCGCGCCGCTGGAACGCTGCGCCGAATGATCGCGGGGTGACTTGCACCCGTTTGCTCTGAGACGTGTCGTACCCGGTCCTCGAGATCACTCGCCAAGATGGTTTTTATTTTACGGATAGTTTGCCTCTTGACTCATTTGAAGAAAGTTGAAGAACGAAATCGTGAGACTTGTCACAGATCGGAAACTCGTTCGACGAATTGAACACAGCTAGCACGAAATTATACGAGAACTATACGAGACTATAACAACTATACGAGAAGTTTCATACGCGCTTCAAAATCAAAGGCTCGCGTGGAACGAGAAACACGAAGAATCTATCGCTCCGTTTCACTTAACCAAATATTTACAAATCACAGGGACGATTAACTCCATGACACGATCGCATCTCGAACGTCGTACGTATTAATAATTTAGAATGCGTCTTGTACGTTAATAAGTCAATATTTTGACTTTTTGATAAAGATGCGTGTAGAAGACCGAGACATCGCAAATAAAGCCGGTTTCGCGTTATTAATAATAACCAGGCGATTTCGGTAGGTCGCCTTCGGCGTTTGAGTTGGCTTCGCCTCGTGACCACCTGCGTCGTTGCGAAAACATTCTTCGTCGATTTACTTTCGGGAATTCGCGTGTAAACGTTGACGTATTTAAGGGAGGCTGTAAACCATCTATTTCGGTGTCTCGCCGGGAATAATCGCATCGTCATGGATTATCGGCTAGGCATGTACTCGCTGTTCAAGTTGGATGCCGAGCTATGAGAAAGACGAGTCTATTGGGCTGTCTATATTTTCTACGCACAAAAAGCAATCGAACAATTCTAACCTCACGCGAATTTGAAGAAAAATGTGAAAGAGAAACTTGAAAAATACTATCGCGTTTCTTTCACTCATATCCAACATGTGTCTCTTAAAAATCGAAAGTTTCTTCGTTATATCGATCGAAATGACACAGACTGCAAATCTTCGATTATATGATAGATTGAATTTAAAGATCTAATACCATTATCCCAAATCGTCGAAAAACCATAAGATTGCTCCGATTTGTATCAGCATCTCTCAGATATCCAAGCATACGTCTGCCCGAATTTAAATATTTAACCGAGGAAAGGCGTGCGAGGTTGAAGCACGATGAAAATTTAATCTAATCGCGATATTCGTCCTCGCGTTGCAGGGCTGCCGGTGGTATCGGGATTGCTATCGCTGCGAGGCGGAGGCCTGGTCGTCGGGCGGATTTGCTGGATGAACGACGGTACGACAAGGAGTTATGATATCGGCGCCGATCGCCGTGCCAAGTGAAAACACGGTGGCGTGAGTAATATACAACCATAGGACGATCTTTTATAGTGCAGCCAGTCCGCGAGGGAATGATCCGCGGCCACGTCCGTAGAGATAGGATCGTCCTAACCCCCGCGCGAACCACAAGAAGAGAGGGTCAAGGAGGAGCGAACCCGGAGCAGTCAGCGGTTCTAGTCGTAAATAAAACCACGTCTGCTACCAATGCCAATCCCCTGGACCGTGTCCGGTAACTGTTGTTTGAGATGGCATAAAGTATATTGCAACCAGGTTTAAATCGAATCCTACAATTTCGAGATTCGATATTGTAGAACTTCAAAGTGTCTTATTGAAGACATTTTTCAACTCTTCAAGCACTTGTCTTCGAAATTAATTCGGATAATCCGAGTACTTTGCAAATACATAGAAACGAAGCTCGATTTTCTATTAAAAATGAAAATTTGCAATTAATACGTCTTGTATTATTTCACAATTCCAGAAACTAACTTAATCAATCGAGATATCGGTTGATTGATACAGAGAAAAAAAGAGACACAGGTGAAGCCCATTATATAGCCTCGTTACATCTGTCCATAAACATGCCAATTAAAAACTTCGGCACATCAGGCAAATTAGACAAGTTAGTAAATCTTATCGCACGGTAATTCGCTTCTTACGTCTCAATTTTACTAGATTCATTAGCCTCAATCGCTCCGAAACGCTATGTATTTCCCAACAGCTTCAAATAATAGACATCGCAGCAGGGAAATTCCTGCTGGTAACAAATCTACGTCCCAACCTTAATCTACCATGCGTCGTAGTTACTTAACCGCGTATCTCCTCGTCCAATTATCTTCTCCCTCTCTGCTTCGTAGCGTGCGCAACGAATTGTCCTAAAAATTGGATCGAACGGTACCTTCGATTCCGTTCGATTGCACAGGCACGGTCTCCCCGCGGAGATGAAAAGTTCGACTAGTTGGAAAAATCGACGAGAACGACTCGCGTCGACTGATTGCCGCGGTACGGCGCGGCGCGGCGCCGCGTCGATTCCTCCCCGAGCAGAAATCATCGCCGGTCGATCGTGCGAAACTCGTTACCCCGGAGCCGTTAACCGCGCGAATAAAGAAGCAAAGTATATCGAGAGGCGTCCTGACGAGCGAATCACGGAACGATAACGTCGCCGCTTCTGATTTCCACGTAATCATGCCACCGCCCGGGGAACGTGTACAGTATATACGCGTCACAACATCCAGCAACATGGCAATTTCCGACACGTTACGCACGCTTCCTCCTGCAGACTGGTCCGGTTCTAGCCGATTTCTGCACCCGACCAAACTTGTAAGTCACTTGAGAAACGAGCCCACCGATTTGATGTGCTTTGTTTTCTTCGCGATAGCATAGGATTTCGGTCTTTGGAAGGAAGATTGATGGAGCCGATCTTGAGAATAGTCTTGTTTGAAGTTGACGTTTGTGTGAATTTATATGGAAAATGACATATTAAATAGATTCTGATTATTATTTACCGATATTATTTATCTGATTATTTAATAATATTTATATTTCTGTAATGCAAAATATTACACACGTGTTTTATATCGATTTCTGTGAAAGTCGTTGTCTATTATTGCTTGTAATAAACCATTTAGCTCCGCTAAACAAAAATTTCATGTCCACCTTCCATCGAGACGCTATCATCTCCACCGGAAGTGAAAGCTAAAAATTCAGCCAGAACAGAAACGCTCTGGACGACGCAGCTGCCATTTTAACCTATACGTGTATCCACGGCGAACGAGTTACGCGGCACGAGTTCCCCCGGCACGAGAGAAGAGAGCAATCAGCTCGGCAATCTAGCATTATTCCTCGCCGCGTTATTGCGTTATTGGCGTGGAAGTCGAGGTCTGGAACCAAAGAGGAAGACCGATGGGCAGCGGCGGTTGCGTATACCGCGATTAGGCGGGTTACCGCGATTTGAATGATTAGATAGGCTCCGAGACGATTCGGAGATGGCTGCGTTCCCGGCGGCGAAATAACAGCCTCCAGGCAGAAGCGGGCGGATGCGTTCGTGACCGGTAGGCACGCATCTTGCGCTGCGGGTCGATAGTTCGCACGAACACGTCGACCAATTCGCTTCTTTGACTCGACCTACTGCTTTACCGAGCAAATGTGGAATTTCCAGCATATCCAAGCAGATAGATAGATAGAAAGAAGATTGGGGTTAGGTTGGTACTTTCCCCCCTCCTTTTATTTTACGACCGTACATAAGTATTATATTTTTGCCTAAAGAGCTTCTCTTTACTTTTTTCACTTAGTTACACTTGGCTACGACCACAGAAGTCTCACATTATTGTACAATTAGCCTATTCACAGTTTAAGGTATACGGAATGATTTTCTGGCTAGATAACTTAAAGGGTATGGTGAAAATTACAACTAATCGTCTAATCTAGCAAATCCCAATGTAAAATAAAGAGTATAGATCGAAACGAAGTACAAAGTTCGTGGCTTTGCGTAATTTGTCGTAATAAAGGAAATGCTGCTGTTAGTACGCATATATGATCTGTCATGAGAAATTGATTTCGCCTCAGTATTATAGCGGTATGATTGGCGACACTGCGATTGAATCAACTATATAGCAAAAGAAATCTAGCGCCATTTTTTAACCTTACTCCATCTTAGAAACATTATTTTTGCTCGATCAAGCTATACGTAACTACACAGCGTCCGATCTCGAACGATCTAGCCTATCGTTCTCAACCTTATCATGGTTCTCTACTTACCTCTCTCATCCCCGCTTGGCTCAATTCTCGACAGGTGTGTCGGGACTGGATTAACGTTCGATACGATGGCCGTTTTAGTCGATTCTCGAATCGAGAAGGCATTTAAGCGGAGCTAACCACACCATGTGTGCCAATTTCGTCGATATGGTCCCAGAATCCCTTATTGCTTTTAATCGGCCACGGGAACGAACGATATGTAATTTTAGGAAACGGGAGACTCACCTAGATGGGCTGGGAACGATCGAGAAGTGGAGTTTATCCATGCACCGAACTTGAACAAAGTTTTCGAGAATAGTAGGTTGCTGGTCGCCTCGGTTGTTTCACTGTATTTACGCGTTCCACGAAAACACTCGATATTCCGCGTTCCTTGTTCGGAACACCGGTAGGTTAGGTTTGATTTGTAAAGAAGGGACAGTGACGAGGGCCGATTAACGAGTCTTGCGAGTTTTTATCGATACGAAACGCGTCGCGAACTAAACGATTTATTCTAAAGATAATGGAAGGTCACGTGTGTTTACGTATTTTCGTTCATGATGCGTTAATGAACGTCGTCACCGAAAAAGATACGATACCAGTTTGGCGTAACCGCGTTGCACTTGGTTTAAAAATGAACTGAATTTGGTGGTTGAAATCGTGGGAACAGCGTTACCAACTTATGCGACAGTTGCGGTGTAATAGTAACAATGATACCAACTTAGATCCATAACTTTTGGGAACCGTTCGAGTACTTTAAGGTATTTACCGTTTAATAAATCTTTTAATAGCGTTCCTTTAGATGTTTTACAAATTTATGAGATATTATAATGCACGAGACACGGGACACAATGCGATTTATATTATTGTTCGATATCTTTATTCAGATGAATCTGTGGACGTGTCTGAATCCGTGTCTTGAGATTTTGGTTTTGGAGCTACTCGCAAGTGTTTCATTTCCTCAGGTCGGAGGTAAGCATAATTTTTCTGCTCGTATATTTTTTGAATATCTTCTTTTTTCAACGCTGGAACAGGCAACGAACAATGATAGTTAGATATTTTTTACAAGTATTTATCTTTATTCCTACATACATAATAGTCCTTTGTTTCTCTGTGTGCGAACATCTGTCTCTTCCACCGGACTCTCACTCTTTTTTAAAGTCTCGACTTTAGGACTTTGGACCAACTTGCTGACGTCTGTGCATAGCCAGGATAAAATATTTTTAAATTGTCCTATATATTCCATTTTTCCGATCTCAAATCGGATATAGAAATACACATACGTTTTTTTTCGTAACTGTTAGGAACGCATGGCCCAAGAGGAATATTAACATCCGGTTGAATGGTATGAACGTGCGCCGATTCTTTGCTCTGTTTACCACGTTTTTTCGCAATTTCCTCTCCATTGGCATCAATGTCCGCCTCGCCAGATTCAACTTCAACCAAAGAGGATCCATCGTTAGAAGGAGTCGTTGGATTCGATAGAACTACCGAGTCTAATGGATTCGGTGGATTCTCACTGGGTGGATTGTTTGATTTTGTAGGTTCTGTTCGAAACAGATGACTTCTTTTATAGGAAAGGAAATAAACATTTGTAATAATCTGTTGCAATTTCGAGTATAATCGTTTTAATCGATTCAAGCGTGTATTTTAAATACGGTCGCCTAGTCTTTTGAATCGAGTTTTAGAGTTGTTATTATCTAAGGCTTTCGAGTGTAAAATCACCGGTTAACCGTTTACCGTGTGCGTAAAGTTGATGATCACTGATTACACAGATGATAACGATAGAGGTGTAATTTTCGACTTTAAGGTAGCCGAGAAGTCGGTAAAATATTATAGAACGATATTCTTGAAAACAAATCCACCTGGAATAATATTCAGAAGCTTCGGAAGGTATGAACTACAATCAACGAGTATAAATATTCTTCGTAATGCACAAAATCCTGTAATTTCACTATTTGTGGATTTAGTTTATTACGTATATTTAACCAATCACCTTTTTACAAAGTAATTGTTTACAGAACTATATAACCACCCCAGAAAATTGCCATTTTCTTTGCAGCAACAATAAAACGAAACTCTTAACGATTATTATTTATCCAGTTCTTTCGTGATCCCATCTCTACGAGCTAGTCGTTTCACAAAAATGAAATCCCTTAAAAACTCGAATTTATCCCTCGACTATATAGTTGGAAACTTTATTCCTCGGAATTCTTATTTATCAACGAGCTCCATAGACCGCGTTATTAATCGTTGATCGGTAGCGTTTGTTAGACCCGATCACAAGATGCTCAGCGCTAATGCATCGCAAATACCGCGATCGTCCGGCTAATTACGATCGGGCCCGGTCGAGGATCATTTACGCTAGGCGTAGGTTGCCGCAAGAAATCGCGTAATGATCGGTTACATCGACCTGGACACAGTATTACTCAGGTATTAACCGATCCGTGTATCACTACGCGGCTAATTATCACGATCTACCAAGGTATCGGCTCTGCTGTCCGTTCACTTTGTATCACAACTTTATTACTCGTAAGACCGCTTTCTCGAGCTTCGTGATCGCGAACAGGAACAAAAGAAGACTCGCTATCATGGAGCGAAGCTTCGATCCGCTGGTAACACTCACCAGGAAGTGGCGATGGTTCTTCGTGACGAGTCTGTCGGTAATATCTTCGAGATGCATCGTTGTTCTATCGATGAACGTTTTATTTTGGTCGTGGACAGTTGGTCATAAGGCTTCTTTTCTAATTTTATGATATATCGTGGCCAATTAAATATTAGCTGTCCTAAATATTTGTGTGATTTTGTCCTCGGATGAGTCTAGGATCCAGATATCGACGACGAATCACTGATATCAAATCGAAATTTGAATAAAGGAGACATTGGCGAACAGATTATTTGCATCAACTTTTGTTTTATCAACGTTTATTCTTATTCCAGTATGTTATGGACAATATTGAACATCAGTTTTCTCATAGTTTATATTATAGTCGTGATAAAATATTTACCAAATATTACAAACATCTCGGACACGAAGAAGTTTAATTCACAATATCAATTAACGCCTGAATTCACGAAGTCCAAATATTCTTATGCTGTTTATTCCACGTTTTCGAGGATTAGCTATGAACATTTTTATACCATTTTCCTCGAACGCGAGAATCCTGCGACAATTTTCGAACGGGTTGCTGAGTGTCGATTCGTGTGCCAGTGTTTGAGTTAATCGGAGGGTTCAAAATCTCTTCGGTTTCCGTGGTTTTTTGGGGACCGATATGAAGTTGCTCGCACATACGCCATTTATTGAAGTGTTCTCGACTGTATGGATAGGGATCACCGGGTACCTTTATATAATTGTTGTCCGTAACATATTGGCTTGTGTTCTCCATTTGTTCCGAGCTCTTAACGAACAATTCTTTATTGTCGTCCGTTTGTTGTTGTTCGTCTCTTGCGGACTCTTCGTTGCGTCCGGAAGATTGCCTTTCTGAAAGAAATATTTGCGAATGAGAAATTAATTTATTTCATTATTTTAAAATAATTAACAAAAAAAAAAAAACAAAGGCAGAAGTTGAGATTTATGTAGCACGTAATATTCGAAGAACTAAATTAATATCGGAAAAATATGAAAAAAGATTGCATTACCTGTTGCCGGTTCCAACGACATGGACTCGTAGCCAGGATAATAGTCGTCTCCGTATGAATTGGAGTAGTCTAAGTTGGACTGATAATTATCTGCCTGTGCATTTATGTATTCATCGGTCTCATATTTCCTCGAATCCCTCCGAGAAGACGTGAACACTGAATTTTCACGTGCAACTTGATTCTCTGCTTGCGATCGACTGAAAGAAACGTCGATTTCTTTTTCGCCCATTGTATTTAAATTGTTCGTAAAATTCGTGCCTGGGTCTGACTGTTCCTGCGGCTCAAAATTCCCTCTTTCTTGTTGCTGTTCCTGAGCCGTATTGTTCTCGTTCCACGATGTATTTTCCACGTTTGTGACATTTTCCTCCGTGCTTTGACTCTTCATGACGTTACTCTGTTCACCACCTTCCGTCTGTTCGCGATTAACTCTTCTCGATTCTTCCGAAACCCTTTGCTCGAAACTTCTCCAACCACCCTCGGTATTCGTTGAAAAATTCAAAGTCCCTAAGTTCACATCGTTATCCAACGAATCTAGAACACTCAAGGGTCTGTGGAATTTTAATTTTCCGTTAATACCACCGTTATTGTATCTTTTCGAGAAACAAAATGTCTCGGTATGCAATTTCTTGATATCCAGTTTCTGAACGTCGGTGGGGCTGCTGACTTTTTTTGCGTTCATATTAGGTTTCATTTCTTTGGCGTACTCCGGATCTTCTTCCTCTGCTGTGGTCTCGTCGCTGGTAGTTGGTATTGCTTGCACATCCAGTTTCGGCTCAGGAGGCTCCGGTCTGATCGACAGCGTTTCTGTACGTCTGGGATTTTCTGAATCGATAAAGTCCTCTCTAGAAGGGTCCAGAGGCACTTTGGATTTTAGAACGAGATCCTTCCACGCGTTGATCTCCACGTCGAAGTTCGCGTTACTAGGAATGTTGTAATCCTCGTCGACGTTGGTTTCCTTCATCACGATCGGCGACATTTTCAGTATCTTCTTCACGGACTCTATGCCCGCTGCTTCTTTAGGTAATTCATTCGAAACGTTCGTTTCCGAAGATTTATCCGACTTTCCGCTAGATAATTCGACAGCTGCTTCATTCTTCTTATCAGTATCTTTCGCAGAGTTCATCGTCAGCTGCAAGTTTCTCATTGTGTGGATGGCGTTCACGTCGTAGGTGGAAGAAACTTGATCACTCGAGTAATTGGAGTCTCCAACGAACGAATTCACGTTCTCCATTTGATGCAAACGGTTGTTCAAGTTTTGTTTCGGTTCCAACTGTCGACTCGTGTCCACCTCCTCGGCGAGACTGGTACCCCATTGAAAGTTCACGTCCATGTTATCGTGCAGATTACACGTAGCATCCGGGGTGGCTTCGTTGCCACAGTTTCCCGAAACCCCACCCTCCATACGTATCACTGGCTTCTTCTTTTTCTTATCCTTCTTCTCGTCCTTTTTGTCCCGTTTCTCAGGCATGTTAGGCTCTCTAATTGGTGGCTTCGTGCTCCTGGGAGCGCAGCTTACGATCGTCCGGACTGGGCGATTCAGGAGATCGGTCAGAGTTAGAAGACCGTGACGCGCGAGTGGCGATTGACGATCCCGTTTTGGATTTGTGTCATCGGTAACGCTGTTTTCCATTAACATCCTTGTCGATATAGAATCAGAATCTTCGTCTTTAAGCGTTTCTCTATCGGGTTTTGAATCCGTGGTCGTATTATTCTCCTCGATATCCGTTTGATATCCAACGACCTCTGTCGAAGAATTCTCGCGAAGCTCTGAATTTTTATACGATTCTTCGATAGCATTGACCTCTTGATCGTCCGCATCCTCGAGTTTGAAATTAATTACCGTTTGTTTAACCCTCAAATACTCGGGCAATGATCCTATTTCGTCGATCCTATAGTCTACAAAGCGTTACATTAGCGCTGAGATCGCAACTATCGATTCAAGCATACGTCGTTAGGACACGTGAATTTGAGGATATCCGACAAGTAATTTGATTTGACCGTAGGGTAATGTTAGAGCGATACGTTGAGGATTAATTGATAGGAAACTTAATCTGTTACCTGGTTTGAGGAAGTCCTTTAGCCAAGAGAACATTCCATCTGCTTTTCTTGCATCTTTCTCTTCAGCATATTTGATCGATACTGCACGTGTAAAGTTTATTTTAGCTTTAGAAAATGTTCAAAATTGCGCTATTATATCAGACACAATCGTACGAATTATTTTATTGTATAAATCTAACGTTCTAAATTTTATTGATTCTGTCGATTCGTTTCTAAATTTTCGTCGACTACCGACAAAGAAACGGCACGGTTAACAGGTTAACTACACATCAACGCGAAAATTAAGACTATTGCCAGTGTACGATAGAATACAATGTACCATATAACGAATATAAATATAATTATATTCAAGATGACTTGCCTACGGTTAGATTTCTTTTGAAAAGGGGGATGAAGAACCCTCGAAACAGTTCGATAGAGCTGAGATGTCCTCGCAGCATGATGCTTCCTAAAGTCAGCAAAAGTCTACGCGTTTACGGTTACTGGATGAATTTTGTGGATAAGCCGAATGTTATTGAACTTCCGAAACTTCTCGGAATTTCCAGAAATCTCTGTTCTTGATTGGTTTTTACCGTGGCTTATTGATAGGTTCGCTAGACTGTCTGCTTTTCCGATTTCGCTTCTTTGCTTTTCGCTAACTTCGATTAACAAATGAGAGCGTGAACGATATTGCAACGATTTCCATAGTTTCATTCGATGAGATGCCTTGAATCTCGTACAAAGATTATCTGATTACAGAATCTTCTCCTAAATATTTCAAAACAGTTACTGAACATAATTAACATTTAATGTGCTGTAACAGTTAGAAACTTCTATATATATTTATTTATTTAAGATGTATTTTACTATTTTATTTTGTTACGTTGTATTGTGCATTGCGTGCGATATTCCTATGAAAACAGAACGTTGTAATCCTATCGGGAAACCACTAAAGGTATATAGTTAGAAATTTGTAAAAAGCTTAGATGAGATACAAGCTCCCTGATAGTCTGCCTATTTTTTCCACAATTACAAATAACGAGATTAAACTTTCTACTCAGAACGAAACTCCTATAGAAATCGACGAGTCGCCTAATGAATAAACTAAATTTCATGAACAGCAAGTAGTATCGGGTAACCATTGCACGAAAGGTAAAGAAGAAATCTTAGCCAAGTTCTAAGTAGTTCTAGCCGTAACTTTCGCCGCAGAAAGTTGGCAACGAGACATAATTATTCCGGGTAAATCAACCCTGGTGAGTTCCATCGACTCATCGAAGCCGCAGCTCGGAGTCTGGTTAATCATTGCCAAAACTTTCCTCCCCATGAGACCAAAGACCCTCTCGCACGCTTAATGCCATAATGGACACTTCTCTTTCTCTTTTCGATTGCCTTCCCTATTGATCCAAAACCACTAAACTCGCATGCTGCGCGTTAGGTTCGTTGCTCGCAGATTGTCCCAATTTTTGTTCGTGCAAGGGCAAAATGTCCCTTTTAACAATCGTAGACTCTCGCTTTATTTCTCCAGAGAATTTGCAGTTTCGCGACATTTGTAACATTTTTTAACGCTATAATCGCTTCGTTACTACCATTCCTCGACTTAAAACGGGGAAAAATGAAAAGACCTGCTAAGATTTCCGATACTTCTTTTTCGTCCTTACGCGATACGAAGACCAAAACGCAAGAGGAAATTCCTCAAGAAAAAAGATTACACGCGAAATGAATCGGCGCATCGATGCCACTCCCGAGGAAAAATAAATGTCTTACGTGTTATCAGATCTCCCGGCGGAGATCCGTACGGTTGTTCGTGATGTCGCATGCGAATGGCCATGGCGATTCGGCCCACGTACCGGCGCTAACCGTTAATAAAAGCTTAAAGGACATTATCGTAAGCATTGGTCGGGACATTAAAAAGCGCACGTGCCTTTAACGGTAGGCCGTCGATGCAATTTTAAACAGCTATTTCCGGCCACCGCCACCTATCGTTCACGGTGACACATGTCCCCGGCGCTGTAACACAAATCCAAGGGATACGCCCGGCTGAATACCAATTGCGAAGGAACCACGCCAAAGGGTGAAACTTCTGTCCGGGGACTTGTTCTTTGCCCAGTCAAAACAAACATTCCACGTCCTCTAATAATATCAATCCAGCTTATTATTCCCTCGGTCTTTCTATTTCCAGATGGACTAACCTTTTCAACGCGACTTGTATCTACAAACTTTTGCCAAATCCGAGTCCACCCTTTATTAATTTCTTAATTTCGTTACATAAACATTATCAATGTACATCTTCGTTATACATCCTGAACCACGACTAAAACTTAGTCTACTAAAAATAATTCTGTAAAAATTCTGTATTCCAAATCGATCTAAAAGTTTCAGTTCTATCGAAAATTCGGGTCACGATGTAATTAATCACGGTACCTATACATGACACGCAAGGGCATATGCGGGGCCACTTTGAAGCATCGTAACCGGTAGCATTCGCGACGTGCCATCATTCCCGCGCTGGAATAGCGGTTATTTTTTCACGGGGCAAAACGGCGCGAGACAGACTGAAAGACGTACGGCAACGAAGGGAGGGACATTAGCCATAAATTCGTGGGTCCCCAGTGGCGAATAGCGGAGGAGCCAGCGTGCCAATTGTATAAATTGGCTATGACAAACTTATCGTCCCGCAGGCATGCGTGCGTACACGCGCGTCGCAGCGACCCACATGTAAGTCGACCGGCCTCTCTCAATCTCTCCCTCGCTCTCTCTTTCTCTCTTTTTCTATTTGCTCGTCCACGGGGTCGATACTTTCACGTCGGACGGAATTCGGTGCAGGTGCGTCACGACGCCGGTTTCCCTCGTGCTCGTTTGAGACATCGTTCCCCGGAGGTCTAGCGGAGAGAACGTGACGTTCCACCTCTGACCGCGCACGTACGAGCCGCTTTTGTCCCGCGAATCGTCGCGTACGACCTTTCCGCCTCGCGTAAATCGCTCCACCACCACCGCCTCTAACCATTTCTCCGTGTCGATTCGAGGTTAATGTTGCTCCACTGCGGTGAAAATGTGGGAGAACTGATCGTTAAGATTAGAATCCTCGGAATTTCATTCTACTCGCGATTTTACGAGATGTGAATGCGAGGTGCGACTGGAGAGATGTGATCGTACGACTAGTGTCGATTTACGCTGATTGTTACTTTGTCGAAGGAAACGATACGAAGTCTATTTTGCTAAGCTTTCACCTTTTTCCGTTTATCGTACTGCAATAATGTACCAGATATCGAATCACGCCTACAATATTGCAGCAAATCGAAATATTTGCTGTAAACTGTATCATTCTTGAAACCGTAATATTTTAATTTCGTAAATGTTGATTTTGAAATGATTTGGTCCGTTTATACGATCCAATATTGTTGTATTTAAATACGTTAATTAGGTCTGCAAAAGCGATAAGAAGTCAAAGAATCGTTCGATCGATAGAGCGTATCGGAACGCTCGATCAGTAATTAATCAACCTAAGTAAATTAATTTGTCTGAATAAAATAACATTGGTTCGCACAAACATACATATCCCAGTAATTAATATTAAAACCAACATTTACAAAACTCCGATAAATTGTTACCTACGCGTACCAAATGAATTCTTTACGCTTAAACTCTGGCTATTTATCCCAATTTTGGTATCTCAACTAACGATTACCCGACTAAAACGATTTTTAAAGAGAAATACTTTAAAGACGTATCGATACACCCCCCTTTCGCCAACCCCAAAACATCCAAAACCCTCCTCTCCATCAAACTTTAAACACTTACATAGCGCAAAGTTAAACAACCAATCTACTAATCCACTCGAAAACAATTAAGTTACTTAAGCAGATAGTTGTCGTCAGTTCTTAGATCGGAATCACGACGATTAATCCCAGGTCTGTCGTCGACGATCGTTTAAGTCGGCGAACGATTTACACCGGAGCTGCGCTCGGAGCGTGTCGGGGGAACAAGGGTGAGTTTACATTCAGGGGGTAGCTTGTGGGGGTGAAACCGCTCGTTTATCAGTAACCGACTCTAGTGAAAGCGACACCATGCCTGTACGCCGCACGAATAACAATCCCCGTGCCACCCTACCGGTCCCGATGCGAAAAGTATTGGCCGTACGACCCTGCCTAACCCTCCGTCTATCCCTGGACATTATTTACACGGCTACTGGGTGCTTTTTTTTATTTTCAATTCACTTAGAAGCCAACGAGGAATTTCCTGGGTTTTAAAGGGGTCTACCAGGCCTCGAAATCAAGCCCAGGAACCGCGAACTCGAGACGTCGTTCCTGATTTCGTTCGATCTGCCAGCGTGCCGGGATAATCGCTCGAAAGGACGAGTTTCTTCAGTTCTTTCAATTTCGTGTGGAAACAGCAGTCGAATACGGAAATGGGGTAACAGTAGTTTCGTGTATATTAGATAAATCGGCGAATTGAAAATGGATGTTACACTTGCGAAAAAATAAATTGATCTGATTGCATTCTGATTTATGATGATCGGTGATCATAAAACTTTCTGGTTAAGAGATGACTACTTATTTGTCCAAGTAGTATCGTACAGTGGGCAACGTGCTAGTTAAAGCCGTCGCGTTCTTTTCATCGTGCGAATCTTCTCTGAAAACCTAAGTCAACCTATCTTGTCGGAGAATTAATCCGTAGCGATTTCAAATGCGATCGTTGTATCGGTCGAACGGAGGAAATTGATTGGCGCGAGGCGTTTCGGATCTCGTGGACGGGTGGCTGCGTCAAACTCGAGGCCAGCTTCTTGTCGACCCATTTTGCAAGTGTCGTCGTGGCGGCGGCCTAATTTGTCAGTTGTCGAGTTAGCGTCCTCCGGGGGATTCCCCTTTTCCGTGCGCCTGCCCCATCGGGACGGTAATCAACCGGTGAATATCTAAACTGCAGCTTCGAAACTCGGCTCCCTCATCCCCGGATCCTCCGGTCCACCCCCTTCGTTCTCTCATTTATAAAGAACAGACTATTCCGGGACAGGAGGTGCGATTGATCCACCCTTGAACCCGTGTGCCGCGTCCTCCTCGTTGCCTCTATTCCCACGTCGGCCCTCGCAGTCGCTCTATTATTCCGTTCTTTCGACAGAAACCGGGACGGGGATTCGACGAACTGTGACTGACTCGCGCAACCGGGGTTATTTAAAGGTTCCATGTAAATAGAGGTATATTTGTGATTGGGTACGGTACTGAGCACTTTGGATTATGGGGCCAATTTTCCAGATTAATTTATATCGTACAAACTGCGTTAGATGGTTTTATCGAACGCTCCATTTCTTTAATTCGTATTCTATTAATTTCTACCAATTGTATTTATATAAAAACTTACACGTCTTACACGTGGAATTATAAGAAGGAAACGTTCCTGTACCTTAAGCTTATATCTATATTTAATTAACTGTAAATGCTGCGTACACAGCACGCGCCTCGTACAATCGCATTACGCGATCGTTTCTCGGCAGAGACGGCCGTAGCGAATGGATTAAAGAAAGCAATCTTCAAAGCGAGCAAGAGTAAGTATTAATACAATAACTCTCTCCGAAAGAAAAAAAAAGAGAGAGGGAAAAGAAAAGAGAAATCTCGCCTTAAGAAGCACACAAGGCTTAAACAACAGAAAAGTGGCAGCTAATGTTCCGCAACGTGGCAGGTGGATTCCCTTCATGCTTGTCACGAGATTCTCTCTGTCTCTGTTTTTCTCTGTTCCGCGTGCTGTTCGCATAGCGGATTTCAGGGCTTTGTAGTCATCCATTTTCAAGCTCACCCCCTTGCATTATTTAAATAAACAAGAGGCCGGGGTCGGGGTAGATTGGCTGGCGTCTCTCTTCTTGCGTCGAGCGGCTTCAGTGACGAACAATTATCCCCTCCCCGCGATTTTAGGGAACGAGAACGAGACGAAGTGACAGGCTAAGGGGGTGCTGACGCAGTGCCCGCGCCTTCTAATGAATTTTAAATTGCCCCGCATTCATAACGCAACCCCGTTGACAGTCGGGATGAACCGGAGATGACAAAGTAAAACGGCCGACTTAATATCCGGGCAAGAACCGTAAACAGCCGAGACGCGGAATTCGCGAGAATTATTAGGATTTTGGAATTCCGTGCGATCGTGATAACGTAACACTTTGTTCGTACGTATTTATAGAAATTCTCTAATTTAAAAGTATCCGCTACAAGTGCTAGAATTTTAGAACGTTAAGAATTTTGAGGGAATTTAATATTCTAAGAAGAAGATTGGAAACGAAGTATCTCGACAGAATTTAGAAAATTAAAGGTATCCACTGTTATCAATTCAGGAAGCAATGAACCTGAGCAAGATTTGAAAAATTAATTTCGAAGGAAAATAGATCGTGTTTCTCTACAAAGTTCTTCAGTTTCGAAGGCACTTTGCGTGGACAGCTTAAAATTCTTCCATCAAGGCGTCGACTGGATGGCGGCATCATTTTTCAAACGGAAACATAAATTTCTCGAAGCGTGTTTGGGTCGAGCTTGAAAAACTTGTGAACGGTTTATTGTTCCACGTATAGGGTGAGTCACTTCGGACGAGCCACTCGAGCAATCCGTTTGCTTTCCAGCGTTGCAAACAATTGTACGAAGAATCAAAAGTATGTGTATTTATCTAAATTTTTATGCACTGTTCCAAGTGTATTCTGTCCATTTTTACACAGTGAAATCACGAACGTGGACAATCTACTTATCGGTATATTACCCCAGGACAAATTCCAAAATTAGTCCAACCTCGCAGTCTTCCAACAACGAGAATCCTGTGCCCGATGATCGCCAAGAAACAGCGAAATAAAATCTTTTCGAAATAATTGAACGAAATGATCGGTTCACGTTCGAACGCGGTCTAAAACCGTGAAAACGGACCAGTTTGACGCGTGTAATCTTGTCGGACGATTCCGAACGCAGAACGGCCAATTATCCGTGCGTGCACGATCCGTGGCGATCGTGGATTAAAGCGTATCATCGACGGCGTTACAGTTATTTAATGCGAACAGCAGCGGTCGTTGCGAGCGATTTACATGCGTGTAAATTATCGTTTGGGGCACAGACCGGTCCTACTTACTACATTGTGCGACTCTTTGGCCTCTTTAATCCGCCACCGAACGTTCAACTACCGGATATTAATTTTTTTGCAGATGAATTTAAAATTCGCATCACGTAATGGCCAGAGTCCGGAAGTTTCCATTCACCGCGCCGAGGGTGGCCTTTTTCGACCATGGGAATTATTAATTTTCGCGCAAGCGAAGGATAGTTTGTTTCCTGTGAAGCAAACATGTTGGAATCTTATTAAAAGGTCGAAGAATAGATTTTTAACGGGACGTTCGTAACGAAGATTCGAATTCCAATATACGAAACGATAGGTTTAGTCCAGATAATTCGACGTCAATTTTTCGAACAAATTTGACTCTTCGATTAACGTGGCGTCAAATTTCTGCTGCGAGCTACAGTTCTACTATAGCGTCGATGTAAGTACCAACGCGCTCAAGTTCCTTGAAATCTTCAAATCTCTAATAAAACTCCCAGCTTCCCAGAAACAGACGATCTACTTCACGAGTTGATTTCCAAAAATCAGATATAAATTATTCTAGTGTCGTCTAATGCCTCTGAGAAAGAAATTTCGTAAAATTGTAAGGTTCGGCCGAATCAGCGCACAAGCGTCCAAGGAGTTGTCGAAACTCAATTCAACCGCCACCTATCTGCCGATTCGAAAGCTCGAAAAGCTCGGAAAATACGCGAGCGAATCGCCGCACGTCGTGGCGCGGCGGCAGCTGGAAACACGTCCGAGTAATCATCGCTCGAGATGTCGGCAGCCATTCGGAAACCCGCATTCTCCCCCAAAAATACTTGACCATCGCTCCTCTCCTCCGAAGAACCGAGGATAAAGAGAGAGAGAGAGAGAGTTAACATTACGGCGTACCATGAATTGCTGGCTGGTACCGGTGCATCGAATTGCCGCCGCCTGACGTGCATAAACCGCGAACAATTCGCGTTGTGGAACATAACCGTGAAGATGCTAGCCGGAAGTGGCGTCTTGGGAGCAGTCGCGTACGATCCGGCGGCCAATTGCCGGCTGGAATTCCAGAGAATCCGGGCCGAGCCGTGTTTATTGTTCGGACCGATTGGTCGGGCTCTGCTTGACGCAAGAAAACACGAGACAGGTAAGGTAACACGAAGCACAGTGGCGGAGAACAGCGCGAAAATAGACCGGCGTCTGGCCAACGTCCTCCGGCTGTCCGATAAACACGCCACTCGAGCCGCCGCGAAAAACGCGCTATCGCCCGCTGCTTTCATCTCCGAGTCTTAGGACCTTGCTCGTCGGCGCTGGATTTGGGTGTTCTACTTAGTTGAACGTGGTTTGAAAAGTTATCGTCAGTCGTTTAGATATGAGCCTTTGCGATTGTGCGATTCGACGGTTGAAGAAGCTTCCTTTGAGTCGCTTGGATTAATCGAGCACAAAGATCGTACAGGGTAATTGCGTTTACGACAAAGAAAGATGGAGTGAAGTTTTCCGGGGAGATTTTCTTCGAAAGATTTCCTTTTTCCCGTTGTTCTTGTTCCCAGTAAGGAATGTTAAGAAAAATCGGTCTGCCAGTGGGAAATTTATCTTAGAAGAAGAGGTTCTTTCGCAGGAAAGCTAACTTTTAAATACAAAACACGCAGCCTCGGAGCATAGACAGACCGATACGGTGTTAAATGAAACGAACAGGTGCCGAAAATCGGTGGAAATTCGAGACAGTCGACGGGACGAGTATACCCATCGGGCAAAGTCTCTCGAAGTCAGACGATCGAACTACTTCGAAGCCTGTCTCTGGTGTAGCTCGCAGCCCCGGCGAGCAGAAGGGGGTGGGATGATGAGGTTTGGGGGTGGTTTCCGCAGCGAGTTCCCTGTCTGCGGCCGGATGTTGCGTCAGTGATACAACTGGATGATACTTCGTACCCCGGGGCCATTCCGAGTCTGTAAGTTAGCCACGTACAATTACCATACATCTCGGCTAGCGTTGCCGTTACAATGTTTCGACGAGCGTTACGGATAGATGCGTTCGACCGACGTTTAGACGCAACTTCTCGGTGAAACGTGAAAAGAGAGGAGGGAAACGCGCCAGGATGGTTCTGACGAACGTCAGACCAAGTAAAATGCGATCCGTTTAACGTTAGATCTAAATAGACGCACGTTCTATTTTTTCCCTAATACACGCGTTTCTATTTATTCCTGTAATCTGCTGGTATCGCGTTATAAAAAGTTGATTATCGCGGGTGCATTAGAGCAATTGAAACAAGCGATTCGACCGTACAGCCATAGAATGATTCCCGTCTCGGACTTAATTGCTCTACAAACGAGCCGACTACGTTTCCATTCTCCACGAAATCGATACTTCATCCGCAAGTGGGTCACCCCTTCGACCCCTATCAGAATGCACCGTTGCTAAAAGAACTCTTCGTCCTACTGGAAGAGAAGAAAGAAAAAAATCTGAATAAAAAAATCACCGTCCCCGATCCCATTGCAAATTAAGAAGAAAGATAAAGAAATAATCCATTCGAACGATTTCAAGGGAGGGTGAACAAATGCAACCCTTTTGCTGTACGAGCTTATAAATGTCAGCAGAGCCGGTGAATCCGTCACCCTTGACAACTTGTGGTTTTTTTCTCGTGAGTTTTAAGTGGCAGAAGCGAAGAGGACGAGGGAGGAGGGAGGAGGGGGTAAGATTTAAAACAATTACAAGGCATCGAGGCGAAACGGTGGCAGAAGAAGAAGGAGAAGAAGCGGAGGAAAAAGAGGGGAGCTAATCTTGAGGGCGGTTTAATTAAAAGTGGTGCCAACTGACGGGTGGCCATCGATCAACGCCGCCCGCGTCGCCGACTGACGTTTACAATGGCATTCCCGTATTATTCTATGACAGTCCCGGACATAGCTTCGCGGAAACCGGCTCCGCTTTCGTCCGTAATAACTTCTAGTCACGGACCGTCTGTCGCGGATCAAATTTATCGCCGAGGACGTCTCCTTCTTCCGGGACTACTTAACGACGAGCGACGATTCGCTCGAGCTACTTGTTTGCGACGATGCTTCGTTGATATTTCATTTCTTTAAAGGGAGCGTCGAACGTTAGAAAAGACAATAATTTGGCGACAAATCGAAATCTTTGAAAAGAAAATCGATATTGTCTGCAACAGTAAACGCTAAATATCCTAAGACTTTTTATTTTCTACTTATCGATGTATGCCAATTTTAATAAAATTTCAAGCACAACTAAACGGAGTTATAGGAAAAATTCGCTATCTTGGAATATTTATCGTTCTACGAGACGATCAATCACGGTCGAATCTCGGAGACGAGGCGGAAGTACGAGGCCGAGTCTTGACAACGAGAGCGTTATCTTGGAATTCCAAATATGTCCGACGAAAGGATCGGGCAAGGACTACGTTCGAGGAGATTGCGCTTGGTATTTCGAAGTCGATCGGTATGTGTCGAGAATGTCCACCGTGTGACGTTCTAACGCCCTGTCACCCTGTCGACCTTTGCGTGCCGAGACATCCCCCGAGACATTCCTTGGCCAGGGTCTTGGAACGTCCGAGCGTCTTGGAACATTAATTGCGGAAAAAGGCCACTCGTTAAGCTTCGATTCGCCGCTTTCAAGCCGCTCAATGGACACCGAGTTCGTGGGTGGAAACGATAACGTCGACGGAGTAGCTTTCCCGAGTAAAGTGCTCGAATTTAAGGCTACTTCTGCGGCAACAATTTGATTTCGATTGATTTTATTCCCTTCTTTACCTCGCCGTCGTAGATATTCGTCGAGACGAAGTAAAATTGCTGGATTTG
Source organism: Bombus bifarius (assembly GCF_011952205.1). NCBI lineage: Eukaryota > Metazoa > Arthropoda > Insecta > Hymenoptera > Apidae > Bombus > Bombus bifarius. Next base: position 216,007 of record NW_022884897.1, on the reverse strand, counting down.
TTAACGTTGGAATTCTTTCGTCCAACGATACTGATAAAGGGGATCGATGTGGACGTTGAGAGAAAAAGAACGCCTTCGTATTTTAGAAAAAAGGAAAAGAAACGACGACGAAGGATAAAGAATACGACGAAAAGAGTAAGAAGTTCGTTTCGATCGAACAAGAACTCCGAATCAAAGGGCGAATCTCGTTGAAAACAGAGCAGAAGCGGTCGCACACTCGGGTCAAGGTGGATAAGAAGGAATCGCGGCTAGGTGGACAGAGCGGCGCGGGGTTAGCCAGGGTGGAAAAAGATCATGGGACTTTGCGTGCAGGCCGGTCATCCCTCGTGTAGTTGGAGAATTTATGCTGGTTGTCCCTAGCAGTCCGTCCTAACTAGTCCACTCGCTCACTTACCCACGGACCTAAGGAACTTGGCGTGCTCTTCGTTCGGGGGCGGACCACCCTTGAAATATCGCCTCTCTGCCCTTCGCTCGATTTTATCGGCCTTGGACGCCCATCTTTCGCTCTTTCTCTAGTCCTTTTTTTCTCAACCTGTTCCTCTTACTCTTCTCCTCCTTCCTTCTACTTGTAGTTTTCCCGTTCCTCGGCATCGAGAAGCGCGATCTCGTCGGTGGACGACGAGGAACATTTACATAGCGGCGAACTGTTTTATCGCCGGCAACCTCCATCCCGTTTCTTTTCCAAGGGATCTAGCACGAAGTGGACTCTTGCTCTCGAGATTAGCTTTCGAATTTAGTGGCGAGACTTCGATCGGGACCGGTTGCTTTTCAGGGGCCGGCCGATGTTTTTAACGTGATTGCCTGCTACGGGGGATACTCAACCCTTAAGTTCGTGACTTTTAAGCTAGCCTTTTATCGCCGATTCCCCCTCTGCAGCTCTCTGCCTTTTTTTTTTTTTTTTTAGCACGGGATTCGAGTTAATGAAAGCAAATACGTTCGATGTTCGATGAAATCTGCTTGCCGAAAGGTCGGTGTTTTTAATACATTAGTTTTGCCTCTTATCCGAGTTACTGTAATTTTTGCAATTTGTCTCTGAATTTTTGTTTCAGGTTAACCAAAGCTTCAACGCGATTTGATTTATCTTCATAGTCGAGACAAAGTATCGCTAACAAGTAGCAACGTTGTAGGTAGCAACAGGAAGGTTGCTACGTCGGCGAAGAAACTGGAATTTGAATTTTCTAGTGGAACGAGGGAGCGAAAGAGGGTGGAATACGGGAAACATAGGAAGTCCGCATGGATTTAGCTAGACGAATTTATGGTCATTCCTGCGAAGCAGATGCAAATCGAGAGACTTTCGAAACTCCATCGCGAGGGCAATAGCTTTTCATTTGACGCGAGTTCTTCTCCAACTTTTTATCTAACTTTCTTCCTCTTCTCTCCTAGATCCCTATGCATCCTCCCTTTTTTTTTTTTTTTTTTTGCAAGGAAAAGCTTTAACAACTCCAATTGACTACGACGTGCAATAAAATCACTCGAAAATATCGTTTCGTTGCCATCGTACCGCATCGCCAACTATCTGAATTATAAGAACCACGAGCAAAAAATAATTTCATTGATAAAGAAACATTGACACAGTCCCTGTGCACACTTGCGAAACAACAAGGCGTTGCACGAACATCCCACGGCCGATGTTCCATCGTGCGAACACGAATACCGAATAATACCTGAATTAATCAGAACTTTTATCGCGGCGGTTACAAGGTAACCCGGTTTATACAAGGCGAACGAAGAAGCACGGAATCCCTAGACGGCGAAGAGAATAAACGCGGTGGTATCGCGTGGCCGGTCTAACCGAATAGCTCGTGGAAGCTAGCCCTCGACGGCCAGTCGTTAGACGCGCCCCTCGGCTTAACGAACCGCAAATGCGTTGTTTTAACGACGTCGTTAATATTTAACCAAATATCTGGTGGCGGTGTGTTGCGTGACCCGGGAACGTGCTGCAGCCCGTTTGCACACGATTTACCTAATTCTTCGCAGCCGTGACGAAATTCACGATTATATCAGTTGGATCGTCCTTGCGTTTATACACGGTGGGATGGAATTACTGGCAGGGATGTAAAGGGGTTAAGCGGATAATGTTAACAATTAGTGTCCGTTGGTATATTATTTTCGAGCGTCCTTTCGCATCGTGTTTGCGTCTTTTCTTAACTAAAATAAGAAAAGCAAGCAAACTTGGGATTTTTATCCTGTATACTTGGTTGCGGAATCTTGTAGCCTTCTAATTTCGTATCATAGAAAATTATCGGCTATGAGTACGTTAAAGCTGAACAGAGACTGAGAATAAGAAAATATCAAGTACCTCTGCCTATCAGAAAATCTAATTTTAAATCCATATCAATGTCCCCATTAAAAATAGTCCACACGCGTCTCGTATAGATACCACGCGTGTCGCGAGGCGTCCACTTCTCCTAACCGAACCATCGTTCTATCCTCTTGGCTTGGGATTATTGTCGCGACGAAATACGTCACATTTCTGTTAACGCAAAAATCACATGCAAACGAGGAGAAATGAGAATTAAGAAAGGAGAGCATTCCGAATTTCGAAGAAAAATCGGAGCAAGTTACAGCAACCCAACAAACGTACACGCCCATACACACAGAGAAAAACGAATACACAGACAGGTTCTTTGCGAAAATCCCTTCGAAGAACAAGAGCAAGAGCCAGAAGAAGACGGAATCGAAGCACAAGCAGGCTAAATTGCTTCCGCCAGATCGTGTTGGTCGCGGGAAATTTCCTGAGGAGAGCGTGGCTCTCTCGACTCCCTTAATTGCGCCTATTTATGCCCCTTTGCTTCCGGCCAGCCGAAAAGTACTACGTGACGTGTTTGCAAAGAGAAAACCAGAAGACTGGCCAGATCCAAGAGAGACAGATAGTGTACGGTCCGCTAATACCCTGTATCCTCGATCAACCGCGACACATCGATCTCTCTCCTCGAGCTCGCTTCTCCGTTCTCCGTCTCTCTTTCCTCTTCGGTCGAAGCATCGGCAGCAGTAGCAGCAGCAGCAGTAGCAGCAACAGCAGCAGTAGTAGTAAGCTTCTGCGTCTCAGAAGCGTATTGATCTTTGGGGGCGCTTTGATCTACCAAAGGGTCTGCCCCCTCGAACGTCCCACCACCCTTTTCCGAGCAGACACTCGTCCCCCGGCGTTCCAGAAGAACGCTCCACGCGAGGATCGGCGGAAGGCACGTTCGACACCTAAGTTTCCCAGTTCTTTTCCTTCCGCTTCTCGAGCCTGTTTGTCGGCGTTGGATATAGGACAGAAGAGGAGTAATTAGAAAAATGAGTTACCTCGGAGCGCTCTAGTTAGAGGAAGATTGTCAGATACAAAGCCGAGTTGAAGGATGGAATCGTAGGGAGGAATTTTCTACCAAACGGTTGGGATTTTTATTTTCGAGGTGATCACGTTACATCTTCGAATTTCCTATGCACGCAGACGCATCGACGATTTAGAGATCCGTGGATTATGGACGAACTTACTCAGTTTTCGATAGAATATCGCTAGTCGGTTTGCAAAATTTTATGAAAGAACTTCTGCGTCGAGGAGAGTGCCTCCACCTAATCGATCGGAGAGGAAAATTCGTAAGAGGAAAAATGAAGAGGAAAGTCGTGGGTATTCGGCGATAATTGGCAACCGCAGGGGCAATTGCAGGGACCTCTGAAAAATGGCGATTCAAAGTAATTTAGCTCGGGCCCGTGGCCCCCTATAGATCACTGGCGCGAATATTTAGGGAGTTAATTGCCGATATATTTTATTAGAATTGCGTGAGCAGCTCGGCTGTCTCCATAAATTCCTTTCGCCGGATGTCCCTGCGCTTTAGCTGCGCGCTCGCTCGATCCTCTTCCGCTTTTCTCGTTGCCAGTCCCGTGTTTCTAATTAAACGTTCCGGCATTCGGTCTGCCAAAAACTCGCAACTATGGCAGCAAGAGTGGGGATGGAAGCTATTCGAACGCATTCGTTTTCACGAAATTTGTAATTCATTCGGTCCGAAACTTTGTCCGTTTAAAGCTGGAGCATAGGGTGAGACGCAAGGGTGGTTGAACCGGTAGACGATCGGTGTTTTGTTACTTTTGGCATGTTGTTGCTAAATTGTGGATAAAGTTACGGCTTACATTAGAGCGTACTCCAGTGTTTCCGATGTTGACGTAAAGTTAATAATTGGTGGAACGTGTGTTGATGATTAGTCCGAAGCTCGTTATTTCTCCATATATCTTTCGTCGGTCATTTAGTCGCTGAATTACTCTTTCCAATCTTAACGAAGTAACCAGATCTCAAGTTATAGCATACAGAATACGACTTATTTATTTGTCAGATTGTAGAATGGAAAACCGCGGGGATGTCTATTTCTTTCAAATATGAAAACCGACGTAATTTCTTATTATGTTTACGATCCACCTACCCATCATTCTAACGCTTGTTGGACGATACTTGTAACTATCTCGGTTCAGCCAGAAAAATGCGATGCCATTAATTTCGGGGACGAAAATCTCACGAACGAGCGGACACGTCTGTAAAAGACTGCTGCCAGCTGGAAGAGATTCCGTGGCGTGTTCGTGACTAACATTAGTAACTCTTTTCTTCTCGGCTGCTGCCGTCGCTTTTCCTTCTCTTTCACCGCTTGTACGGCCCTTGTTGCTATCGTCCCCTCGTTCGATCTTCACGATCGTGTTCCAAGACTACTCGTAGGCTTAGATCGACAAAGATTACATGGAAATTGTTTATTGGCAGAATTGTTTCTAACGAAACACGTTTCGTTTGATTAATTTCAATCGTACAAAATAAATAGCGTGTCACGGAAAACGCGCGAATATTCGTAGACAGGCGCTTACAGACGTATTCTTCCATGTGGATACTAATTTGTGTACGCATCTGCTATTAGCTTAATTTTGCCAACTTTTTAACCGTAGCTTATTAAACTCGGTGGTACGAAACAGTCTTGTGAAATTGGTTCGTTGTATCGATCAATATAAGATCGTGCTTATTTTGTCAACGTCTGGAAAATAGCGCAACCGACTTGGTACGACTCCGTGACGTTACATCTGTCCCGTCGTCGTCGCGGTTCTTGTAATTAAGCTGCACGAGTCTCGACGACACAGCCCGAGGCTCTGCTCTCAAGTTCCCGTTTGTAGTAACTAAATGCGTTTGACAACGGAAGCTCTGTGTCTCCCCTTGCCGCTTGTCTTAGCCGTGAGCGATATTTCTGCGGTACCGTGTAGTAGTCGCGGTTATAGCTTCACGTAAGAACGGTCTCCCGTTAATTTGATCAGTGTCGTGCGATGCGTACGAAGAAACGTGAGCGTGGAGCGAGACCACGTTGGATGGATCGCGGATTTCTGAAACAATAGCGATGGTATAATCGTGTTTGAATAGAATTTGGAAAACGGAGGAATGCGTAGAATCGCCAACAACGAGATTATTGAAACACGAGTTTACGTTTGAGGCTATTGGTAACTGTTGTGGTGGAGATCTAACTCTTTGTGAATTCACAGTAGAAAAACAAGAAAAAAGACAATGGTTCGAGAAGATGAATCGTCCGAAGCAACTTCTTTTCTAACGAATCTTATGCGTAAAAAATCACTTAAACCACCATCCATGAACTTCTAAAGAGGCGTAGCCTAAGATTTATTATGCCGCAGCTCGTAGAAACGTGTAGTTTCTACTTCCCTTGCACGTAAGCGTAAACACAAACACCCTTTTGTTCGCAAACAATGATCGATCAAAGGGTCAATCGTTGACCCGTCGATCGGGATTGTCGTTTAGATTCGCAACTGACCCGATAGAGACTGACACAGCGCGCGAAGGGGTTTCCGAAATCCCCCTGGGAAATTCTTCGGAAATAAAGGAAAAACTGGACAGCTAGCAGACTCGCCCTGTCTACCTTCCACCCTGTCCCGACCAGTTTACCCCTAATATTAATTTAATAACATGGAACGCGAGCAATTGACAGGCAATAACAGACTGGCAATCAGACGACGTACGCCCAGCTCATTGACAGAACCCTTTCGCCTCGAAGAAACTCGGAAGAACGTTGTTCCACATCGAGAGAAGGGTTGGAAAGGAAAATGGACGGGGCTGGAGGTTGGCAACCCTTTCACGGATGTCACTCGGGGCACTCAGGATCGTGGTGGTTGTTGTTCTTGTTGATTTCATCGCACGTTCGCGACCCTTCGGGAATCGAGAAGGGGTTGAAACGACGTAAGCTTCGAAGGCTCCTATTGTTCCTGAAAGAGGCCCATCCGATGGAATTCCGTTAGCACCGGACTGATCTCGGACGACTGAACACGTAGACGCGTGCAAACAGAAAAACGCGACCAGCACGTTGATTCATCTTTCTACCTTTTGTTAAAATCTGTTGGTTTTCGGCTCACTTACCGGTAAGTGCTTAGGTCGATCGTTACGCGAGCTTCCGTGCGAACGATCTTCTGTTTCTTCGCACGATTCGACGAACGATTTCGCTTGTTTCGACTTTGATACGGATGAAATGGGGAAGAAGATAACGTATGTGTGTGTTAATGAACGATAATATTAATATCAATAAATACACAAGAGTAATAGAATGCTGGAAATCATCACGCACCGTATTACTTATCATACAACTAGGGTTACAGGTTAATGCCCCAAAGCGTATCGTCTATAGACGGAATCTCTTATGTGATTTTGTCCCCTTCTAGCTGCCGCTGTAGATACAAGCAAATCAACACACCCTTATACCGAGTATTCATATTCACCAATACACTTTTGACGTGTAATACGGCGTCAGAGAAGGTTCTTATGCCACGAGAACGGAGATAGAACAGGGTAGTTCCCCGAGTTACGGAACTTGGGTTGAGCAAGGTCGACCGAATTCGAGAAGAGAGACATTTCGCACAACTAACCAGGAACTTTACAACCGATATTCTTAAATAATAATTACCAAATATTCACCTACCTACGATTATTTTTATTCGAAACACGATTTATATATATTTACATTCCACCTTAGAGTTTCTAAAAATTCTGCCGTCAAAGTTTCGAAAATCAAGTCGGTCGGTAAAAGCATCGCCCATCGCGACTTTGTTAAAAAAATGCAGCCGGCGTAAGTCACTCGCCACTGAATTTCCCTCTCGCTCGCTCCTTGGTCGGCCTGAGAAAAAATAGCAAGAGCAGAGAAGCGTGTCGTGAGGTCACCCCGTGGCCGGTATAAATATTTGAAGTCCCGAATTAAGACGAGATGATAAAGCGGTTCCAAGTAAGCGTCCGCCGGCTTCTGGCACGTATCAGCGTCCGCTCTTGTACCGCGTCTCTCGACCGCCTCCTGTAACGCTCTCGCTATCTGACCTCCGCTATCTGCACGAGTCTCTGTCGTGCACGTTCCAACAACGCGGTCGCTTGCTCGCGTCTTCGTCGGTGGCCGTTCTGGCTCGGTGTCTTCTCTCGAGGGCTGTCAATCTCGAGTGACGGGACAAGGCGTCGGTCGATCGTATATCCAGAGGGGAGCAGACCGGCCACACTTCATGAAACGCGTCGTGACGTCAGGAGGCGACGCCCGACAACCAAACCGGGACGTACACGCGCCTCTTCAAGGAGGTCCCGGTTTTTATCGAGCTCCAAATGCATTCTGGATACGCTCGAAGCTTGTTATATTGCACGTAAGCGAGCAAGAAACTTAATAAAGATTTAAAGAAGACGCAGCGTTGATGACTTAACGGCGGTTTGCATTCGGTCGTTTAAATTTGAAACGTATCGCGTTCAAATCAGCGAGATTTCCCATTTGCGGATTAATAGGTTTCTTACAGCTGTAGGTAAAAATCCTTGATCTCGCGAAGATTAAGCGGTTTGATTACTCGTAACGAATCAACGTGTTTGCATAAGCACATGCTTACGTATTCGTCGATAAATCAAGAGGAAATGGGAAGCATATAATAATAGACAGTCATAAAGTTAGCGTACCATTAAAATCAATATGATTTAGTTGCCGTTAATTTGATTGCAGTGCATATTCTCTAATCGATAGGTACCGCTGCTTTATTGTCTAATTTACGATCGCAGTGTATCATTTGTATCGATAACGAATTGTGCTAGAGTATTTTCGAAACAATTTCATTTGACAGGGATCTATGTTCTTGTCGAGAATTTTGGATCTTAATAGCCGAAATAACGCTATAGAAACACTAAATTTACATTTAGAATTCGTATTAGAATAGTTAGATATTTATTCGATAAGCGATTCCAAAGATATTCATCGATACACATTTGCACGCGTCTCACCACTTTCCTCCATACCCGACTGTTAACCGACCGAACAGTTTACATTCCTTTGTTTTCGAGATGCCGCGCACACACATACTTCCGCACACTGATATTCACATACAAGTATCACTACTACGCAGCTAATCTAGTGTAGCACATAAAATTATACATATCTCAATGGTTCTATTTATTTCTAATGTTTTATTTCCGTGTAACGATGTCAATAATTATAATTATGCGATAAATATATATTCCATGGTAATTTCAATGCTGAACATTAACGTCAACGAAATTAGAATAGCAGAAATACGTAACACTTTACACGATGGTTGGTCGAGGTTTTCCGATTGATCAATGTTATCGCGCGAAAAGAACAGAAATCGTTACGTTCGTTCGCGTCTAAATATTTGACTGTACGACGAAGAATAAAAAGAATCGAACGTAGGATATTCGTAAGAGGTTACAGACACGCGTCAGACTCGCGACCATCCGTCGCCGATAATCAACGTCCGCTCTTCCCGCCAGAAATATCCCGCGACCGTAGACAGAGATACTCACTACGCTCGAGCTGACGCGTTTCTGCATCGAAATCGTCCAAGTAGCTTCGGGACACGGAGACCTAATGGAACTGTTAATGGAACCGAGTCTCCGTTTCGAATTCTCTTTATGACGCTTCATCTTGATATTTAGAAACGCGCAAAAAGATTCGTTCGAATAAAACTGAGATTCGTCTCTAAAACTGAGCGGGAAAATTGAGATTGTCTGCAAAATTGAACTGAAAAGTTGAAATTTCTTCGATTAAAATCGTCTGCCATTAATTTTCCCCATTTCGTCTTGAGGTTTTAAACCATTTTAGAAATTAAAATCCTAGGAAAAGCGAGCTAATGTATATCCTCTGAAAGAACGTCGTAACATTTTTTAGCTTAGCCTGACAAACTTTCGTAATTTGAGCAACTTACTTATAATACTACAAACTTCTTGCCACTAAGAAAACGCAAATTTCAGCGTAGAAATCACACGATTTCTATTGTCGGGATACCACTTACGCGGAAGTTAAAAACAAATTGTAACGAACGACCCAAGTATTTGAGTTTGATGGAAGCGGTTCTCGGTGAATACAGGATAATTTGCCTGTCCTGTTTTCCACGAAGCGCGATGGCCAAAGAATCCGGCGACCCAGGCCGCCATTAATCAAGCCTCAATGGTATCAGCGTCCGAGGTTTCATCGCGATCGACCCGGGCTAATCAGGCCCTCTAACAAGAATAACCAACCAGAGATTAATTCCGGGGAGGATAATAATTCCCTATCGGGACGCTTCATGGTCGTTCCAGGTAGCTAGCTCTCGCTACGTCTCTATTTCTGCTACCTCGTATTCGCGGCGGACACTGGAGGCTTTCTTAATGCGTAGAAAGAACCGTAATAAGGATGGATACCGATAGTAATAAGAAACTGCTGTGGTCTTCTATTTTGTGCGGATCGTACTCGCGATTGGAATTGTCCGAACTGGTTGGAAGCTTCCGGGTAGATGACTCGAAGTTGTTTTTCTTTTGTGAGCGAGGTTTCATGGAGAAAAATTCTTCTTATACGTAACAACGACCCAGACGAACGCGTATTTAAAGTAAAAAAGTTCGTCAAAAAGTTTATTTAAATAATCGTTACAGCACCTTAAAGTTTATTTTTTTCTTTTTAAAAGACACATTTTTTCTTTAAACCCGCCAAAATTTTTGCCTGCCTTTTTTTTAGTTCATCGAGAAGGAAAATGTATAATAATTTAATTCCTTTTTGGTTTTTCGTTTCAGTCAATAATTACGAGGTAGATCTTTTACGCCGACTGAAAACTACAGCCTATGAAATTTAATTTTTTTTTACTTTAAAAAACATTTCTTTGCATTCGTTAAACATATATAAAACCGTACCTCAAAATTCAATAACTTCATTTCTTTCTTTCGCTTCTAAAAAAAAATCACAAAAACACGCTGTTTTAGAACATTCTAATTCAGAACACCCCCTTAATATAACTGGATGAAAAATTTCGTTAACGTAACGCGTTGTTACAGCGATTGTTTAAAACGAATATTTTACGTTAATATCATTAAACGCGAACATAATTGATATTAATTTTTACAATGCGATATATACGAAGCAAATTACTTCAACGTATTATATGTTTACATATTAAATATTGGAGAAAGTAATTTATATAAAGTAACGATCAAAAGCAGATTAAATAATAGAAAGAATTTTGTTCGTAAAGGAAAAATAATATCTTTTTTAATAGAGTATTATGTTACTGTATTATGTTACTGTATTAGTTCGACGGCCGTAAACAAAAACCGTACAAGTGAAATCGAAACATTCCTACCCTCCGATTGTTTTGATTTCGTAAGTGTAGAATCCGTACAGCAGCGACAAAGTCAGTTCCGTTTCGGATTTCGACTCGGTAATGTCGCGTTTCGTCGCAGTTTTCTCTTTTCTTGTGTTAAATGCGTACAATTTAGTGTTCGATCGTCGTATAAAAGTGGTTAATTTTACAATCGACGCTAAAGGTATCTTATGATCTCCGGTTAAATGTAGGAAAAATAAATCTATTTAATATATAAATATCTTGTTATTCATTGACAATACATACTGCGTTTTTCATGTTTCCATAAATACTAGTTCGTTTAATTAACCCTCTGTAACGCTTTATCACAATACACGTTCATTTTACCTGTATACTTTAAGCTTAATGTTATTTGCCTGTTAAAGAATTTTATGTTATTGGTATACTCTTATATGAATATCAAACGATCTGTATGTAGCAATTATAAGTTTTTAAGTGTTCAAGTTTTACATCATAGACAATTGTAACTGATCATCTTCTTTTTTCGTATTGGTAAATAAAATTTTTGTTACAGAGGGTCAAAGATCAGATGACATTTTGCGTCTAATTATTTGTTGATCGTCTGTTGTTGAATTATAGCGTAATTTACATATCAAATATATATATTGTTTTACATTTACGTTTATTTCATATGTATGCGAATATGTACATACAAATATACCATACAAATATACGAAACATTCACAATCTAGCTCAAAACACGTTACATAGCATAGTATGCAATCTCAACATGTGACCGTTTCTTAAAAACGTTAAAACCTTGTCCTACGTATTTTTTTACAAAGGAGTTTATTGAGCCCAGAAAATACAGATTTTAAGTGCATTATTCACAATAAACATGAATTTTTGTAATGGTATGTTAGGCAAAGGCAGCGATACGCGGCGGTACGACGTGGCCATGGTGTATTATGTGTCGGTGCTTTACATTTTTTGTTGTGTGATGCGGTTTTTAGGTTTAAGCCTCTGGAAAGCGGAGCTTTCCTTGTCCTATGTATTTACAGCCGTACGTGATATAGGTCGTCCGAAAAGTTTCTTTCGTTTTATAGGGAAACAGTGGATATTTTCCATTTTATATAATTTTATCAAATTACGTATGATCCATTTTGTTCTATCAAAATAAAGATCACAACGTTCGACACGTAAAAGAAAGACATTTTCCGGACAACCTAATATTAAAAAACCTGTGATCTTGCGTCGAACTTGAAGCTAGTTTACGCTAACTTATTACATAAACATAATCAAATCTAACGTCATAATAACAACACGTAATATCAACAGCCACCTGGTATTTTATAATTCGATAATAAAGTTCGTTAACGTAGCACAACTTACTCTTTTTCTCTCGCACACGACATACCCTTACATGCAACACCGTTTCAAACCTTCTTCGTCTTCGCTTTCCCCACGAAACACCGACAATTTCGTCCAACCAAAGACGTCTATTCTCTACCAAAGACATCTCTGCGATTCATGATCGACGGAATCTGGTCGGTGCGTTCGATCCATTTCACACCCGAGAAAACCAACAGCCATCCGTACGCCTAGAAACAGACTATACGACCTGGTGAAATAACGTCGGCAAAGGATCGAGATACTCGAGAAGAGGAGCAACGTAAGATACGTAGAGCAGGTAGCAGCACGGCGAGATCGTTGGAGCCGCAATCCGGTAGGACGTGCCTTGATGCGCCGTGCTGGCTCGAGATACGTGCGCGAAGATGCTACTTCTTCCGTGCAACTAGCCGGGGTAATGCTCGGGACCAGCCGCCGCCACCGCCGCCGCGGCAAGTGCATCGAGAGCACGCCGCCGCCGCCGCCTCCGGGATAATTTGCCCTCGAGAAAATAACAGGGTGGCGTAGGGACGCCTGGCTGTCGAACGACGTGCACCGTAGCGGGCCCTCCGCCGTTTCTGCGTACCTACTTACGTACCTATGCTCCGTGGAAACAAAGAGGGACAGAGCGATGGTGTATCGGTGGTATTTACCCGGATGGTCGGCGATTTTTGTTTACCGCGAAGAGGCGAGGTGTGTCGAGTGTGTGGAAAGAGGATTTCGGCAGCATAAGGCGCGAAACGGTGATGTGAAAAAGTTTCGTCCACGTGGTTATCGAAGCAACGGCGATGGCGGATTTTCTTGGAAGCTTTGTGCGATAAGTGGAAATGGTATTTAGGACGTGGAAATGCTACTTGAAGAGTTAAGAAGCGTTCTTCGCGTTGATATTATTCCAACGATGGAGCGATCGAACATTGTCAGCGGACACGTGTGCTCGCAAGGTTTTTGGATGTTTAAACTGTAGTTTCTATTTAGATAGTTCTAAATCAATCGGATGAACATCCAAAGGAACGTCGATAAAAACGATCGATCGATATAGAACGTAGATTCTCTCGAGGTATTTCCACTCGTTTCAATTTCTCACTCAGTTCGAGGCTGTTCGCCACGAAGGAAAAGGAACGACAAAAAGCGTAGAAAGCCCTTTTCTCCCCAACGGTGGTCGATTAAAACAGTGGCCTTGTAGTCGGTAATTTGCGGAAAATCGAGGCCAGTTTTTCGCCCATCGCGATCCTACGCTCCACCGAAGACTCGTTAATCTCTGCATCGGCGATGAATCGTCGCTGCAACCCTCCGCATCGGCAGGTGCGGCCAGCCTGTTCCGTATCGAAGTTTAATTCCAGAACGGAACGAGGGTCGGGGGTGGTCGGGTAAAGGCAACGAAACCGGAGCAACGGCGGCGCGTAGTCGCTCTAACAAGGCGAACTCATTACCATTCGTCAATTTGACCTACGTTCCGCCGGAGTGACCAATGGCTCTCTATTCCGTGTAATGGCCTGCGCTCCGACATCCGTCACTGTGGCACCCGGGGCCGTTATAACTGGAGCAGCCCGTTCTAAAGCCCCGATCGCCGGTCCTTCGTGCATTCTCCGACGACAGAGAGACTCATTTAGATTTGCACGGAGTGTCCACGCGGAAAGATTAAGCAGTCGGCTGATGGAAACTTAAAGAGGAGGATGGCAGTATTGGAATAGGTTCGAGGTTAGAAAGTGGCATTTAATTTCGGTTCCAAGTTCGAGAGGAACTTGGAATTCGTGGAAGGAGTACGAACCTTTCAACGATCGATCGAGCCAATCGTCGATCGACGAGAACTTCTAGAAAACCGATCGATCGTTCGTTCGATCGAACCATTTACTTCGGATCAATTCGACTCGAAACTCGCAAAAATTTATCCAAAGTCTGAATCTGATCTCCAGTATCACTTATAATACGCATAGCATGATTCGATAAATGAAAGAAATTTGACAAATTCGCGGTATAACGCAAGACTTGATATACACGGCGATATGCGAACTTCTATTAACGCACGAACATTCTCGTTCTCTTTAACGTCGAAGTATTCTCCCAGTTGGAACAGCAGCAGCGGATCCCCGGCTTCGTGGGAGATCCTCGACGATGGCTCGTTGCCGAACAAAGACGGCGTGCGTGCACCACTACCAACGAGAACAACCAACTTCGCTCGTCTTGCTCTCTCATCCGTCTCTTCCGTAGCTAGCCGTTCCTCCCCTTTCGCTTTCTCTCCATGTGTTCGCCTGGTGTCGGTTGGCATCGAGTCATTCGTTACGAGGCCGCGAACAAGAGCAATAAACGTGTCGGAGTGCAGTAACGGGTGATACGTACGACGTGAACCCTGGCCTCTCTCGACCTTCGCTTTATAGGTCTACTTCGCCACGACCCCCCCGAGACTCGATTTGTCAACTCGTTAGTGGAACTCGTTTAACCCCGGGGCCGCGTTTCGTCTCGCGCTCGCTGACCGTTCCCTCTAGTTGCTTTCTCTCTTTCTCTTTCTTTCTTTCTCCTCGTATTCCATCTATACAAGGTGGAGCGCTGTCTTCGTCGCGCCTTTAGATATTAGTTTCCGGGGTCGGAGGGCGCGATCGAGAACGAACGCTGGAATTTACACCGTGTCCCGGCGCGACGGTTACCTGGGCATTTGTTAACACTTCGAGCCAGTGGCTGCCGTTGTGGCAGCAGATGCTTCGAGCAGATTGTTGAAACCGCTGGGAACGTCTACACCGCCCTTTTAAGTTGAAACGTATTTCGAAAGATCCGAGAAAATCGAAGTTTCATATTTTCGTACTGTGTTTGTAACAACTTGCATAGCGTAGCTTCCAGTCAAATGATAATTTCGATGTATCTTACGAAGCGAAATAACGCTCGATAGGGCGTTTGAGTTAAGGAAAAACGGCATAGTGAAAGAGCTAAGAAGCATCGACGACTATTAAACTACATAGCATAAGGTTGACAGCGAATAAATTTGGAAGAGTTGAGATTAGACCATTCAAAAAATATTCGATGCAACGAGCTTTCGCGATGCATCTTACGAAGCGAAATAACGCTCGATAGGGCGTTTGAGTTAAGGAAAAACGGCATAGTGAAAGAACTAAGAAGCATCGACGACTATTAAATTACATAGCATAAAGTTAACAGCGAATAAATTTGAGAGTTGAGATTAGATCATTCAAAAAATGTTCGATGCAACGAGCTCTCGCGATGGATAAGCGTAGGAACGTCAACGAGCGGAAGGCGCGGCACGATGGACGTGAGAGCACGATAAATTGGAAGAGCGGATGGAATCGTCGGATTCGCGGAGCGATCGATAGGTTTAAAAGCGGCTGGCTTTTGCGTGGATCCCCTTGCGGGCCGGTCCGGCCTGGCCCGCAATACCTAACGGAGTTTATTCGACATTGTTGAATGGCGGCAGTTGTAAAAATGATAACGGATGACCCGTGAGGCGCGTTGGCCCTCCCGGGTAATGAAGTACGGTCAGTACGGACGGCCTGCCCCTTCGCCGAATGCCAGGCCATCTCCTAGAACGCGTTCCCCTCGGACGACCGTACACCGCTCGGATTTACACCCCGTCTCGGACACCCGTCACTTTGAGATCCTTTCAAGAGAGTCGATAACTTCGCAGCCACGCAGAAATCGCGTTTCGGGAATGTTTGTGTTTAGAGAGGATACCATGGTATTTGCCCTTTGATGGGAATTCTCCTAGGTCGACTGGTAAATACGTTCGACATTAATAAAAGAAAATAAAGATAGAAAGGAACACGCGTTACTATTGGGATAATAAAACGCTTGAATAATGGAACATTCGAATAGCAAAATCGTCGGAGAGTAGACGTTCGAATAATGGAGGTTCTACCGCAATTTTCGCTCGGATTGACGTAACAACGAAACCGAGATTGAATTGCCTCGTTTGAAATAAAAATATCACGAAACAGTCCATGGTATTCATTTATCTCGTTCGTTGCCACGAGATCCGAAACAATATGTCGGATAGTGTATCAAACAATTTGATAAGAATATAAGAATTTTTTAGCGCGTCAAATTTGTCGAAATTGTGTACACGATTTTTTCTATGTCGAGAAAAAATCCTCCTTTCTCGTTCCTTTGAAACCGCTCAAACGTCGTCCTTATCCGAATTTCATTCTTCGTTCCCGGTTATGTCACTTGTTCGTTCTCCCTGTTTTACGATCGGAGAAATCGAAGAGAAGCGAAAAGGGCCACAGGATCCCAATGGGGAAACGTCGAAGGGAGGACAACGGGCGATACGCGTTGTAGCCTTCATAAAATTCCTCGCCACTACCGGGAAACACAACGCAGCCTGTAATTAGCACTTGACGATGCATTAGTGCGGTGTGGTCTCCCTCGTCTCTTCGAGCGAACAGAGAACGCCCTTGCAATAAAGTTGAAATGACCGGCGGTCCGTCGTTAGCCTCCGAACTACTCTTGGAAAACTGACCGGGACCCTTGTTGCGTGTTTCCTCAAGAAGCTTTCTATTCCGCGTCCGTGAACGGTGTTCCGTGTCATTGATGAAGCGCGTGGAGAAATTTGCGGCTCACACAACGTACACGATGATGGATCGGTAACGAAATGCTAATGCAACTATGTGTTTCAAAGATGAAAACGTTGTCATAATTTTCCCAACGATCGACCATTAGGCATTCGAACTTTTGAGAAATTAGAATCCTCTGTAAGACAGTCGGTTTTCTAAGCAACGAATTCCTGCGTGACCACAGACCTAAAATAAATAGCAGTTTGCTAGAGAGCATTTAAACAGGCCTTCCTATTGGCGATCGCGTATAGTCGGTTCAACTGGAAACTAGACTAGCAGCGAGACGAGGTCGTGAAACAAATCCGCCGAAGAAGCTGCTTCAAAGTGAAAGAGAAATCCCGGCAAAGGACGGCGACCGCACCGTTCGTGCCATTTTGCGCTCGCATCGCTCGCACGCTTTTCACCGAGCGTCTGCGGCAAAACCGAACTTTTCCGTCTCTTTGCTCGCGAAAAAATGCTCTATGCACCACCACTGCGCGCAAATCCAGCACAGTTTCGCCAGCTAGTGGCATTTTTGTTAATTCTACACTCTATTCACGATACTGCAAGAATTTTCTAGCCATGTCGGAATACTTTCGACGTTCGTTCGGTGATTTTTGAATTCCTTCTTAACGGAAACGTTCTAATACGAAGTCGGAGACAAGTTGCTAATTCTATTAAAAATTGCGCGAGAAAACACAATCGGAATGAGAAGTATTTATATTCTGACGAGTTACTAAGGTTATCCATGAATACATTACCCATAATTACGATATTATACAGAGTGGTTGGTAACTGCTGGTACAAGCGGATAGGGGGTGATTCTACGCGAAAAAAGAAGTCGAAAATATAGAATAAAAATTTTTCGTTCGAGGCTTTGTTTTCGAGAAAATCGACTTTGAATTTTCGCTCGGTAGATCGTTGTCTCGATGGAAAAATTAAAAAAAAAATTTTTATTCTATATTTTCGACTTATTTTTCGCGTAGAATCACCCACCACTTACCAACCACCCTGTATACAATGGTTCTTTATGCAATGCGATATTAATGCCAATTGAAGTTCGCTTTCACTGAAAATTACTATGAATATAAAATATAACGTTAATAATATAGGTTACGAGAACTACCGACAAACAGACTGACAGTTATGTCGACGTAATACGAACACCCGATCTGCTATTTTATTTGTTCACGGAGAGCTGTCTTTTGACGAGTGTCAATCATATTACGAAATTCGCGTGGTGATTACGAAATCGATCCCTCGGATCCGCGAGCTGCCATCGCGGAGACTATTTCTACGCAATTTACACGGAAATCGTAGCTATAGTTGCGCCACGTAGAAACGTTCGATAAAATAATAACACCTCAAAATTGCTTTATCTCTCGCGGCACTCACTTGCGTAAAGTATCGATCGGTGAAATGGTCGGTGTTTCGAAATTCTGATTGAATCGGTGAATCGTGCGGAATTCTCACGACCGGAAAGACACGATTCTTACAGAATTGGGTTTTGTTATCCTTTCCGTTATAATGTCTGTAACCCGTGGTAGTTTTTTTCATGGTTGATCGCCTATTGTGACAGAAGATATAATCGATGGGACACGTATTCGATACAATTCGTCGAAGAAATAGAAACGAAACGAATATACGTAATAACGTTGTTCGAAACAATTTCATTTAGTAGGAGTTAACGATATCGCAAAGTATTTCTCGTGTTACAGCAGAAAATCCTTCGCTTCGACGATCGACGAAATAAAGAAAGACGAACGTAGAATTCTAGAAGGATTGGCTGTACTCCGCCCTTTCTTCCAATTGCCCTCGTTCCAACATCGGCGAAATCAATGATTATAATGATCAATAAGAAGAGAAAGGGTACATAAATAATTGTAAAATCGGTTTTCGTGACGGTAGTTCGCGCGGTAGGTCTTCGGTCGTTAATCCGAAAGATTCACGCGCATTTTTCCAGCGGTGAATTGCGCCAGGTAAATGGCAATTCCCCAAAGGAATATATTTTCCGATACTTAATCTCAAATTACGATCGTTAACGTGGAAAGGGAGCAAAAGAACGAGCAGCGACCGAACGTCGATAATGAATCGCGGGTATCTTGTTCGACAAGCGCACGGAGATCTTGAAAATTGCATCGCGTAGACGTGCACAATCGACCGCCGCTGCAACACTGTGCCTCGACTTGATGGGCATCGTGTTCCCTACAGGTCGATCCACGTAACGGTTTACCCTGAGATTTCGATCTCTCGGCCGAACTGCGGTTCCACGATTCGGCGAAATCCGCAATACGAAAGCTTGTTGGAATCGTTTTAAACCTTGGTCCTAATTATCTTCTCTTTCGGACGTACGTCGCGTGTTTTTCAACAAATTTTCATTTCCTCGGCTGTAGCATGGTTGGTTGTTAGACAGTTAGAATAATGGGTGTTTTGCAGCGAAATTTCCGCGTAAGAATCATCGATCGCGATTGGCCGATTAACAGCGAAACGTTCTAACTTCTCCTCTGCTGCCCTAAACAGACCTCTCGAGGTTTCACTTTCGCTCTAAGAAAGAAACAGACTTCGATAAATTGGATATTCGACGAAGCCTGTTTCAAGTTTCAACCGGTAGATCAGATCTTATATGCGCATCTCTACTTTGCACAAGCTACGTGATATAATTGTACGGAAAGAGACCTACAATTTCCGCATTACCCACCGTAAAATCGCTAAAAATGGACATTCCCTGTACTGCCCTTGCCGTTTGCGCCAAGCATCTCATAGCCAGACTTACTTACTCTCTTATTCTGTTGCAAAGGTTGCGAGATCGCTCTCGGATCCGGTGGTCACGGGCAGGACGTTAAAGGAAGGCCGCACGGTGCGGTGGTCGGTGGCGGGTCGGTCGGTGCAACGGTCGGCGCAATTGTCGGCGTGGTGGGCGCGGCCGTTCTCCAGAGGCCGAGAGGTCGTCCCGAGGGCCGCTGGGAACCGGCGATTGTCGCTTGTGGCTGACTCCTTTCGAGGAGCACGCACTCTCCGCCGCCGGTGCACGCCGCGGTGCAACCTGCGATTACCGGACGATTTTCAGATCGGTAGCGGCCGACCGTCTCGCATTTTTTCGCACGCTGCACGATCGTCCGCGCGCGACCTCTTCTCCCGGGACACGTTCCTGACCGAGCGGCGGCGGCGGCCGCTGCTGTTGTTGAATAGACGTAAACCGGGGGCCTGGTCAGCCGGTAATTGCTCAGCCGTTCCCTCTTCTACATTGTACCACGGACGTTGCCGGTTTTTTCGCGCCGTTACTAAACGTTCCAGCTGCTTTATTTTCCGCGGATTCCTCGGTAATCGCCGGAACGTGAGCTGCGGAACTCGAGACCGCGACTCTGTCGTTTTCTCCGGACTAAAGGCAGAGAGACGAAGAGAGGCGATGTATCGGGGTAAGAATTGTTTGATGCAAAACAGATCTAGGCCAGAGATAAGATAGAACGAGCAGTGTCACGATTTTCTGATTCCGAGGATTCATGCAGTTCGACTGATAGATTGATTGGGTTAGATTGCGACACAGATTGCTGGAACTCGGTGCAAGGATAGCGACAGCGTTGAGAAATATAGCTATTTTCGAAATTCTACGTTTGTTTTAACGGACCGTCGCTATAGGCAGAATCTCGAGAAATCGTGATTCGTCGTTTCTTCATCGGCGTCAAGTTTTTCGGCATGTTTATTGGAGAACTTAAAGGAGGGCGGATTGTGCAAAAGAAAGGAAACGTTAACGAGAGTAGATGGTGGAAGACACGACGAGGTCGCGGTGAAAGAACGAAGCATGGCGTGAAGGATTCAGGATCGGCTCGGAAATGATTCAGGGGCTGGTGGGGTTTGTATCAATCGGAGCCGGAGGTTGCGTGCTTGAGGTCACGGAGATGGATGGGAATAAGGCGATCGCCCCTCCTACAAAAAGCGAGCAAAATCGAAGCAGGTGCAATTGCTGCCGACATCTACCTCGCTCTTTCTCCCTCTCCTGCTCCGTCTCTTCTTCTCCGTTACGCGAAGGTGAACGAAGAATCGTCGAAACAATTATAGAACGAGCGATGAACGGGGTGTGTAGTATGCAATTCTGTTCGGGGCTACCGTACTTATAATTGCTTCCGAAGCAATAACGTCCCGCCGTGGAAAAATCCCGCTTCCAGACCATGCAAGAACAAGAAAAGGATCGCGTGATACTCGAGGTCGACGCTGCGTTTGTTTCTACGTGTTCGCAACGCCGACCGATTTTTACAAATTCCGTCTTTCGGGCCTGAATTACTCGATTGGTGATCGATTTCCGCTCGAAAAGTTTCGTCGCGTCAGTTGCGTTCTTTGATTTGCGATTTGTTTTTTCGAACGAGTAATTTGCGATGTACAGGGTGGTTGGTAACTGGCGGTACAAGCGGAAAGGGGGTGATTCTACGCGAAAAAAGGAGTCGAAAATATAGAATAAAAATTTTTCGTTCGAGGCTTTGTTTTCGAGAAAATCGACTTTGAATTTTCGCTCGGTAGATCGTTGTCTCGATGGAAAAATTAAAAAAAGAATTTTTATTCTATATTTTCGACTTCTTTTTTCGCGTAGAACCGGTTATCAACCACCCTGTAGAATTCACTGTAAAAATCGTATATCCGTGTCACTGATTTCGTCGTTAGTGTGCATCGATAAATGCTTAGAAAGCGTTACTTCCGACACACCCAAAGCGTTCGCGTTCCATCAATTAGTTTTAGACCAGCTTTATCTCTGACACTTACTCCAGTTGCAACTAACTTCAATTTACAGTCTAATCGCACGCACTCGATTCCAACATCTGGCAACGTTTCCATTCACACGGTATCCGCTGACTTACGTGGCATCCTGATCCATCGCGTCACCCTGTCGTTATCGTTCATGAAAGACAGAAAGAACGAAAGAAAGAAACGAAACATAGGAGGACGAAAAAGACAAACGCTGCAGGGGACAATCGTTGGATGCGAGTTTCCCTATTCAACGGTCGATTAAACTCTCGCAAGGCTGATGCTCGTATCCACCTGCGGCCACGGGGAACATAGCCGCGAATTTACGCGCGGTAAGGTTAATTGAGTCGCCATAATTTCATGAGTCAGGGCAGCGGTATGCGCTTGGTGAGTTTATTCCCGGTCAGAATCGGAGTAAATCTGAATGAATAGCCTCGTAATACCGGCGATAATGAGAAAACGCGGCGGATCCCGTTATCCACCGTCTAGGATCGCCATTTTTTCCGGCGATGACCGCGCCAAGGAAGAGGAGAGCGGTCACGGAGCACGCACTTAACAGGTGCCATTTTTTTCTTCCCATTTACTAGCCTTTTTTCCCCCACAACCGCAGCGCAACAGGTATTTATTATTTTTAACGATGAAATTGCATTCGTGGCAACGAGCAGATACAGATAATTAATACGGCCCGCTTAGAGAAACAGCCGATCGCCTTTTTTTTTCTTTATTCCGCTCCTCGCTTCCTCTACTTTCTTCTATTACTCCTATTTTAATTTCTAATCCACGGCGGTAGTTCTTTAATCGTGAAATACAGTGAAACGAAAAGAGGTTGGCTTATTTTGGAAACCTTTGTAAGTACTGAACATTTGACAAAGACTCCGTACGTTCGTGCAGGCTCGATCGATTCTCGTAAGCCGATGTTGCGAGCGTCAGTAGGGCGAAATACTCGCAAGGACGTCAGGGATAATTCCAGGTCCGTGCGAGTAACGACTTCCGAGGATCAGTCGTAAAACAGATCCGTTTTAGCAAAAGCTAGGAACCCGCGGCGGAGCAATATAAATTTGTCGGGGTCGGTGGTGAACGCGGTGCAGCGTGGCGATATCGCGCTCGACCGTGTGGCCACGGATCGTGTGGCTGCCTCGTGAGGTACTACTTCGCTCTCTTTGGTCATTATCCTTTTATTACCGGCGTGTTATTTAGAGAACCGATCCTTGGGAGCGTTCATACTCGCGGCCGATCGCTCGACTGGAAAACGACCCATACGGCCGCGCGCTGCATCATCGCCGCTGCATCTCGTAAATAAAATACCGTTCGATCGTGCGCCTCTATCCGATCCTGCGAGCCGCTCCTCGTTCACCGTCAAGCTATTTACGATTCACGCCGCCACGAACTTCACCCTAACGACACACGTACTTTTTTTATTGCCTGATATCTCCAACCGCCGCGCCGTCCGTGTAGCACCGCCCATCTGTACCGCGAAACCGATCCCTCTATGTATCAAACGATTCTACGCTCCGTTCGACGATATTTGCGTTTAGGGATGCAATCGAGTTTCATACTACGTACTTATGGACGCGAGTTAATCTCAGTATAATAGATTTACTTGGCAATTTGAAGACAAGGGACAATGTCTTATCGCGTGCGAACGAGAATGGAAGAGTGGCGGTAGGAAACACTGTAAGCGACAAAGTCGAAAAACTTTGTGAAGGGAATAAATGAGAATACTGTGGCGTAGAATTTAAGTGCAACTTCCCTTCGGAAATATCTAGAATTAGAATTAGAATTAGTCGTCTCTGTAAAGACAAATATTAGCGCGAAGAAACGTTAGTTAAAAATATTGTAGTATCGTGGACGAGGGGCCTGGGGGTGTCGTGCGAATTATAAACAAGCGGTTGCTGAGCATGTGCGTGGTTGGGCTAAGACAAAAGACAAAGGGTTGCTAAGGGACATTGTTAGTATGTAATCTAAAAGTTAAGATACATAATCTGTGGAAGACGCAACGTTTATGTTGAAATAATATTAGGTGATATTTATTAAACAGAATTACAGAACCAAATGTATTTAAAATGTTAAGTGAGTGATATGGTATAATTAACAAAGTGTGTAGGTAAAGAATTTATGGATTGTTGACAGTTGGTCAGTTACGCTCGTAGTGACCCATGGTCCCTTAAAAGATTTTGAACCCCACTCTCTATACAGTAGTGAGTATGACCTGTGTAAGTGTCTTGTTCAAATGCCTGTGTAGGTGTCTGTATAAGACTATTTGTGTCTATATGTGTAATATCGTTGTATTCCAACAGACGTAAACGAATTAACAGCAGTATGAGTTGAGAAGCCAGAGAGTGCGAATTGCGTTGTCGAGAGAGAGTTGAATCCGTGGTGACGAGAGTTGCAAATTAATTATCTAGTTGTTTTAATTATAATATGTTATAGCGATCAGTTCACGTTAAACAACCATCGTTTCCTGTTTAATCAACACCTGTTTAATCCATTTATTATAAATAAACTAATCATAATATTACGATACTACAATATATTTAATTAATTACATAAAATTTCCTGGCTTTTGTCCACGCAATCTATGTAAATGAACGGAGCATCGAGTTTTCTTTGCAACTAAGAGGTGGCGCAGACAGGCTTTTCTACTGATACGCTTTCCTTTTTTATGAATTTCGACTAAACGCGTAAGTTTTCTTTTCCTCCCGAGAAACTTGTTTCTTAGCAGCTGCAGTGTTCTCTACGAGCACTAGGATTCGTCAAACGTGTTCAGAAAGAAAATAATTTACGTCTATTATTTCGCGGATAGATTAACGCAAACAGGTGTAGTTTCGAGTGAAATAGGCAATTAATGTTTTATCGCTTGGAATGTTACGACATTAACGTAATATCGAAGATTGCGATATCGTCAGACGCAAATATTCATACACGAGTGTCCGTAAAAAATGAGCTACTAATCGCAATTACTCGCCGCTTCGTACTTCTCATATTTGCATTTCATCGAATCATCGTCTCGTCGCAATTCTCTCTCCATATTTACGAGGTTGTCCACGCTTCGCTTCCTAGTTTCAGAGTACATTAAGAACTAGACTCTAGCAGGGATTAGTGACATTACTTCTTTGCAAGCGAAGTTATTTATAAGGACACGGTCGTACAGGTTTTACAACTAGAATGCACCGCTGGAGAGCATTTATTAGCAGGAAATAGATTGTTCTCGGCTTCCCTTAGCGCCATTCCGGGTTGACTCGCAGGAAGTCATTACACATGTGTCTAGCGCTAATGCACTGAACGCCTCGTACTTTATATCCGTGCGTAATACTTTATCCTACGTTTCTATATTTCCTCTTTGTTAAAATACCGAGTTACCTTGTTTAAAAAAATGTCCTTCTTCCGGATCAAGTACTTGTCTTTTTCGTCTTGTTCTTTCTTAGCCGAACGTAACCTCGAGGAAAATAAAATACCAGAGAAACTCGACCACGAACTCGACCACGGATCTCCACAAAAACGCTTACCGTGGCGATCCACGGTCGCGGTTGTCACTTTAATCGTCGAGCAAACGAGAATCACGCGAAATCGAACGTAACCCGCAAGCATCCGCGTCCGTAAATATCCGGCTAAGGGAAAGCACGACGCCGCGTCCAGACGTTCTCTCGCTGCGTGTACGAAAAAGGCCGCACGTCGAGCAGAGAGGCACGCGCGCGGCAGTTCCGGTTCTAACCCTCTCGAGCGCCGAAATATCCGGGCCGCTCGGTATCAATCCTCCGGAGCTCTTAAGAGGATCTCGCTGCTTCTCCTTTCTCTCGTATCTCGCGATGGCAATTAACGTGGCAGACGATGTTGCAACGCATTCTGGCAGACACAACAATATAAAATCCGTTCACGGTAGTGATTCTCGCGGCCGCTGAAATTATTCCGTTTCGTTCGACGACGTCGTTAATAATACATATAACACGCCGCGGCCATAGTAACGGCCGCTGGCCGACCAGTAATTGCCTTTTAAAAATCTGATTACCAGTCCTTGCTTACTGTAAATCGTTCAGACCTGTTGACTTTACGCAAAAATGACTACCGACGCGGCTTCTCCGCCGTCTGCCTGCTAATCGCAAGGTTGATAAACCTCGGCCGCTGGATTAATTGGTTGGTTACGAGGCCACAGCGTTCGTAAAAGTCGCCCGTGTATCGGGCAATGGCTGCTCCGAGCGCATTCTGACTGTTCAGTGGTTCAAAACGAAGTGCTTCCGTCGTTGGAAACCCTCTACTTTCTTCTTTAAGCGGAGCGTCGTTTTAGCAAACTCGTTGCAGATCGTTTGGTCCGCTTCAGAAGTGTTCACGTCCCAGTAACACTTGTTCGTCGCTCGAGTGTTCCGCGAATTGTAATGGCACGTGGTGCTCGAGATTTTCTAAGAGAAATTTTACGACCGAGTCGCGATCGCCTGTTGCCTGGTCG
Organism: Bombus bifarius; assembly: GCF_011952205.1. Classification (NCBI taxonomy): domain Eukaryota; kingdom Metazoa; phylum Arthropoda; class Insecta; order Hymenoptera; family Apidae; genus Bombus; species Bombus bifarius. The sequence continues at coordinate 190,357 of NW_022884897.1, read as the reverse complement.
CTGCGATTCGTGGCCCCAACGTTATTTAAGTTTACCGCTGAAATTAGGCGCTGTGCACGATCCGGTCGGAAAACCTCGCTTTATCGGTCACCGATAAAAGTTTCCGAACAATTAGAAAGAGAAAACAGCGTGATTGTAAGAGAAATGCGATTAAACATTCGCGTCGCGTATTTAATGCGAAATATTTCGAAAAATATTGTCCGCGTATCTGTCGTACTTGGCGCGATCTTCACAGGTTTAATAGCTTCTATCGCGTGTTCACACTTTCGTATCTAAATCAGCCGAGTATCTAAATGGTATCAGATCGACCAAGTTGCCACCTTACCGGAAGTGACCAGAAGGTTCGGCTGACAGTAATCACAGACGAGAGATATCAGGCTCGGTTGCCGGTGGTTCGCGTGTGTTTATAAAGCGATACATTGTCGAGGAACGATCAGAGAACGGTCGCTGGTGTTCACACGAGCGTGCCGAGCGGCTTGGGGCAATTAAAAAATTAGCCACGCTCGGGAACGAATAGGAAGAGCGGTTGCCGCGATTTGTCGGGGTGCGCGCGCGCGAACGCGTGCGTGTGCACTCGTTCGCTCGCTGAGTGCCGGTAATTATTTCGACGGAATCGGCTCTGACGGGCTTAATGGCAGCTAGTCGGTCTCAGAGCACCGGCAATTAATCACTATTCATTAAGAGGCCGAGCCGGAAGCCCGAGACGAGGAAAACGAAATTACAAGCCGACCGTCTTCCCTCGCGATCCTTTCCGTTTTCATCGAGAACGGTAACGCGCGTGCGTCCAAGCTCGCCTGCGATTCCACGCGATTATTCCGATATTTTTCTCGTTGCACGTTTATCGAAGATTCGCTGTTTTTACGACCAGTAATACCGTTAGTTTGCCAATACCGAGCTATACTTGTACATCATAGTGATTTGTTAATCTATATTCTTTATCGGCGAATTCCGCGATAAAGCGTCTCTCGTTCTACTGGAATCGGCCAGTGAAAACATCAGAATTCGCTTCTGACACGACGTAAGAATGAAACATAGGTGTAAGCGTGTAGCGAGCCATAGAAAATGCCGTAGGAAAATTTTCAAGTTGAAACGGAAAATTAAAACTGCGAGACTAGTATTATTGTGTCTTTGAATACTAACGTTGTTTTGGATTACGAGGTTTAGATTGTTATTGTTATTAATATAAATGTATGAACGTGCTCCCCATGATATTCTTTTGGTATTGTAGCATTGAGCGACGATCAAAATCGGCGTACATTATCTCTGTACAAATAGTTGTTTCAATATATTTTGTTATTACAAATTCATCCACTCGTTTCTTTATCGAACAAGCTTTCACGTTAACCACCTCAAGCGTAGCCAATTTGGTTGGGTGAAACAGTGTCCTACCGTGTGCGACATTTCGCGATATCGTCAGTCCGATCGAAGTTCCGTGTTGTCCGTGGATATGGCAAACGAAACGTGGATAATCGGTAGACTTTAAAAAAATTCACGAATCGATAGCCGATCTACATATGCGACGACAGTAATGCTTTTACCTTTGTTGAGAATTGTGGGTGTTTATTGTCGAAATAAAAGTAAAGGAACACTAAGGTTACACTTAGGATTTATATTAAAATTGTTTTAGATTTATTTAATAAACGATTTGCAGGATCTTCGTCGATATATATCTCAACACTTTCTTTGTCTCATCATCTTCCATACCACACTGCCAACGGAATAGTTACATTCATCTGTTTTTCGAGACGCCGTGCACACACATACTTCCACACACTCATATACTCACGTACGTGTGTCACTACTACGCGAACAATCTAGTCTAGCACGCAAAACTATACATATCTCAATAATTTTATGCTATGGAATATCGATTTTCGCCTAAACTCGCATGTTAAGTCGATATTAATCCTCTGTCTTGTGACATCGAATCACGGACCTTCTAACTTATTTATGACAAAGTTCAGGCTAAATTCCGATTACAATTTCGAACACCGTAAAACGCTTAAATAATTAATAATTACTAAAGAGATCAATTAAGTCAAGGCGTTAAACACCTACAACTTGTATAGTCTGTACGAGGAAAGTTAGATACAGAAATTCCAACGTTTCGTCTTTCTAACCTAATCGTCGAAGTTACACGATCGGAATTCGTCGCAGAAAGTGGATCGATCGACGCGATCGTGCGGAGATGTTGGTCGAGTCGAAGAGATTCGCGTGGCGGCAAGTGTCAAGGTTTCTTCGAGGCTTCGGTCTACACACCGCCAAGGGGATTCAGGACCCTTCTTCCGACCGCTTTAAACAATTTTAAGGCTCATTTCCCCCCTTAAAGCGAATATCCTGTGCGAGCAGACTACGATAGGACAAGGACCACCCCATGACCCGAGTCAACGAGCTAGAAAAGGAGGGGCGATCGGAAGAGAGGAAAGGGAGGCCGCGAGGCATCTTACTTGGGGCTCCGTAGCCATCCGGCAACCCCTTGGTGAAAACTGGAAGGTAACCCTCGTATTTACCAATTACCTAAGTAATCTGCAGCGGCTGAGCTCCGTCTCTGTCCTCGCGACTTGCCACGGTTCTCCTTCTGCGGTATACGTCCTCCCTTGCCAGCCTTCGACTAGCCCACGGCGAACGGTGCTTGGTATTTTCAGGCTCGCCGCTGACAAACGCGGGACATTTACCTCGCCGCCGCTTTAAACGACGAACGACCGTCTTGCGCCGCCGGTCATGTGTAACGTAAGGACCTGGATCCCTTGGTCTTTCTCGGTTTTATAGGAGTTTGTGCGATGGACATGGAGTGCAAACGTTGATGAAGGAAGGAGCATCTTCTCTTTCATTTCAAATGAAGCGATATAAAAATTAGGTGGAGGATATTTGTGTAAAATTCGCCAGGCGGGTTGTATTCCAAACAAGTCAGCTGCTTTACGTACTGAGAAATTGCATTCGAACAATTTTAATTGCCTTTCGATCGCCTAACTATTCTCGCCAAAAGAAGCTCGAAACGCTGTACATTTGCCGGCTAAAAGAAGAATTCACAGCGTCGCGTCTCGCAAACCCAGTCCAAATGCTAGCGTTTCCGTACAAATCTCGTCGACTCGGATCTTCGTAAGAGTCTCACCTTCAGCCAAAGATACGATCAACGATTATTCCGTAATCAAGACTAATTATCGCGGGATCGTAATACGCTTTCCTCAGCAGCAGATCGCGTCACGTATGAACCGTACGTTCTTCGAGAAAACCACGTGAGCGCAACGGAAAGGAGCGAAAAAGGCGGAAGAACGACGTCTACCGCGAAGGAGGAGAGAATCGACCGACGTAGTCGTGGGTACACGCGCGAAAGAGACATATAATAGCAACGGTGCAATCTGCATATATTACACGAACGTACGTGAAACACGTCCTCGGTTGTTCGAGCGAGTAGCGAGTCGATTCAACCTGTCTGTCTCTCTTTCTCGCTCGCTCGCTCGCTCGCTCGCTCTGTTGATCGCGGCAGAGGCGCTCTGTCCTCGGTGTTTCTCACGGAAGCTGACTCGAGACGCATGACGGTCCCAAGGTCTCATTGAATAAGCCGGTTGGTTGGAGGAATCGGCTCCTTGGTTAAACCTATCGTACGTATCGCCCGCGCGCGCGCTCGCGATCGCGAGCACCCTAGGAATTGCACCGGAGCCATCCGGTTTCCGGTGCCGTTTACCCTCGCACCGCCGACAGCTAATGGCGGAAGAATTTCTGATTAGATGCGATCTAGCCGGCTACGCGAGTCGAAAGCGTAATTGAAATCGCGAGCGGCGTTTTGTTCACCGTCCCCGACATTTCTCTGTCGCTCCCCTTCCGAGCGCCGATGTTTACGGTATTTTTCCTCTCGTAGATGCGAAGTGGAGCTGCGAATCGAGGGGACTGGAGGACAGAGATCGATTCCTTCCTTTCTTCTTTCCTTTGTCTTCTTTCTCTCGAAACCATTAAGCACTCCGATCGTGAAAGAAAAGCTTCTGCTGGTCGAGCTACGGTTTACATCGACGATCGTTCCTAGTCGTCTACGCAACTACCCTATTGTACTTTCAAACGTAGAAACGAAAGACGAGAGTTTCTATAGTCTGTCTCAACAACTTACTGTAAAAACATCTGACAAATGTTCAGCCGACGTTTTTGATTCTATAGCCATTACCTTGTCGAACTCAGCGACAAACTTGAAGACCATCGTATTAGTCGTTTGAAAAGTTTCTTTCGCTTCGTAAGGAAATAATGGATGCACAACATTTGTCGTTTTATATTATTTTATCGAATTACGTATGATCCATTTTGTTCTATCAAAATAAAGATCGATTAGGTTTCATGTTTGTATAAAGATGCATCGTTGTAAAACACGTGTCTGTAAAAGGAAGACACTTTCCGGACGACCTAATAGAAATCCACAAAATTTCGTCGAGATGCTCGAGCATTATCGTTGCTTTACTCTTTACACGGCAGAGAGCTCGCTGGCGAATTACAAGCGAATTACATGGAGGAACGAATCCAACTTCCTGGTCGAATCGAGTCTGTAATTGAAATCCCAAGATGATTTTCCCGACGCGGTGGTCCGCGAGCTTCGGTTCCCAGGTGCAAAGGGTAATCCATGTGTAATTAGCGACCGATGGCACTGGTACGGCAGCACGAAACGTCTTCGCGGAAACCGTCGGGTCAGATATTTGCTACCCGGTAACAATGGCGGATGGGTTCATTAATTAATAGGCTGGCAGCAGTCCACAAGCCCACGGACGTCTCTCGTCTGACATTTCGAGTGACAAGCCAGTGTTCCTTGATAGCGTGACCGACCGTGTCCCGTGTATTTATTATTCACCGCTCCGATAGGTTAACCGTCATGGCGGTTGCTACTTACTTGGAACTCGGCCTCTCGCTCTCTCTACCTTCCTGTCTCGCTCTCCTCTCCGACCGTCACGCGTTCCATTAAACGTCGCGGAGAATTGACGCGTTACCTCGCGGAAAAGCGCGCAATTTTATCCCCGTGGGAGTCACAATTAACCCGAGAAGGCGTTGGAATCAACGGAAAAGAAGGGTGAACGCGAGTCGGCCGATGGGCCAACGCGATTACGTGAGACGCGATCGACACCTGGATGATAACTTCTCTCGATAACAGTATACATTTCACGAATGTGGGTAGCTCCGTAATCAGCTTTTGTAATCGTGCGAGAATGTGAAAAAACCAACGGAAGAAGGTGGATGGCCATAACGGTGGCTTAGTAGTAGCTTTACCTACGTTGTTTCTGCTGCTACGTTGTTTCAAATTAATATAAGGTGCAAAAGTATTGTCCGTGATAATTGTAGCTGCTGGCTGAAGATGTCCCCTGCTGGGGTATACTGCTATTTTTCTCTTGCGTGGAAGAAAAATCGGACTCCGGTCGCCGGGATTCGAACTCGGGTCCCGAACGTTCGTAACGCTAACCAGTGCTTTTCTTTTTTTTTAAATAACGTTTATTAGACCCAGATACACTTTAATACATTTGGGTATTCACAATAAACTATGAATTTTGATAAGATGTGTTAGGCAAAAGTACCGATACGCGACGGTACCACGTAGCCATACTATGTTATTTGTCGGCGTTTTACATTTGTTGTGTTTTAATATATTCTTTGGATTTAAGCTGCTGGGGAGCGGAGCTTTTATGTGATTTTGTTTTTATTTGTTTTTTCTGTCCTGAAAACTTGATCGCAAAACAGGACGCTTCGGTAGTCTACTTTTTTGGGTGCTGTGTAACATTGGGGAGGGGCGGGATGAGAGGGAGGGGGAGGGGGCGCTAACCACTGCGCTGTCGTCGTTCGGTCCTAGTTAGTGTCGAGTGGTGGTATTTGCTGTTGAGTGCCGCCACAAATACATCTCTGTATTTCGTAATCGTTTTCGGGGTTAGTGTTCGGAATTTTGAGTGACCGTCAGTTTATGGCACGGATAGGCCCATTCCTTTTTTTAGGAAATTCCGATTTCAATGTCCTCCTCGAGCTGTAAACCTTATGACTCGGAGGTCAGGTAAAAAACCCCGGGAAAGGACCATCCGAAAGTGCAGGATGGACAGACGAAACTCAACAGCTGGTAGGGAGAATCAGCAACGTAGGAGGACAGTTCATCGTCAGACATCGTACCGTGCGGGTGAAATATTTCACTCCCAACAAGATCCTACCCAACACCGCCGTGTTCGTAACATCAAACGTTACTTTTATACAACAGGTGCAAATACAGCGCTAGATTACTCTAACATTCGATCTATTAAACCTTCCCCACCCTGAGCTAATTCATTCGAGGTACGCGATATCGATCGATCGGTTTGACCTGACCGGTTGCTCTTTAGTCGAGAATTCGCAACTATATCTGCAGTTTTAGATCACCGTCGACGGACCAGACTAATTATCTGGCTCTGGTCGTTCTTCATCCTCGTTGCTATCGATCGTCGTTTATTTAACCTTCTTACTAATTTATTCAACTAATAATTCTTGTACTCGAGTTACATTACCGTCCCCCAAACACAGTACGAAACACGCGCGAAAGAATCAGCCATAACGAAAACCCATTACAGCGCCTGGATACATATTCCATTCGCCACTCGACATTCTCATAAAAATATAACCTACCTGCCGTGCCGCGAAAAGACTGGAAAAGGCAACCCCACGTATGAACACCGTACCAGCCATACGACGCGTCGTGACGTGTTGCATCGCGACGATACGTGCTCGCAACTTTTCACTGTATAGGTATCCCCCAAACGACCGAGGAAACGAGCTCCGCGCCACTTGACAAACCGCGTCCCATAAGCAGCCGTCGTTTTCCAGGCCTCCGGCCGTAGTCATAATCGTAGATTCGGAGTTGCTGCATATTTGATGTCGCGTGGCCCGCGATCGGCCGAATTTTTCCCGGCGGATGGCGGCGTTGCTGGCCATAAGAGGCTTCTGTGATTGAAGGTTAGGGCGGGACACGCCGATACCGCGCGCCGTCCCCCGGCGTCCATTAACTTTTCATCTTTATATAATTCTAGACTCGTACCGGCGCGTTGCAGCTCGTGCTCCTCCTTGCCTGCTTTTTCCGGGCCGCGCGCGCCCGGAACCGGCCGTAATTGCCGGCTATAAAGATCCGGCCGAGATATGGCCTCTCGTTACGAGATTTGCCACCGGTGGGACCGTTCCATCGTCCATGCCGCCGCACCGTCCTCTTTGTCCCTTCCTCTTTCCTCGTTCCATGTACGCCACCCGTATTTGCCTACCGCGGCCAGGCGGACTTTTACGAGCGACGTCCGCGGTCCCGCTAAATCACTCGCGAAGCCACCGATTACCCTACCGATTGGACTATGTTCGCGTGCACGCGTCCACAGAGACGTCGCAGGTGACCCGCGTAAGGGTTGTGGTCGTGCGAGTGGAAGAAATATAGCAAAGTCGTAAGTCGTCGGTGGTGAAAGATGGTGAAGATTTTGGCGGTGACGTGCGTCGTTGCGTCTGGTACTTTTTTCGTATCAATTTGTAGCTATTGCGCGATATCGTACGTGGAGCAAAGTTTGCAGAAAAATAATAACGACACGGTGTTTTACTTTGGATCCGTTCAGACGATTTGAAAAATTAACGAACGTCTAACCCTTGATAAGTTGAGCTGGCTGAAGCCTCCAGAACGCTTTTTTTATTATGCACAAGGGTACCTTTGCGTCTTTAAACGGAGCCATATCGTTCCTTTTCTCTGTCGTGTACCGAGGGGGAGAGAAAGCTACGTTCAACGTGCAACGTTACAACTTTTCTCGATAACGGTAGGCTAAAGAAGCTAAACGTATGAAAAGTTCAAGGGACGACGGAAAACAATAAATCGATGTACGGAATAAAACAATGGAATTCATCGTGCTATCATTTCGATATTTGAGAAACTTATCGCGCTGTGTTATTTCGTACACAAGTCACAGCGTCGATTATCAGAACAAAGTTGGAACAACTTGGTTGCTTGGTCCACTTCGAATTTACGTCGGCAAGAGGAAATTGACGAGGTGGATCGTGGTGTATCGACGAGGTAAAAGATACGAGGACTGCTGTGGCTGAGAAGCTCGAGGGCTGCGAACCACTTGGAAAGAAATCTATTGCATCCGTGGGTCGTGTTGAACGCGAGGGCGAGTGTGGGCTCAAATGACACGGAATAAAAGTAATGCCCCGCGATACACACCGCCCTTGCTCTAAGAACACCCTTCTTCTCGCCCCTGACCACCCCGTCGACTTCGTCGACGCTCGAGGGTTCCCGCTGGGAAGCGAGCAATCGATATCCGGGATAAGAAATGTCTGCTCGCGGGCCCTGCCTTTTCTTCCTATCGGTCGACGATTATTTCACGATACAATGCCGAGTGTTTCGCGATCCTGACACTGGTTTCTGATCGTGCGAGGGTCGTGGATGGGGAGGTAAGGGATTGTAAGGGGTTCGAGGACACGTGGAGTTTGTTTAGATGGTAATTTCGTGCTGGGGTTCGGATTCAAGGAGAAGTACCGTTTGAAAAATTGAACGAGAAAAGGGTGAACAATAGTAAACACGAGTAAACGTCTAGTGGTTGTTCAGCTTATAGTAGTAGGGCAATTTTTTATGTTTGTTCCTATGCAATTCATTTTCTGTGTTTGACTTTGTATCTCTGTCTAACATCTTACGCTGTTAAAAGAACTTGTCGCCGTATAATCTTGATACACGGCCGTAGATTACGCTTCAATTTGCAAGGAACAGGAGCTCACATACGATATGTAAATGTAGAACAAATTACCCGTTCTATATATTCATGGCGACGATAAGAGCCCGAAGAAAAGGAAGAAAGAGGTAAAGGAGGCTCGAAAATGGTAGAATGAAGCAATTTCAACAATTATCGTCCCGCTGCTATTTACATCGTCCTTAAAATAATGTACTTTGTCTGAATTGTCTCGGGGATAAACTTCCATGCTATATTTCTCAAAAAGATCTCGTCCGATCCGCCGTGTATATCTCGTTGAAACCGGTTATCGTGGTTTCTACCGTCTTACACGGCCACCAAAATAAGCGAAACGAGCATTCGTATCAACGACTCCGCTTCGATACTTTGTTCTCGAACTCACGCTATAAAGGTTCGCCGATAATTCTGCCTCGGAGCGGAATTAAGTACAAATTGGCCACGTTCCATCGCCGTGTACGTACGATCCTCACGGTCATGAAGATCGATCTCTAAGTCGATTCTCGTAAACCCTCCGAGTGGAAATCGACCGTTTCGTTTTCATAATACGATCCACGAAAAGCTGGAGTAGTATCGCGCCGATCTTCGCGTTCCATGAACAATCGAAACAGGAACGCCAAGAACTCGTGAACGCCGCGGGACACTCGACCGTGTGATTGCGCCGAGTCGATTCCTCGAAATCGGCCAGAACTCCATGAACCTTGGCGTGTTTTTCTCTTTTCGGTAGCCGAAGATTATGTATTTGCTTACGACGATGTGTCGTAAGACGACGAAGATGGTGTGCTACACGATCGATGGCTGGTTCATTGACGGCCTCTAGGTATCTCCTTTCTATTTCGTTTTTTGATAGGGGCCTCGACGATTCGATCGTGGCTCGATAATACCGCGAATGAGCGAATCGAAGCGATAGAACTGACAGTCGTATTCTTCGCTGGATCTTCCATTTGCCGATGATTCGTAATTTTGATATTTGATGGATTAACAGTAGAAACGAAAATATTAAACGTTGGCTTCTAGTTAAGATGGTTAAGAAATAGATAGGGATTTTGTAAATCACTGAAAATAGTGAAAATTTTGTTGAGAATTGTCGATCTTAATAGCCGAAATAAAAGTAAAGGAACACTAAGGTTACACTTAGAATTCATATTAAAATAGTTTTAGATTTATTTAATAAACGATTGCCAGTATCTTCGTCTATATACATTTGCACGCGACTCAGCACTCTCTTTGTCTCGCCATTTTCCTTACCACACTGCCAACGGAACAGTTACATTCGTCTGTTTTTCGAGACGCTGTGCACACACGTACTTCCATACGCTCATATTCACATACGTGTGTCATTACTACGCGGCTAATCTAGTCTAGCACACAAAATTATACATATCACAATAAATTTCTTTCCTATAGGTTTCAAGGATGCAAAAATTAGTGCGAACAAAGTGTGAAAAATACGGTTCGATAAAGACTTTTGCGAGATATGTTAAACACTTTGCTAGCGGAGGATCGAAAAATTAATGCAAAGTGCGATTCAAAAACCGGCATACTGACCTAGAAAAGGGATATGTGGCGTGACGTCATGCTGCTTTCCTACGTAGGGGTAATTCAGAATTGTGGGGTATACTGGGCAGTGGGATCGATATTTCGGTCCATGGGGTCCGTCGACATTAAAGAGGAAAAGACGTCTATCAAACGAAACTTACTCATATTGTAAAGGGGATATCAATCGTTCCATAAAATTATGTAGGAAGGAAGCTTTGTGATTCAACAACGAAGAGTGCACTTTCTGGCATTTAAATGGAAAAATTGCATTAGAACGTTATCAACTGGAAAAATTATTTCTTAACGTGCAACATCGACGATGAAGGTTTGATCAACCGTGAACATATTAAGGGAGTGTCCTGCATTAGAATGTTCTAAAACAGCGTTTCTTTGTGATTATTTTTAGAAGGGACAGAAAGAAACGAAGTTATTGAATTTTGATGTACGTTTCTGTATATATTTAACGAACACAAAAAAAATGTCTTTGAAGCAAAAAATGTTATTATAACAGATTTCTAAGCTTATTTCATGGGCTGCAGTCTTCAATCGGCGGGAAAGATGCACCTCGTAATTCTTGACTGAAACGAGAAACCAAAAAAGGATTAAATTATAATATATTTTTCTTCTGGTTGAACTAAACAACGGCAGAAAAAAATGTGAAATTAAAAATTTTAGCGGGTTTAAAAAAAAATGTGTTTCTTAAAAAAAGAAAATAAAATTTAAGGCGCCTTTATTTAAATAATTGTTAAGGCGCCTTAACTTTTTTCTACCTTTGCTTAGTTCACTCGGAAGAAAAATATATAATAATTTAATCCCTTTTTGGTTTTTTGTTTCAGTCAAGAATTACGAGGTGGATCTTTCTCGCCGATTGAAAACTGCAGCCCATGAAACAGGCTTAGAAATCTGCTATAATTTTCTTTTTACTTTAACAAAAATTTATGTGTATTCGTTCAATATATATAATACCATACCTCAAAATTCAATAACTTTGTTTCTTTCTTTCTCTTCTAAAAAAAAAGTCACAAAAAAACGCTGTTTAGAATATTCTAATTCAGGACACCCCCTTAATTAATCTCGACGAAAGAGAAATACATTGTATTCGAATAAATAAATGCTTTTTCTATTAGGTCGCCCGTAAAGCTTTTTTCTTTTTATAAAGAAATAATGGATGCACAACATTTTCCGTTTTACATTATTTTATCGAATTACGTATGATCCATTTTCTTTTATCAAGATAAAGGTCACAACGTTCGAAAGATTAGGTTTCATGTTTGTATAAAGATGCGTCGTTGTAAAAGACGTGTCTGTAAACGAAAGACACTTTTCGGACAACCTAATATATTTAACCGAAACATCCCCCAACGCGATCTTCAATAAATAGCCTGCCAATAATCGAGCTTACATTACTTCTGCAACCCCTGATCGAAACGACTGACCGAACAGGAAGATCAAAAAGGTCTCGCATCTTTTCAATTTCGCGAAAGGACGCGCTGTTTTTGTGAAATTAGTCGCGATTCGAGGGATCAAAGTTGCTGATCCGTGGAGAGAGGCAGTCACTTCGTCATCGTACGACGCAGAGACGCCGAGACGGCGGTGCCGTCGATTAAAAGTTTCGACGCTCCGGCTCATTGGCCAACTCGATGGCAGACAACAGTGACAGAGTTCCGTCCGTTCGCGGCTTTTTGCCTTCTTACTTTTTCTCGCGACTAAGCCGATAGTGGAATTGCTCAGCGAAGTTGGAAGCTTCCTTTCGTTCACGTTTGCCTCTTTTTTCAATCCCGAGGAAATATTTCTACGATCGATCGCGACGCACTTTCTTTGATTGGATGACTCGTTGGAAAGTTGATCGCGTCACCGTATCGCTGTTTGGCACTGACAGTGGTGGCACGATTCAAAAGATGTAAATTTTAGAGGTTTTTTAAAACTTCGCGAGTCATTTCAACGGCGTTGCAAAGCTGACTTGACGCAAGATACGCCACTATATGCCATTACACGCCAACCTTCCACCTGTAGCGTCAGAAAACAACCGAAAATGAGTCGGTGTTGTTATATTAAAACTAAAATCAAGTTGATAGCGGCGTAAGTAGTAATTTTGCCCTGTGATGCAGAACTGATAGAATTATAGATACAGCATTTTGCACGATAAAGATAGGAACGTAATGTAAACCTTCTATTCGGTAGAAGCACGTTTGAAATTTGTTCAGTCGTGCCGAGTTCGGCGTAAAATGATTATTAAAGTTTCTTCTTTATGGAGACATTATCGTATCGAGATTAATGATATAATCCATATAAGTAGGAATTCATGAATCGAGACCACTTGAAGCCACTTCAGCTTCTTTACGTATAATCTTCGATATCTGTTCACCAGAACGAAGAAGAGCTGCGTTACGATACAAGACAGAAAGCAACTCTATCTACATCAAGAATCATCCATGGTTACCATCATTTATCGCTTGCGTAGGATATTAGACGTATGAGCGTGCTTCTATTTGCCATAAAATCGAGTATAGTGAGAGCGAACAATAGTACTTAACAGCTGATTCCCAAGACCAAGTCGTATTTCACCTTATCATCGTAGTGGAAAGAAAGAAGCGGCGTGGCACGGCCGGACACCCTGCGCGAGGTTGTTCGATTAAAATATTCCAACGTAATTCATTAGCATGATAGTAGTCGTGCAGCGTATCGAGCGTGGTACAGCCCTGAAGGGCTCACCTCGAGCTAATATATCCACAGCGTGTACACACTTGCATAGCGGCCACGCGACAAAACGACCGGCAAAACCGGGCGTAATGGAACGATCAAAAATCATTAGAAGCTGCTGTCCGCAAATGAATGGAAATTAACGCCGTGGTTTGGCGGGCTTGGGCCCATAAAAATCCAGCGGCCCGTCGCATAGGCGGATAATTTGAGTAGCGGATCGATGCCGGCCCACGGACGGTGTATTACGTTGTAATTATCATCAATATTCGTGGACGAATTGCGTTGAAGCGGCGCGAAGAGGCCGCCGGTAGGATGCAATTACTTGCCACTTTCTTAGCGGCGGATCCATGAATTATTCGGTGAGCGGCGCTCGTTAACGAGTGCGAAACGGAACGGGACGAAGAGAACGCATCGGAGAGGATGATCGCTCCGCGCTGCGATGTCAAAGCGGGGACGACGCAGGTGCGCGCGGGCGAGCCAAGGCGACGAGCCAAGCGAAGTAAGGCTATGCGGCGTGGCAGCGAGGAGGCGAAGAAACGACGGCGGCGTCGACTCGAGGAGGCGACGAGCCGCGCGCAACCGCGTCCGGTGTGTAATCTACCTAACGATCTGCAGCACTCCGGGATTAATAATCACGGTCGTTCCGAGTCCTACGAAACAGTCCGGTGCGGCGGAATCTTATTTAAAAATAATTGCGTACCCAGTTGCGATGGTTTCCTGTGCTTGATTACGGCTAATTGTTCGGAATTTACAAGTATAATGGCGCGTTTAACGCGTCGACTATGTAACGGCCGTGAGTGTATAAGAAAGAGAGAGAGAGAGAGAGAGTGGAATCGTCCTGTCGTCCCGCAGGCAACTGCAATTCCTGTGTGTGCTCGCTCGCCAAGTGAAGAACCCGCAGCTCGTGACGCGAATCGACCTCCTTCCGCGTTTCCACGGGGACCCCGTACCGGATCTCCGACCAACCTCTCTTCCTCTTTTCCTCCCTGCTACTGAGCAAACCGCGGTATCGTCGTTAAGCTACCTTGTTATCGGGCCTGGCTAGTCGCAACGTTGGTATCAGCCGTGGTTGTCGATGTCTTAGAGATTTGTTAAATCTCAGAGATTTGCAAAATTACGTAAGGGAGCCTCTGCCAGCGCAGGCTTCGTGCGAAATCGTCATTGACAAGCTTCACGTGGTCGCTGCTAATTGCTTTTGACGTATCCGGGAGATCAGAATGTAGTAGAGTGAGTTATAGGAAATATCAAGGACGAGAAACAGTCAAGGTGAGATTGTTTTGAAGAAGTTCAGAAAACGAAGTCAATCGTAACAAATCGTAATAAATCGTTCCATTATTAATTCAGATCGACTAGTTAGTTGCTATTCGTATAGATGCGTCGGTTCGGATGACCGAGGCTTTCGTTAGACCACGTTACTCCGCCTACCGCGACAGCAACTTCACCAACCCCATTTCATAACCACCCGGTCCATTAATTAGCGGATAGTCCAAAGTCACTCGAAAGCATTGATGCAGGGTCCGGCTTTTGGTTTAAAATCCGGCAGAGGGGTGGTGGACGCCGCGTCGATCTGCTCATGTGGCTCGGGTCACAACGTTCGCCAGATACTATACGCGGAACGTCTTTATACGCGGACGGGGCCACGCGATACATTTGGACATTTTCGCTATCGGTTTGAGCTATCAGCGAAATGACCATTCGCCACGGCTGTACACGAACGCAACGGATCGGCGAAGCGGACGAGAAAGAGAGAGAGAGAGAGGGAAACAGAGGAACGGCCACCGCCAATCTGTCGCTGGCTGCATTAGCCCGGGGGGTTGCCTTTTCAAAAGGCCACGTTTGATGAGGCGCCCTCTCACCGGGGCGGCGCTGGTTCGCGAGCGCGCGCGCGCCCGCTCGGATACTTTTAAAGTAAATTAGCTTTTTAGTTTTCTGCGCCTAAAACCCGGCGAATATAACATGTATAAAAGGAAGGGCTGCTCGAGCGCTGGCCGAGGGTTCGACCGCCTCAATAGCTGAATAGAATCTCCCCCTCCGTCCGCTCCGGTCCTCGCGATATCCTCGTGTGTGCGCTGCGCCGACCGCCTAAGTCGACCGCGGTCTACGCGCGTCTGAATGCTTAAAAACAAAATGCGTTGCATCCGCCGAGCCCTTTCCCTCCTTTCACCCCCCCCCCCCCAGAGTCTAGTCTGTGAAAGAGAGATAACCCCCTTTTGGGGGTTGGAAAGATCGAACCGCTCTTTCTCCGCCGATCTACCGCTTCTGTTGACTGTTCGCAAAGTCGCAAAAAGTCCGACCTTCTTCGTTTGCAATCCGACTCTATGAGTAGACGTTAGAATATACGGACGATACAGTCGGTGGTTGGGGTTTTCGTAGACCGCCGTCGAAAAAAGTCGACGTTGCGAGAAAAACACGCGGCCGACTTCTTTTTCCCAGCCGAACCTGCGGGCAAGTGGAATGAACTGTGGAAAACGCGCTTTTGTGAGGTTCGAGGATGAGCTGTCTGCTGGTTTTCCAGCGCTGGTGAACGACCCTTTTCCAGATTGGAATCAATTTTTCGAAATGCCCAGAAATATTTCTGGTGTGAACAGAACGTTCGACTTATATCGAAGATGGAGAAGAAACGGGTCTTTGAAAAGAATCCGCGAGGATCGACGTTATGGTTGGTCCAGGTGAAACAGAATTAGTCTGTTCGATTATCACAAAGAAAAGAATATCGTACACACAGATTTGTCTCCGCCGACGAATGAATCGCATATTGAATCGACCATCGGTCCACGCACACGGTTTAGATTGTTCGCATCGATCAACTACAAATTGCTACAAGGTGCTAGCAGTTCGGAGCAGATCTCGTTAAGGTCAACTTTTCTCCGATCTGGGAAGCGGAGAGAGAAAATGTACCTAATCCAGATTCAGTGAGTACAAGCGGGTCTCGGGTAATAAATAATCGAACGCGGAGAAGGATTCGAGGAAAAAGGAAAAGAAGGAAAAGGAAGCGGTAGGACGGTGAAAAACGGCGAAAAAAAACAGTTAAAGGCAAATACTCGTGGACTCCCCGCGAGGCGACCCCGGGTGAACTTCTAGCAGTCATCGCGGGGGGTCTTCTAACGAGCCGTGCAATTAACATTTTTATTAGACGGTTCCTCCGAGCCGATCGGTTGGATGCTCCACATGCGCGTCGATAAAGTGGACGACACGAAACCGCTTCCTTCCATCTGCGAAATTAATTGAAACTCGGTCCGTGGCACGATGTGCCTCGGTCCTGAACTTCTGAGAACGACTCCTCGCAACGGGAACCGCAACAAATTGCTTTTAGAAAATACACGCGCTCCTGTTCGCAGCCTTTAAGTATTAGGACAGTTATGAAAAAACAAGACGAAGATGAGAAATTGTTAGAAAATGACTAAAACCTTCAAGGTTTGAGTGAAAAAGTGCCATATGGAGAAGTAAATAACCGATCTTAACGTTCGTATCGTTACGTTCTTCGTGATATTTGCCGTTATTTGATTGTAAACGAAAGCACAATTTCGTTCGCCTTTAACGATTTTTGTACAATATCTGACTTACTTGTCGCGTTGTCGATCTTTCGTTATTCGAATCCACCAATTATCTACATGAATCCATTTCATGCTACCCGATGCAACGTACGAAGGTTCATTCTAAATATATACGAACAGCCGAGTTGAAATCCAATTACAGAAATGTCGGCTCTTATTATATTCAAAGGAATAAAAACTGTTGGAACAGAGAAATACCGAACTCCTCTCATCCTTGTAACGTAATACCCTGTGCGTTATACGGTACACGTAATACGTTTAACGATATAAACAAAATCCTAATATAATTACAATATGCCAGACTAATAACTGTGGTTACAATTTTGGTTTTAATTTACTTGTCATTAACTGCGATCATGCACTTCCTGTACGTAATACGTAACGCCTATCTGTTCATCTTTCTATGCAAACGTGCGTAACTTTCTCTATAGGGTAGCTTTTTCTCGAAAACTTGCATACAAATGAACTCATTGCTAAGATCGATGACACCTTCCACCAACGATAGAGCATCGGCGTTATCGTGTTCGATAGGAAACACGCGCACGAAAGATCTCACAGGCTGCAATTTTATTTTACACGTCCGAGCCACTCCATAGATTGTCTCGTGCGAAGGTAGAGAGAAAGAATGGAGCGAGCAAAAGTGCAGCACGTAAGTAGGATTCTCACACGAGCAGAACGATGCTGCGAAGGGTCAAACGAATGCTCGTACTCCTACTTGGGCCACGGCTCGCCTATCGACGCTGCATCCCATAAAGCGCTTAACGAAACAAACAAAAGGAAGATTATCGGCTCGCGCCTCGAACCGGGGCCGGTCGGCACGAGTTACGGCTGCGGAAGAGTCACGGTTCACCGGCTCCTACGAATCCAAAGCCCTCGAAAAACTTCCGCGATACTCTTTCGCGCCTTCGAGATTATGATTATCCAGCGGGTTATCCACGTAGCAGAGACCGGTATCCGGTACCGTGGTAAGGTGAAAAACAAACAAGGGGTTATCGTTCACAGAGGGAAGGTGTATCGCGTAAGTGTGTCTTGAACACGTCTGACGCGTATGCGACTGCAACAGGGAGGAAGATACCGGAGAGCAGAGACGAAGATGAAGCCAGTGGACACGGGATAGAGGGAACGAGGATGGTCGTAGAGGGAATGGCGCCTGGCAGAGCGATGGATCGGGCATTGTTCGGCATTCGATGCGCATCGGTGTGCTACGTGCCGTACGGTGATTTGGCTAACCACACGTTGTTGAGCCATCGGCGGCATCCAGCATTGTTTGCTCGCTTTGATGAGGCCAATTCGCGTTTCGCTTTTGCGTTTGCGTTTCGTACGGGATGCGCGCATGATTCCGACCTGCTCTCTCCGGCCGTCGCACCGGCATTTATTCGCAGCCTCTGTGTGCGGATTCGCATCCCGCGCGCGCGATGCACGCCGTGCAACCTGTGCACACGGGGTGCAGACTCAACCATGGGATCCGCTGTACGAGTCGAACCGCGACCCAAGCGCTTCTGCACCATTGTTTCGGAAATTTGGAACACGCGCACGCGGCTAGAGTCGCCACGGCATATCGTGTAACGCGGTTTCCGTTTACCCGACTGCGCTCTGCCCGGCTGAATCGGAACTAAATGACCTGGAAAAAGGGGCAGCTATCGCTACGTTTTGCCGATCGAGATGCTGCAATTTTTTCTCTTTTTTTTTTATCCTCTTCCGTTTAGGGAGAGGTCGTTGTTGCAGATTCGCTGAGATCTTTGATGCTGAAATTATGCCATTTGTTTCGTGCTGTCGATCGGGCATAGCTTGGAACGAGTGTTGCGCTATGTGCGAAGATGTAAAGTAGAATCGATGAGAATATTGGAGTAGTTGTTTGCGACATAATTACCGATAGATTCCGGAGATTGAGAAATTTTTATAAAGTTAAAAGAGAGACAAGGAAATTTGAATCCGCGCATCGTTGTTGCCAGCGAGGCATCGTATCGTTGAAAAGAAAAAGTTATCTCTAAAATAGAGGAATGAGAAGTAAATCCAGCGCGATATTTGATCGCAATCTATAACAGAGTCGCAGGAAAGGATCGACGCAGCTTGAGACTGGTTTACAGAAGAGATCCGTGTGTGTGTGTGTATGTGCGAAGGAGCAAGCGTGCAAGAGTGTTGTTGCATGCGCGTACGGGGCTGCGTATGTCATTAGTGACCCTCGGGGTGACCCCGGGATTCGCTCTCACCATACCGGGCTATCAACACCGACCACCGTGCGCACAAGGCTCCATTACGCCTTTTCTAACGATCCTGCCTGCACGACACTGTCGCAGATTATAGTTACTCGCCACGAACGCGAGTAGTACGAGGTTTCCCTTACGTTTTATCACGTGTTGCCGAGGTAATGGCAGGATATGTTGCGGCGGAATTGTTTCTTGCACTCCCGAGGCTGGGGCAGCCGCGAGTCGTACTTCTACGTTGGGCGAAAGCGCTACCAGTTTCGTAGCCTTCGATTAAAGGCCAAAGGATATTTGAGAACAAGTTTACCTTTGCTTCCGAGTCTTTCGAAACGATGAATATTATCAATTTTTCAGTTTTTTTTTAACGAAAGAAGAAGCTAAATGAGCACATTTATACCGAGATTTTGCGTAGAAAAATGAAATGAAATGAATTGTAAATACTCGATTCGTGTAAAATTTCAGGAAAAAATAATTCTATAGATAGTTGCAAACATACAATGTTTGTATTTACTCCGTAGGAATCGCTGCCTATTCGATAAGCATGACTGCGCGCAATAAAAGACAAGAAAGTAAAAACCGTTCGCTAACAGCAAGAAGAATAAAACATAGAAGCTAAAGACCCTCGACTAACAATAAGAATTCTGACACCAGCGGGCAAAACGACTGCTGTCATAGTTGCGAAGCGAAGAAATCGTAAAACGGAAATTCGCCAGGCAGAAAGCACACGAACGTGTTTCGAAAAGTGGAGAAGAGCACGATGCGACGCGTTCGAAAGTGGCGAGGAACACGAGGCACATCGATCGATCCGGCATGGGACGGCCGTCTGGCGTGGAAGAGTGCACGTAGTGTACGCGAAAGAGTAGGCTCGCCTCCTCCAGCGAGAACTGGTAACTGCTGCCGCTATTAAATGCAGACACGAGCGAGCACAGGCCGGAAATTGCCTAATTTCCTGAGTGCGCACGCCGATCCGTCAACCTGACGTGACGGGGACGTAGTTGCACGAACACCGTGACTTTTAATGTCAAGCGTCAAAAGAAACTCGCTGCCAACTATATGGACCAACTTTCGTCTACGTAAACAGGTAGGTCCGCTCGATCGTTCCTCTACGATTCGGTTACCCACGGTTCGATCTTCCGGAACTATGTCAGGCAATTGTGAAAGCGTGTAATTTTCCACAACTACAGTCTACACAGGATTTTTTTTTTTTTTTTTATTTCTGTATAAAACGGCGCACTTCGTTCGCTAGCAAAGGGGAGTTGTTGCAAAGAATTTCATGGGAAATTAATTGTTTAGTTAATAACGTCGAGGCGTATTTGCACGACACGAATTCGATTAGAATCGTGCGTAAGATTAATTTTTAGGTCGAGGATACGATATATCATTGTTCTTCGTAATCGTCTATCGTATCTGATATTATTAGCTGTTACCTACTATGTATATGTAGTGAAGAAAATATTATAAGACACGTTGTTAATCCTCTCTGGATCCTTTGTTCCAATGGCTACAACACGAACACATTCACCGATCCTAGATGCCTTTACCAACAGCTATCCACACCCAAAATCTGCAAGTACCTACTCGATAAGTCGACAAGCTCGAACCGTTTAAACACAAATTCGAATTTAACATCCAGCATTACGCATTAATCCGCGGATCGATAATCCGTATGAGGCAACAATGATTAATTAGCGATCACGGAATGGTACCTGTACCAACATTTGGTAAATCCGCGTACCGTGTACCGCGATACGGATACGACGATGTTTGTCGAGTGAATTCCGCCAAGCGGAATGTATGGAACAGCGACCGACCGGAATGTATCGAGCAGCAAACCATCCGGTCGATACGCAGTAAGCTCCAGCCGCGAGTGGCTATCGAAGGAAAGATTAGACGCTCGACGTGGGTCGCCGGTGATAGAGAGACTAATCCCGGGACTTAGTGCAGCTCGTGTGAGCAACGGGATAAGGTGACAGTAGATAGGAGAAAAGCCACAATTAAGAGACGTCAATCGCTCGAGAAACGCGTCAAGGTTCGTTTGTACCCACATCGACAGATCGAACAAGACACGAGCATAGGTCGATTCCACTTTCATTCAAAGCCTCGCGCACATATTGAATTTACAACGATTTTCGACAAACTCTCGTCGAAGATTTTTCGTCGATTTCATTCGGTTCTCATCTGACATTCTTTTCGTTTTGGGCATTTGGTATTTTATTTCAAGAGATGGGAACGAAGAAATAAGATTGAAATCGCACGTTGTGGAAACTGAAAAGCAATCGAAGCTTTATTAAACCGAGACATTCACCTACCTACCAATGGAGAAAACAGTTTCTTTCGCTTCGCGGATCCGTATCGCGAGCCAAGGGTAAAAATCACGTTACACTCGATTAAGAGCGTAGGCTGTAATAAGGAGCTGGAAAGGACTAATTTCTGGCGATTCATTGAAAATTACGAGCGAGCAAGTCGACGAGATCGGTACGGTTTAGTCAAGGTAAAAGGAAAAGAAACGCGGGACGTTCGATTCGCATAAAAAAGCGCAACTATGCATAATTTTTCCAGTCCAAGTTTTACGAGAACTCGTGCATTTTTAAAAGGCAATTTCAGCGCGCCGATTCCTCCGGCCCTCTCGCCTCGTCTCGCCTGCGGCGGCCGCACTTTTCTTTCAGCGAACGGTCATTTTGTTCGAGTAGACGTCCGCGTGGTCACGATCCATGACGAAGAAGCCCCGTAAGGAAATTTATGCGCATAGCCACGAAGGTGTATACCCGAGCTACCGACTAGAACCGTGTGTCCGTGTGGCTGCGTGCGCGCGTCCGCCAAAAGATATTCCGTAACTCGCTCTCCACTCGTTACAAAAGCCGACGCTCGCGATGCTGCCAATGTTACGAGTCAGCCAAAATACGAAACTATTAATTAACGAACCTGTCAAGATCTTATCATTGAACATGTCAAGCGTTTGTGAAATCCGTCTTTCTAAATCCTCCTGCGATCGATATCGTAAGAATTAGAGAATCCGATGTTATAGTTAATAACAATAAACAGCGGGCATTAGAAAACATTTGTAAACACTATCTATAGATATTATTTCTTTCTCATTGAACTTAAGTAGCGAAACTACGAGAACGTATGGCAAGAGGAGTGTAGAAACTTTAAAGTAAGTGGATGTACAGGTTTATACGCAGTTATATTCGATGCCCACCGGTATTACATCTGTTCCTTACGATTCGGTCTCACCGTAAGCTCGGAACCCTGGCGTTACGCAATTCGCACAGAGAGTCGATCTCTTTAAACACTGGAACAAATCGCTGTGTATTTCAGTCAGATATCACACGAAAAGCCAACATTCCTCCCATGAAATTGAACAGAACTCGGACACGGTAACGCGACACGGTGAACGGTATACGCGAGAGAACGGTGCAGCAGCACGTACTACTGCGCAAAAGCGAGAACGTTAATCCAAGGAGGCTGGACACGTTTCTCCTTTGAAGCTCGGCAAAGCAAACAAACAAAGAAATTCCTTTCTATTTGGCCTCCAATTCAGTTCCCGATTCAACATCGGAAATAGCCAACGGCTTGGAATCATTGCTATCCGACAGTCCGGTTCTGCTACATGTCGCTCGTGTGCCGTACGGCCGTACGGCGGCAGACGCGAACCACATGCGCCGTGGACAGCGCACTCGAGCGCTTCCCCCACTAGCAATCGAGTGGGCGGAGTCAGTTATCCCCACCGCGCGACATCTTCCCCTACGACCCCTCCGGTGCTCTCCCCACCACGCGAACGTCCGACCGTGCGACCGTGATCACCGACACAGACGCACCGGTTGAGTCGAGAGGGACAGAGGGACGGTTCGTGTCGTTCGAGAGTCCCCTTCTTTCCCGTGTCGTCCGCTTGCTGTCCTCTGGCACCGGGGATCCACGCCTTCCCACCTTCCCATTGGCTCGATCTGTCCCCGGGCTCTCTGGTGACACACGCCCATTCGCGATCGTTCTCCAGGAAACGGTCGGCAGGATCGACGTTGGTTGCTCCTCGGTGAAAATTCTTCGCGAGATTGCACGTATTTCACCGGTGCGGCGTTTCGCCCGACATCCTTTGACCGCGCCGGTAATTACTGGTTTTCGCGGAAGAACAGGGGGAGAGAGGGGACAGAGAAGGGTGATACCTAACGTACACGCCGAGAGCTCGGAATTTTATCGTGCAAACCGTCCTCCGGGCGGAAATTGGAAATTAGATTACTCGGGGAACAACTCGATGCTCGTACACCGCGGTACTGCTCTGCTGGGTATCGTCGGGCAGATTGAGAAACCCAGACTTCGAGAATCCGTCGTGCCGCGAATAGCATCGGTGGTTGCGGACTCTGTTCGGATAGCTCAGATCGACTGCATATGTATGTACTTACTTGGGTATTCTCTATTTCCTCGTTGTATAGTATAATATGTATCTCTATCCGTACATAAAAAAAAACGTTTGTACTTAATTTTTATGTGGAAGAGATGGGAATGATACTAGTCACTTTCGCTAGACATCGTCTCGCAAGTTCAAATTTTGCCGGTGTGACATTGACAAGAGACAATTCGGACACGTTGTCAAGCATGGTGTTATGTATTTCACGTAGGTATCAATTTATATTGACACGACTCGATGATATGTTAACGTAATGCAACGACGGAGTAGCTTTCAAATTCGCACGAACAGCCCCGGAAATAGGTCTAATTTTCCGAGGATCTCCGTTACAGCTGGGCGTATCATCGTGTAATCTAAACAAGCCGGTAATCGATGTATGCGTTTGACGTGGGCTTGTTTTTCTTTGCCCTACGATCCGTAGCCCCTCTGTTCCCCTTCCAAGTTACGATCGGACAGCTGGGAAGCGTGGCCCGATTGCGTAACGAGGACCCGCGCTCCCCGGCACATGAAATACCATCGTTTTCGCTCGGCTTGTGGGCTATCGCGCGGAAAACCGCGCGTTATCGCCAGGCTCGACTGCAGAAACGAGGCTGAAAAATCAACAGCCACGCTTAAAGGTCGCGGCCGAGTTCACCGCGGACATTTTTCGGTCCCGATATGTCACTGTCAACTAGTATCGGTTGCGCTGACGTGTTTCGGTTGCATCGGCGATGGATTTTTCCCTTTTGCGTCGCAGTTGCAAGAGATAAGACTCTAAGCGATAGGGATATGGAATAAAGTCGTGACAAAGTTATCGAAAGGAAATTAGCGATTAACGATAAACTTGCTTAAAAGATTCCTATCTAATATAAGGAAAGTAAAATTTTATTCTACCACACGGAAATATATATATAAAGCGCGGCGTAAGAGATTAAGTTCCTTTAACGCAACTTGATTGAAACGGTAGATCTATCGCATCTTCTATTCAGCTTACGAGATTCGATATGTGCCGGAGAAAAAAAGAAACGGACGGACGACCGAGATGAACGGAAGATGCGACTGCGATAACCACGATGGAAATTGAATTCTCTCACCAGTCATCCCGCTGTGAAAGTACATACGTATACGCATGCCAACCGTTGGGCGATCGATGTCGAGAAAAGGGAACCGAAGGTCCTGTCTCTATTGTCTCGAAACCGGAGCGCAGGTAAACGCGCGTAAGTACTTACGTCACTCGCCAATACCGTTGTAGTTGAGGAATACACGGGAAACCTTGAACCTACGATAAAAACGATGGGATAACATAAAATAATAACTATTAAATAATTATTAAACAGATTAGTTATCAAATAAAATGAAATAAATAAATATTCCGGTTCCTGAATGTGACAGCTTTGTTAATTGTATAACGCTTCCTTGGTATTACTTGAATCGCGTAGGTACTTTTTAACGAGATAGGTATAAACAGCGTAATGAAAGGGATAGGTAGTTGAATTTCATCGAGCTTTCTTTAGTCCGTTGCGTAACACGCGTGCAAGTCTTAGCGGCTACTTAACGTAGGTTAAGCTCCCATCCACTAGGCTGTCGAGGGATGCCCGTTGATCTAGTTAGCGAAATTGGAATTGAAAGCGTGACTGTTCGACATTACGATAATTTATCACTCAAATAAATGTTCGCTCGTGGTGTTCAGCCATATACAAGTATCAATTTACATGACGCAACGGATACGTAATCTGATATATCGTGTAACGGCGCGCACAGAATCGCGAATGGCCGTTCTCATCGAAACAGACGCCGAGGGTAACGCAGAATCGGAAATGATAAATTTCTCTCTTTTACGTGCCACAATTGTAGGTGCTTTCCTTATCGACTACTCACGTCGAACGCTCACCGCAACATCATTTTTAACGCATTGGTTCTATGCGTTGTTTTATATACATATTCACTAGTTTATTAACAATTTCATTATAATGTTGTAGACAATGGAACGAGACAGGTACGAAGGTAAATAAATTGCGTTAAATTAGTTTAGGCGTTCGAATAAGCGACATTTATTAGTACGAGCTTTAAAGTTGCCTGTCTCTCGTTTATTTCGAGCAAATGGCTGTTCCCTTCTTGCTTGCCTTTATATATCTTGCTTATATTAATGCTATATATTATGCTATGCCATATATTAATGATGCTTTAATGGAATGGGAGTGTTCGTTAACCTCTCATGCTCGATATTTCTTTCCGTTAAGTTAGCGCCACTCAGCGAGTAATTACGCGCGGACAAACTCTTCAAATAAAGCAGCTTATTGAATTTATTTGTTACGTACGATTTAGCATGATTCAAATACCAATCTGTCATCGATATTGAAATTAATAATAATTCTGTTTATGTCCTTGCTTAACCTGTACTGCGTATAACGCGACTCGGTTAATATAGAAATCTATATCTAGTTAGTAGAAAGTTACTTAACGAAATGAAGGAAAAATAGTACTGACCTGTAAATTAGTAAAAATACAGTAAGAACGATCATATTACAAGAACGACGATCTTTATCCCGCCAATCTTGTATCACATTTGTAATCCAAACGTAATCTCTGTACATGTACATAAGTATATATATGCATCCCGAATTTCAGTAGCATACGTACATTAGCCCCGAAGTTAGGCACAGATAATTGTGTATCCTTTTTTATCGACATAGATCGATTAATTGCAACTCTTTGGTTCGTAGCGCTACGTAAGACAAAATACCGCGAACAATAGTTCAGTTTTCCCGCGTCGTATCCCATGAAAATTGTTTATGCGTTATTCGCGTTGTTTATCGTACGATTACACAGTGTATTTTGTGCATAACCAATGAAGAGGCAATAGGCACGAATAAGAATGGAAGAAAGGAACGAAGATAGTGGTAGTCAATTGCCCCATTGATATTTACTATGTCCATCTTTTCCAATGGCCAACATAACCTAAAACGCGTAGAACGGGAACGTAAAAACTAGTCGAAATGTTAAAGTACCTACGTCTGAAAGAAATTAGAGTATCAGTAACAAAAAGAGGCGAAAAAGACGAGGTTTAGTAAGATAGACAGGTTGGAGTAGGATTGGTTTAAAGAAGCACGGTTTATCGGGAGATGGTAAATGGGCGAAAACACGGCGGAAGAACGCGTAGACACATCGCGAGAAGAAGTAGTAAGCCGTGAATAGAAGTGCGCTGGTAGATTCAACAAAAGGTGAACCCACAAAGTGGATCTAGCCGTATAGGTCTGTAGAAGGCGGGAGGTAGCCGGCCAACTCCGTAGGTAGAGATATATCGGAGCTCGGGCGTATTCGGGCAGGCTCGTGCGTTCCCGCTGGCTGGTGGTGGCCGCGCACCTCCGCCAAGTTTCACGCTGCGTGGAACGAAACTCGTACGCGATCAGCTCGACCGAGGCAATCCGGCATCCTTACGTATGCTCGTTGCGTTCTTGACCGATATGGTGTTCTTCTCCCCGTAATTAGTGACCCTGATCGCGAGATAGAGTCGATCGCGAGAGCTAACACCGCGTGTCGCGTGAAGAGAGCTAGGTTCGATCCCCGGACGGTTCGACCCCCTCTCGCTGTCTGTGACTGAACGAGAGCGAGCACGTCGGTTGCCGCTGGATTCTCGAGGCAGTGTACCGTAAAAAGTTCGCGGAACACGGTGAAAACGCGAGTCGTCCGTTCCTCGCGCGTACGTATATACACGGTGCTTCACGCTCGACGACGTTTCATCGCCTCTCACTATTGGAGAGGGAAAAAGAGAGAAAGAAGAGAAGCTCTGAAGCGTATCTGTATCGTTGACACTCTGTCCGTTCGCTCGCGTCGAGAGCTACCTGCAAGTGACAACCCTCCGAAGGAAAGCCTATCTCCTTCCTGTCCACCGAAGCTTAGCAGGACCCTTACGATTCGATGCGACTCGTACGAACGACAGTCGACGAATGACGAGAAGGAAAGGGTCCCCGATAGGGCCAGGTAACGATCCGACCAAAGGAAAATCGGAGTCGTAGGCGGGGCCTAAGGTCGGGGACACGTGACACGGAAACTGTCACGCCGCCCTTGTCCTCCCCTCCTTCACCCCCTCCACTCGACCGAAAAGCACCGAGCCAGCTATACGAGCGCTGCTTCTACCAACCGACAGCGTGCCGTCGAACGCTTCTGTTCGTTCGTCGAGTCTTCGCTTCTTTATTTCGATCTGTTCCATCGACCAATTTTTTCACACTGGATATGAAAGCGCACGCTCTGCGATTCCAATGCTCCTGTAAGAACACATGCGTTCGAACGACGCCATCTCGTTTCTCTACGCCTGTCACGTTTAGAATTTTACCAATGACGCATCGGAAGCAGTTTTAACGATACTCCAAACTAAGCAGCAGGTACACTTATACAAATATATGATATTTCGTGACACAAAAAGTGGGAGTCGCTACAACATCGGCAGTGTCTGAAAGCTGACATATTCGCCTCACTGACGTCTCTCTCCTGTCTAACCGCGTGACACCAAGGACGATCATCAAGGATTATGATAATATTTGATTCAAATTCGATCGTAGCTCGCAGTCACGACACTTTCGACGATCAGCCTTTTCATTATCCGTAATCGACGTTATTCAACACACCTGGTTTCCTAGTTTCGAATGATGCTCGTACGAATCAGTGATCGTCATAACACGTCTGTGGTCAGTTTGCCGATGGCTCGACCGAGATTCGACGCGGTCGAATTCGCGGTTTGACGCGGGTCACCGCGTCGCCGTGAACGTCCAGAAGATGCAGCAGGGTAGCGTGGGTGACGGGGACTCGGCCCCGAGGAATTCACCGAAAAACTCCAACTTGGGCGACGCCGACGGTCGTATTCGAATTAAAGTCGAGGCGCCGGAATCGACGGAGGTATTCGACCTTAAACGAGAGCCTCAAGACGAGTACCATACAGTCCAGCATGATTACCATTACGACAGAAAACCAATCGTTCCTTCAACGAAGCTCGATGGTAGTTCCGAGATCGTCAACCAATGTCAGCCGCCACATCAAATTTATCCGCGACCGGTTACAACTGCACTCCCGAATTCTTATGGTTTCCCACATTTTTATGGACCGTCAGCGATGCTGCCTCCGTCGTTTCATAGCTCTAGACCATCTTCGGATCGACCGATTGGGAAGATCGACGAGCATGAGCACGAACAGGAACGTTACAGAGTGCCCGTGTCCAGTGTGGCCACCAGTGACAGTGTTTATCTGCATCATGATGCTCATAGATACGAGATCGGTGATTATCACGGGAAAGGATATTCAGGAATACCTTATGCCGCGTTTCGGCCTTCGATGCAGCAGCGTACTGCGGTATACGCTAGTCATCATAATAACAGTGGCTATAGGGTTGCGCAGTATCAAAATAGGAAGCGCAAGTGGAGCGGCGCTGCGCTCCGTGGAATGCCGCCGTCGATGCCAGTGAGTTTCCTTTTTTCTTCTTTGCTTCCGATTACTTGCAATTGATCTGGTTCATAGGATCTCCAATGCGTTATATGCAATTCTATTACAAAGAATGAAACGTCGTTGGTACTTACTTTTAGCTTCGATAGAGAGATTTAGTTAATGTTAATGTTTTCCGCGTCCCAGCAATCAATAGTTTAATCGTAACGACAGATTTTCTAGAAGCAAATAGGATTCAGTGCGATGGTTATTTTTCTGTAACAAATTAAACGTTCTATTTCGTTTCTTTTAACTCAACTGGTAAGATTTATTAAAATATACAATTTTGTTTAAATTGCACACAATTTTTGGTGCATACAGCGGTAGAGATAGAGCGAGAGACATATAAAGGAAACGCTGTAACAATTATTTGATTGTGACTGTTTACCCTATAGTGGTTGCTATCGCATTATCCAAAAACGCAGTTCCTCGTGTCTCGATTCTCGTCTACGCGAAGCGCGATCATTTGATTCGCTGCAGTCCGAAGTGTAACTCGTTTAATATCGACACGCAACCGAAGAATATCTTTTGTCTGAGACGCGGAAGCAACCGTAATTTTACTTGTGGAAGATTTTTAATTATATTCGACATTAATAATGCATTGAACGCCACTTTCTTCTGTTCGGCGCTCCGACGCACTGTAAACAAAAGCGAATTGCATTACGTAAGAGAAGCGCGTTTAATCGAATCCGCGGATATTTCACTGACATTTTACATGGACGCGAGGTGGTAGGCCTGTGGTCCGTTGGCACACATCCAATTTTCGTACCACCCAATTTTAACACAACTATCCAACCAGATTATACGAGTGATTTCTGACTTTTTGTGAAAACGATGCGATGTAATAATACGGCGTAATAATATCCTTGCAAGCAACGTGTGAATAATATAACTCGCTACAACGATTACCCCCGTGAACATAATTTGTAATAATCTTTTCGTAATTCTAACGTACACAGAAAGGATCGTGAAATTTTCTCGATACTAATTCGCTAAAGATGCTCGATGTATCCGCGTTTAATTTTACAAAGCTAGGTATTTGAAACGTATTCTATTCAATTCTAGAATCGAATGAAAGAGCTAGGGCTTGACGCGGTGTTGCCTGATAACATACTGAATTTGCCTGTGATTTTTATACGCGATCGACGACGAGAAATACGAGAGAAAGTGGCGTGTAACTCGGGTCCAAGGAGGAATCGTTACCGGTCACGACGCGTTATCGTCGCACGACCTGCGAAGAGTGCCCCGGGTTCCCGCTGGTTTTAATGAAATCGAATGAAAGTTGGCGATCGTTCGGTCAAAAATTACGCCGATCCATGGTCGAAATTACAGTGATTACACGCGGCGTGTCGGTTTGGCCCCTCGAGGGGTGGATTCTCTGGGCGAACGCGAACCGGGACGCGGCGAGGCCCATTCAGCGGCGACCGCGTCGATCACGAGCGAGAAACGGCCGACGCAGAACGGTTTGCACAACGATTATTATAATATCGGTGGATTAAAATAGATGCGCGTGTGGCGGACGCGTTTTGCCGGCGACTTCTGGTCTGGCCGCGATCCGCCAGCCAGCGCATTACATATTCTATGGTTATATAATGCGTACGAACAGCGTGGTTACTTTACAAATTACGCCAACAGCGGCACGGCTACCGCACGCTTCGATTAATTCAAATTGCCCGCGCGCTTACCCCGCATGAATTAGCTCGGCGTGCCCTTTTTCCTCCGCCTAATTGAGACCTACGAAACGCGCATAATCCGTGGAAGGAACGTGACTGGAAGTGGGTCGCGATACTCGCGATCGGACGTTTCTTTGGGTCAAAGGATAACCGAATCGCTTGATCGCGTAACGTCCGCTTCGACGTATCTACGATCTATACGTACGTGTTCGTGTTCCGTTTGTTTGTTGCTTTGCTTTACCTGCTCGTGAAAATTTTATCTACGATGTCTATCACGGGTCACTGATGGTAACGAGTTCCTACGACATTCGCATCGTTGTATTCTCGTGGAAAAAGTCGAGTTACTCAATTTGCGCTAACCTAACTCTGCGTTATCCCAGCTTTCCATTTTTACCGATTTTAATTGGTCTCCGGGTTTATCACGCGACCAGACCAGCGTATTTCTCGACGCGAAGAGAAATTACCGCCAACGGCTCCAGAAAACGAGAACGAACTACGAGCTGTTGTCCGTTTAGGCGCCCAATGATGGCGAAATCACGCCAAATCGGGCCGAGGCGCGACTCTAGCTGTTCTGTCGGCCACTTCCGCGCCGAATTTGTCCAGCCTCGATGCAACCAAGGTTCTCTCATCTGCATACCGTTTCCTCTCTCTAACGATCGTTCATCTTCCGCGCCGGGACGCACGCACCTGTATCGAGATAACGCGGCGTAACGTATACCCGCGGCGAATAAGGGCATTGAATCGAAGCCGATCCCTACGGCTTTCCTCGGGTTAGCTCGCTCGCGGACTACCGCGGCTCGGTCTATAAATTTCGTACCGGGAAATCGTGCACCTGCGGCCGCACTCCTCCGAATCGATCGAGATCGAAATGGAATCTGTTTCTGCGAGTGCAACGATCCAGGAGATTGCGGGACTTTTGTCCTAGCACGTTTCTTATTCTTGCGTTTTAGTTGGAAAGTACAGTATAAAGTAAAATGCAGAATATGGTAGAACTAACGCGTGTAGACTAATAACTAATAACTAAGCGTGGAACTAATTTCATTTTGCAAACAGACTGCTTATATAATCGTAAAGGCGTAGAGAGATAGTGTAAAGCAGTGGTTAGAGGGAAAAGTAAAGTATACATATAAGGTAAGGAAGAAAAATGAGAGAAACATAAATCCTTCACCTA
This sequence comes from Bombus bifarius, assembly GCF_011952205.1. Classification (NCBI taxonomy): domain Eukaryota; kingdom Metazoa; phylum Arthropoda; class Insecta; order Hymenoptera; family Apidae; genus Bombus; species Bombus bifarius. The sequence goes on along the minus strand of NW_022884897.1, from coordinate 158,973 downwards.
ATTTTTAGATTTTATACGCGATTCCGTACATACTACATCCAGCTTGTTTATATATTTTACGGAAAGTTCGCCGGAAATGTGCGACTAATTAGCAAACACAATTAATTTGTTCGGAAACTTGCACAGCGATCACGTCGTGCGTATAACACTATATAACGATTATTTTTGCTTCCGCGAGACATAATATTGTATGCATCGAATTATTAAGCAAGACGCAGTTATCGCGTTGCGAGTCACCATAAACGAGATAAAACATACACTTTCAAAGAAGTAAAAAATATTTTTTCACGCATTCGTTTCAACTGCTAAGCACTCGTTTTATGTTCGATATTTGAGAAATTAAGATATGCTTTCGATGGCTAAAATTTAAAGCACAGGAGAATGGAATTATATAGACCTGGAAGATAAGAAAAATATAAATACAATGTAAGCACTCGACTTCGGATAACGAAATATCTTTCTTTTCTATTAAATCTGGGCTACGACCTAATATCGATACAACGGTTCGTTAAACGCGAAATACATATAGGTACAGCGCACACGAGCTATCAACGGTTTATTCGGAAAGTCGTGAGATAATCGGAATTCCAGCAGATCCAAAAGTAACGAGAGATGGAAGCAGCACGCTTCCTCGGAGAGATGTACTTTATCCGTGCATACATTTACGCGGACATTGAAGCGCGCAGCCGGTGCAACAACTTGTCAGTCGGCGCGTACCGAAAAGGTTAAAGGCTGCCGGAGATGAGTTATATAGTCAATTGGAATCGATCACGAGTCACCAGGCATTACCGTTGTTCCTTATCGATCCCGTTACGGGGCATGGGACGCCCACTTAATAATTTCGTTACGGCCAAGGAACCTGTGTAACATTCAATCTCAACTATTGTGCCGTCAATAAAGAGGATTACGGAAGTACAACTGGAACTCGTTTTACGGGGCTAACGACAGTTCGCCTTTTCTCCTCGCGAATCTACCCTCTTGTTCGATTTTAATAATCATATTATATATATCTACGTCTAATTAGATATGCCACTAACTATAAAACATCGTGCGGCGCGTACAAGTCAAACTCGCTGGTTGATACGTCGAATAAAATCATCTATTCTCGGGCCGCGACTCGTAACTTGTACGTAACTCGTATAGTTTGCATCGTGTAAATAACGCGGTGATGAATATTCATCGGACGTTTCGCAATTACAACTGATACACTTCAATCGGCGATAAATTAGAGGAAGCGTTTTGTAACTATGGTTCATATCAGCTACGCGATATTTAACGCGAAACCGTGTCAATTTTCAAATAACATCGTGAATAGATCGAAACGAGGAAAGAATTACGTAGGTTGGCGCGGATGGGCCGGGACCCGGAGCGATTCCGCTCGCCAGATGCGATTTACAAGCCGTGGGCCCAAACGGAACGCGTTTTTCTACCTGGACCCTGTCCAATTGGCCGCAGCACATGGCGCTGCGTGATGCGCGATTCGCCTCGTCTCGTATCCACGCGAAAACAAGCTCGTGCAACGCGCTTTCGCCAAGCTTTAATTGAGTCGACGAGGAGAAAGTTTTTTTTTATGCTCACGATCCAGGGCAAAAAGAAATAAAGGGATCGTTCACGGTTAATGAAGAGACTCCATAATCCTGGGGATACAGTACGTGTTTCTATTAAGTTCAGTAAACACGTTCTACACGTTTTACTCGAAAATATTGGAATCACGTTTCAAAATCACGTCGTAATATGTTTGTATGGGGTGTCTCGAAGTTGAGCTGGAATGCGTTAAACTAGACACAAGTAAGTAACGGGTTTGTGCGAACGAGTTGATGCATCGAGGAAGAACGAAGAACTGGACAACGATGTTTGGATACAGTTAGACAAGCATCTAATATGTTGCGCATGATAGATGATGATAGAGGTTAGGTAGACGTTATTCTCCAAGATGGATAGGGAAGATCTGATTCTTTAGTCTGGGGATATTATACAACTTTGATATTGTCGTTCGTTATGTGCTGGGAGTTTTAAACACACGAGCAGTTGACTAGGACACAGTCAATGCCAGAGATTTATAGACTAATATATTCGTATAACGACGTAGGAATCACGTTCACAATGGCGAATAATGCTTGGAAAAGTAAAACTAAACGAACGTACTGTAGCTCTTCTTACGTTTATATCGATTCGTCGATCAGTTAGATAAGAGCGCTAACGAGGAGTCTGACGTCGATTAAAAATGTATCGAGCAAAACGTTAGAGGTATAGCAGGTAATATTATTCGTGATTATAGAGTATTCTCTATTATTTACCTATTTCGTTTCACTTGCAAGTGAATGAGAAACGGTATCTGATGATTCACTTTATAGCCAAACTTTACCTGCCTACTATTGTGCTACCGAGTAGTTGAACCATTTCATTCGACGATTAGGTAGTTATTCCTCTCGAAATCAACGTAACCGCGACATAGTAACGAACTACGTCCACGGTAATTTTGTGCTTTGTACCGGTCGATTCACAGCCGGGCCGTGATTCTGACATAAAAAACGATGCCGCGGCACTCTGCGGCTCTGGGTTCCATTGTGCCGGCCTCCGGCGGAGGCTGCACGCTTTTCATCGTTAACAAGCATGCTAGACAACGTTTGTTCGCTGCCACTCGGCGGGGAGCACGCTGCAACTTTTCTGCCGTGACGATCGTCCGAAGAATCCGGAATTGCGAACCGCTCCGGCTTTTCTGGATCGTAAAGCGATTTAAGTGCGCGCGGCGAGCCTCGCGAACGTCCGTACAAGCGGACGTATGCGGATGAGACGACGAAAAACGACACACCGCGTGACTTTCTGTTTTCCAATGTAAAACGTTGCTGTTGGAACACTGCTCTAACCGTAACTCGTGGCAAGAACTTGAATAGTAGCGGAGTTTATTTATGGTTTTTCTTCTACTTCGTATTTTCTGGGTCAAAAGTACAGACGCGCTATTTAACGAACTAAATATTGAACGGTAGAAATAATGTATTCCTGGAAAGATCTTCAACCAATGGTCCATAAAGATCAAAATGATTAATTGCTAAAGATCGTTCGATTCATGAAGTATCGGAACATCGATCTATTTTCTTAATTGCGAATCCCGTGTGTAATCTCGTGACGTTAATGTAAACATTGCTACAAAATCAGGTCGTATCTTGATGAAGGTATTTAGTAGCGCTTACGTGTGTTTCCATTGAGGATCGTCGAGTTAACGACAAGCGGCTCGCGACAAAAAGCGTGCACAGCGTTATTACCGCGAAACCCGGCATCCCGATGATACGGTGCGGAGCTGCCAGTTTACGCTCGTTCGCACGGCATCCCCCTTCGATACGGCGCGCAATCGCGTGGCTCTACGTGTCACTTTGTAGCGCATGAATAATTAATGGCCAACGTTTATTTTCCGTGCCGCTTTACGGCCCCGTTTTTTCATTTTCCTCTTTGGCTTCTGGCAAATACCGGATCGGCCGACAACGCATTTCCGCCTCGGGAAAAAACCACGCGACTGATCCGCCTGATTGCATCCGTGTAATCGCCATAATTTCGTTTTGCGTGAACGTTGCTACGCCTTAATCGTATCACTTTCTGCCACTATTATGTCATTTTCTTAATGAGGTAATTTTCGCATCTTGCAAATTCACGATGAATTTCTTTTGACACATTGATTCTCACCTTTCTTTCAGTTCTCACAGGTGTCCGATAATTAACTCTTTCGGTAGTCTTAAACGTCGTTTTAGGAAGATAATTTTGTTCTCAATAAGAGAACGTAGATTACGTGATTTAAACACCTTACGCATACTACAAGCTATTTAGCATGTTACGTATCACGTATTAATGGAATTGAATGGCAAACAAATATTTACGTTTATAAGAAATTGAGAAACCGGCTGAACTGAAAGTATCTGTCTATGAAAGGCAAGAAAATCGGATCGAAAATGACCAAACGAACCGACGTAGACAATTTCATCGCACAAACGGTTCTATATGTATCCGGAAGATTCGCTTCGGATAATCGAAATGTAACCGCGAGGCAGGATATATCGGGCTAGGTGAAGGGGGATGGTTACGTACCTGCACGTATTCTACCTTCAGTGAAAGTAATAAAGTGTACCGTTCTCCTAATTACACGAATTTTTGTCGAGAAACAAGCACATCTGTCGTAAACATCCGCCGCAAGATAACGACGCTATCGTGCAACATTAGTACTGCAATAAAAACCAAGCTCCGCATTAATCCTATCTAAAATTGCATCCTACGAGAAAGAAAGTAACTTCTCCTCGGTCGTGGTAGGAATTTATTTGGCGAAACGATACAGGAGATCGGCATTACTGCTATCCTTGAAGACCATCGCCACCCTTTCTGCAAACAACCGGCACGTTAAGTGGAGTTAATGAAAAAACGGTGCAGTTCTTGAGGAATACGGTCCGTCTCTCGAATGGAAATCACCCGTTACACGGCTCAAGCGGCAATTCAGCGTGTGGTAGCCGAAAAAGTGGGTAGGTAGACAACAACCCCCACGTCGTTATTAAAGGACGAGACGTTGGTTGTGGACAGGCGCGCGATAGGGCGCGTGCGCGGAGAAACCGCAACCCCGAAGCCGCACGCTAATTATTTATTCTTTGTTATGCTTTCCTTTTTCGTGTGGCATGGTGTGGCATGGCGTGACGATTCTCTTTCTTCCTGTCGCCACGTAAGTACAATTCGTCTCCACTTTTCGTTCGTCCTATTCTTCGGACGCCTGTCGTCTAATGGCTTTTCCGGTCTTCTTTTCGAGCGGAGATTGCCAACCAAATGTCTCCTATGGTTCTTAGAGCGGCATAAGCAAAGGCGACCTCTCTTCTTCTTATTGCCAGTCGCTATTTATCGAAGTTTGTACGAACGTCGTGGCTGATTTTTGCGTTTCGATCTTTTTAACGGTTTCGAAGGAAGCTCGGATTTGCTTTGTTCCGTTTACGCGAAAAATTTGTAATGGTAATGCGCGAGACGCAGCGATGTGATCTACGACGGTGAAGTAGGTACATCACGGATGACTGCGCGTAATTGCAAGAAAAAAAGGAAAAGGATAATTCAGTTTCATGCAAATGCGACACGTCGTTAGGTTGAAAATTGTCTTGAGCCGATGCGACCGGATGGATCGTTTTCTCCGATTCGTTGGCGTATCGGCCGCCTTGAACTTAATCCCCATGGAAGGAAACACACGGCGCATAATTACATCTCAATATCGTCGAATTAAATTTCAAAATCCTCGGAATATCCTTCTGCCGGTCATTATTCACGGCAATTATCATTAATTTACTATCTGTGGCAAATAGTAATTAAGTTTTTGTTCCGAGCTCGTGGATCGAACAAACATATGTCGATACGCAAGATCACCGTGCATTTTCCCATATGTATTTTTCTCAATTACGGCATTTTTTCTTCGTTTCTTCTTCCTCTTCATGTGAAACGTCTCCTCAATGAGCCAGTGGCCGGACGGATAGGCAACGAGGTGAGACCTCGCGGAAATTCCGTGAGGACCCGCGCATTCCTTCAGGATCGATCGACACGCACGAATATTTTCACATAACACCGAGAATTCTATCGTGCCTGTCTATCGTGCCCGGCATTGATGAACACCACGACGTCATACGGGATCACGCGAACACGTGTCTCGATGCTTTAACCGCGTGTAAATGCTGCTCTCGAGGGACGAGTACTTGTCTATGGGTGACAGGTTGCGTTTCGATAGTGAACTATGATATTTTCCTTCTTTCTTTTGCAAGGAGTTTATATTCTAACAAATAATTTTCATATTAAATCTACTTCCGCGTTGTAACATATCACACTATCCATATCGAACGTTACGCTTCCTTGTAAACTGTAAATTTCTATTTTTGGAAAGTACATTCACCGACCCAAAAAGTTAAAGGTTAACGAGCCAACACTTACATTAAGCACTTATCTGCTCGCTTCGGAGATACCAGATTAAGTACCAACAGGAAGACACAGAACCCTCATAGGATATAGGCAAAAACCTACATCTTATTGATCACTGTCATTCAGTAGAAATAAAAACGTTGGTTCGAGCGAACGGTTTCGTGGTTGAAAAACGTTCTCGAGTTTTGCCCATCGACTTCCTTTCTCTTTGCCGACTTATACATACTTATCGTAAATATATACCTAATTCTATTTACAGTTAATAACGTAGGAGGCTGGATGGAACGTGTCCTTTCGAGGAACGTTCTTGTAATATCGGCTTGAATATCGACAAGACGATTTCTTTTCGCAGAAAATTTTGCGCTGTAAAATCACGGACGCTGGAATAATTTTGAAATTAGACCAAAACTTCACGGTTTTACGGTAACTCCGAGAGAATATTATTTTCGTAATCGATTTGATCCCTCGTCTAAGAGACGTAAATGGGAAAAATTGGATTTTAGAAGAGAACGAAGTTAGCCCTTTACGATGCAACTAACTGATAAAACCACTGTACTTAAATATGTTAAAAAAATGAAATGGTCTTTCCACGGGTTTGATAAATTTGTCCGTAAAGAAGTTAATGGAGGCTTATCTTCTTCCGCAAAACAGTGTCCGCCTCGAAAAGGGTGCTTCGCGTTCGAGTACCATGGACAATGCACGTTACATTGATTCTTTACGAGGCCACTTAGATAGCGGCAGCGTTGTAAGCGCACATTGAACGTTATTGTAATGCGGGTAACGTTGCACACCGACGCCGATTATGTTACAAAGACACGGAACGGCCGCTTACCGGCTTAGCCTACCACGCTTTACGATCGCTGACACCTACCGACCCGCCAGCGATCGCCGGTATTATGATCACGACCATTAAAGTAATTGATGCTATTTAGAGGAGATACGCTTCTCGTACAAGTTGACCCCGTGACATCGAGAACCGCGTCGCGTGAATGATTTCGATTTAAATAATTTCGACCGAGGATCATTCTGATCGCGTTTTCGCACGAACCGAACAAGTTTCCACGTCTAAGCTTCTTTGTTTATATGCATTGCAGGTTGCTAGTACGAGAACGGTGTAGCGAGTTTATAGTCGTTGGAGTAGAATGCCGATGCACGATACTGCTAGGATTTCGTGTCATTTTTATAATCTTTCGGCTATTTTTGATTCCTGTTTCTCTTTAGAAAATTGTCTGATCTTGAGAAAATTGATCCTTTGATAGATAGCCACGAGGAGTAAGAAAAACAGTGATATAAACAACATTAAATGATGGATGGCATTTCTATTTCAAGTTTTTGTCAAAGTATTTGACAAAAATTACATTTCCAATTGTAAAAATTGAATTTGTCAAAATATATCCTCGAAGGAAAGAAAGGACACTTTCATCGAACAATTCCGGTTGCTGAACGCACAAGCAGGATCTCGATTCTCGATGGCACGACACGACGGTCCACTTCTCACCGTAACGAGCAGATATGGTGACTGGTCAAACACGACCCAGTGATTCTTTATGGGCCCATTAAACGCTCTCGGACTCATAGTCGCGTGGTAAACATTATTATAATCCGACTAGCGTGGCAGGGCCGTGCCGATTACTTTACAAAGGCACGAAGCGACTGCTTTAGGGTTGCGATTCCGCTTTACGATCGCTGACACCTAGCCTTGGTCGAAGCGGATCGCGTACGCGCGCGCGATCGCTCTCAGATATTACGAGCTCGAATATTAAAGTAATTGATGCCACCATAAAACACGAAACAGCGGTGTCTCTGCCGGTTCCTCGCCTCGGATCGCCCCGCGGTGCTCGATTTAACGCGCCAATATTTTTTCCGCGCCCTTTCGTGGAACCTGATGTGTGGATATCGACGCTTGTTTCCTGGCTAAACGCCTGTTATTATTTGTGCCAAGATTTTTCATCCGGTGCCCGACCATTATTCGTTTCCTTTTTTATTTTACCAAAAGACTGCAAGCCAACTGGATTTTATATTCTGCAAGAAATATTTCTGCAATGGTTGTTTTACACGCAATACTATTCTTCTGTTTCGTTTAATGTTTCATTCAACTTATATTTATTTTTTTTTTTTACTTTCGAACAATGTGGATATTTATGCATTTAACGTATGATTATGATTAATAGTTTCGAAGTTTATGATTTATAAAGCAGCCAAGTTAATTTGAATTGGCTACGTAATGTAAGTATAGAGATACACAGCGTGTACCATCATCAGATATTCATGTCGGTTGGAATATTTATATCAATTGCAGATCGATAGTCCAACTAGTACATTTAATTCGTTCGCTTCCGATATATCCGTCGCTGTCATCAGTCGTACACCTTCTGCCATGATTCCTTTGGCTGCTACCGTGGCTGCTATATTTAGAAGACGGATTCTCCCTACGGAGTTCATTCTTCCCGGCGCGGCGTGGCGAGGGGTTCTTTGTTGGCGTCAAACGTGCTCGCGTCGTATATGAACGTCGATTAACCCTTCGCCAGATAAAGTGGAAGGTATACCGCCGATACCCTCTTTGAGACTATAATGTTTTTCAGCGATAGTCGTTGCGCAATTTACTTGGATTTTTAGCGTAGACAGCGTAGGTATATTTAATCTTTTTCTGTGTGAGTATATGCGAGCCGCGAGAATTTGTTCTTATTTCCAAACGATAATAACTTCGTAGTTTATAACGTTTGCAATTACACAATTAGTTATCGATCGCTGTTTGAAACGCCGATCGCGAACTTGTAACTTGATAAAACTAACAAATGTACGCAATTAAATGTAACAAGTTAGTTCATATTTGCCGCGCTGCCTGAAACGAAGCAATTGCAAATTATCACTCGCATCTTGAAACACGAAAAGTATCACACCGTACGAAGTGTAGAACTGGTACAGCAGTAGACTTAAACGTTTCACCGGGAGGGTTGGCGCTTCTTCGCACGGCGGAATAATAATTTCCGATCTCCGCGAGTCGGTCGGAACGACTTCATCTCCCCGGGGCCGGTGTTCATCGCGACAATGTCTACCCCGCGGAGGCGCGCTGTAGCCGGAGGATTTAAGGAGCGGGTAGATCGCGTAGGCGGCTGCCTGCGGCCCGGTGTAAACCGAGCTTTACGGCGCTCGTGGCCCCGTCGATCGTGAGATCGTATTAGAGCGGCGCGTCGGCGCCGAGTTTGGCTTAGGTCGATGCTGCGTGTCGAGGGGTGCCGAGGGGCCAAGAATTGTGCCCTTCTTCTCGGTGTACACTCGAGGGTAGGAAGAAAAGGGACAAAGAAATCGAGAGGAGGATCGTATATACGGTGCGCGAAAGAAAGGTAGAAGGGGGAAGAAATAAAGAGAAATATAGAGTTAATGGGAGAGACGGAGAAATAGATCGAAGGAAGAAGGTAAGAGGCGAGAGACAAGAGAGAGAAAGAGAGGATCGAAGGGCACATGGAAGGAACAGCGTGTAACGATGTATCAAGCTGTTGCGCCCCTGGCGTGTCCGGCAATGGTGGATCGTCGCTTTGAGCTGGACCGCGCCGCTTCGGCTCTGCATCATGCCTTTACACGCTCCCAATGCCCAAACGAGGGACGATAATGCCTCGCTCTCGTCTTGTTCCCGCGCATAGACACTATTAATTTCGTATCCCTCGCCGCGTGCGCGCCTGTGTATGACCTGTCTCGCGGTCTAACACACGGAAAGACAGAGAGCGCAGGCCCGTTCGATTGACTCGTTCGCCTGGATATACGCCGTCCTTTTTAACGTGCATCCGCGATCCCGAGGTTTTCAAGCCTCCCTCGAACGTCATTACCGCGATCACGTCCTTTAACCGTTGGAAATTGCGTACGTAATGCCGGGTAATTCCGGCGTAGACACCGGACTAGGTGTCCAGTTCGCAAAGGTCTATCGGTGGTGCGGCTACATAACAGCGAATTGGAATTTAAATTTCTGGCGATTAGAGCTGGGTAATGCGTTTTAATGAGTTTTATGGTCTTTCGTTCGAGGCATCTATCGCCAGACGGACAAATTTCTGGACGGTTTAAGAAGCATATGGAAATCATTATCGATTTTTCCAATGTAAGATTACTCGTTTGCGATGATATCGTCTAATTTTTCCGATACCCGGCAACAGGAATTCTAGTGATAAATTCTGGTAAATTACGCCCGGCATTTTCTAATAATCGTGACCGTTCTGACCCTGACGTTATGCTATCAGACATTCATCTTCTCCTCTTTTGCTTCTATCGTTATCTGTTATTTTTGTTTAATAGTATTTCTTACTTATCTTTCCCGCCTGTTCGATAATAATTTTTCACGCATGCAATCAAGCGATATAATTTATTGCTAGTTTGTATCAGATTGAATGTGTAAAAGAGAATCTTCCGTTTGTGTATTAAAGTTGATTTCAATCTTTTTATTTAGTATTTTTCAGACATATTGTGTATTTAAACTGTATTACGAACGTAACCCATCAAGCCGAAATAGCTCAGTTGGGAGAGCGTTAGACTGAAGATCTAAATGTCCCCGGTTCAATCCCGGGTTTCGGCAATTTACCTTTTTTTCCTTTTTATACCTTTTTTTTTATTCACAGCTTATTTACTAATATTATTAAGCTCTCATAATGTTATTAATCTTAAAAAAAAGAAATAAAAAATATAATTTGCTACTTTATTTTATAATTTGTAAGTCGAACGTTATATTTGAATGTGAATACAGTTATCATAGGCAAACGAAAAAGAGTATAATTAGATATATGTATATAAAATAGTGGTTATTGTAGAAAATTATAGAATTATAATTACGGAAAGAAACTAATCTCTTTACGTGTCAATAGCACATCTAACAGTCACGAAGGCAACATGACGCATAGTAGTTTCAATATTTAAAATCTAGTAATCGTGATTAATCTGGCACTTACTCGGCTCGTCCTTTTGACTCGTTAACGCGGCTAGATTAAAATTTCCGTTCGCCTGACTGCCTTTTGCGCGGCAATAAATTCCATTAATAATGTTGCATGATACGCTTTGGCGGGTTAAGGTCCGGCTAGGCCGCGGCTTATATCGAGAACGGTACATAATTATTACGTGGAATGATCGCGGCGTTGCGTGTGACGTTGTAACCCCCGCGCCTAAACTGGCCGGCCGATAATCTCGCAGTCCGGTCTTGTTCTCGAGCATGGATACTATTAATTTCGTGTCCCTCGCCGCGCCGCTGCGCCGTGTTTTTCGATTGACTCGTTTATCTTGCTTTCCGCCGATTTCGCTGTAATTAGAAGCCTTGATGGGAAATTAATTCGTCGAGCCGGTTGCAGCATCGGATTAAAATTGTTCTTTTGAACGAGGCACGTATGGTACGTACCGGCAGTGCGATGCTGGGCGGAGTTTCTTTTGTGAAAGTTTAAGCGGCGATTGATTTCTTTCGTTCATCGAGACATAGAGTTAAGAGGGAAAGTAGGTATAAAATTCAGTGACTCACAGGTGTTTTTACCAATTAGTTTGCCTCGAATTGGAATTTCCATTAAATCGCACTATGAAATAGTTAGCGTCGAATACATACGATCCCTTACGCGATTGATCTTTCTTGCACTAGCATTCGCGAAACTTTCAAAGGCCAAACAAAGCTACAAACTGGCGTATTACCTCAAGTGCCCCCCTGTGCATCGGCACGCCATTGTTTTCGTAAACGCGAGTCCACGGCCTGAAACAGAAGCGCAGGCGAACACGTAACGACACGTTGACAGGTGCACGACCAGTCGTTGGTGTTTCCGCGCGGCAGCACGCTGCCGTGGACACGCACGTGAACGCCCCCGGCCGATGAATGCGTGCAGGGAAACGCGTGTACGGTTCGCACGTGCCACGCACGCCGTTACGCTTGGAAAGCTCTTGACAACGGCCTCCTTCGATCGACCGTTCGTTCGGAAGCGTAAATGCGAGTCGCTTTATGTCTTCCAGCCCTCCGATAGATCCCTCGTCGAAGATTCACCGGACGTACGGCTGATTGGTCGAGCACATTGGTCGGCCTGATTTCCTGGAAAACGGTGCCAATTTGCCGATGAGTTTTGCCGCGTTTGCTCGATACCTTGCTGATATTCGTGACTGCTCTGGCTTAGGTTTTCCGTCACTCGTTGCGTGATAGGACTGTGCAGCAAACAGCGTTTTGCTATATGCTTTTCAGGACAATTATGTGATGTTTTTAGGTAGTTAAAAGCTTGTGTGTAACAACGTGGTTTTAAAAAATAGACCAATAGAGAAGAAAGAGAAGAGAATGAAAAGAAAGAAAATATACGAGATACTCAAGCGGTAAAAGTTTTTCAAATGATTATCAAACAACGGATAATTTTGCCTGTAATACGCAAACCGCGTGCACTATATCTTTCAAAAATGCATTCTTTCGAACTTTAATTTTACTCCATTATATCTTGCAAGAAACGATCCAAGCAAACCCTAACAGAACGCAAGACGTTGGGTATCGAGGGGTCAAAGAGGACGGTACGGTGGGAATAACCGCAATTTGACGTAACATGATGCGGGGAATAGCGAAACTCGGTCCAGAGAAAGGCAGGCAACCCTTGCAGATTCGGTCGGGCGGTCACAAGGGGGTGGAAAAGGGTCCACGAGACAGAAACCCCGGGAAAGGGTATCTGTTGTCATGGTCCCTGATGCTCCATTATTGATTAAAGATGGCTGACTGGCTGGATGGATGGATGGGCGGTGAAGTCGTGACGCCATTTTAATATGCGCAATTATAATGTGTACCCAGAGCCCCGGGGGATGATACGGGCCAGGTCAGGGAGGTGAAGGACGCGTCGCGCATGTTGTCGGTGACCCTGCTTCTTGAAACCGGTTCGCCTTCTTTGTTTGCACCGAAATCAGAGGGGAACCGCGTAATTGAGGAGTTAATTAGGACGCGTTCGGTGCTTTAATCGAGTTTCCCGTTTCTAATCTATAGTCGTTAGCGAGATTCTCGTGTTCGTCCCTGGCGTTTTTCGCCTCTTCTCAACAGGTTGCACGGTTTTCCTATAAAAATAAACGGGTACAACTTGGAAAACCTTTGCGATCGTTAAGGTAGCATAAAATTACGAGTGTAAAAAGTGAAAGTTCGTTTAAAGAAAGCAGAACAAATGAAATATAGAACATATCGTACAGTTGTTTTCTTCAGTGATAAACATTCGATACGTGGAATTAACATTAGAACTATCGATAGTTAACACGAAGCTATTTCTACGAAAACCTGTCAAAATGAATATTTTTTTATTAGAATATTTTTATGTTTATTGATTTATTACTTTCTTACAGAAGAAATTTCATGTTATGTAGTACATTTATGGTATTATTAATCCATCTGGATCACTATGATCCCTAAACGAGGGTTGACACATTTATGAAATTGCAGAACCAGTCATTTTGACTGCTGCGGTGTTTCTAGTGTTAGCATCTAACGATCGATCCGGAATTTTCCTGATAACTAATATCATCGTATTGAATGATACGCAGTAAAAATTTTACAAACGTGTGGCAAGTTGTACGAAACGAGGAAATTGGTTAATTGGGGTTCGATAAACAGACTGCAGATTTTACACTTTGACAAGTACCAGTCATTTTGACCGGTGTTGGTATAAGTAGCCTTAATACAATATTATTTTGAGTTTGAATACATAAAAGACAAAATACAATTCGTTATATTATTCTTGTAGTTATCGTTGCGCAAGTCATTACATCATTAAGGAAAAAAAATATAACATGAATTATAAATCTTAAAATAAAATTGTAAACAGTCAATTTGAATTCCCGTTGCATAAGTAGAATCGCCTTAATAGCGTAATACGATGTGCAATTAATTTATTGCCAATTATTCGCAACATGGATAATGTCGGTAACTTTACTGCTAATTCGTCCTCACCCTGAATCTGTTAACAAGTAACTGTCTAACCTTCGCTACGACCGAAGAAACGGAAAGAAACAACCCTATTCTCGGCAGAGGCTTCATCAAATTTACACGAGAAACTTTTCCGTAGGAGAAAATACACGCGATACGTTCTCTAGCCAATCCGTTACTCCGCGGTACGGCACATGGGTGGAAAGTTTGTTACATGGGGCGGTGATTGCACTGAGGGGATGTACGCATCGGTATCAGGAGACTCGTGAAGAGATAACAGCGACGACAGCTCGTTAGCGTCGTGCGTCGGGGTTGTAGCGATGTCGCGAAGCTCGATGCCCGACAACGACCGACCGTGGGCGAACATGTCGTGGCTACAATGCCCGTACGTCTACCACAATGCCCGTAATAGGAAAATTAATGTGTGTTGTGTGTGGTCGCTACGTGCACCCCGGGGCGTTCGCGAGATCCTCGATTGTATTGTCCACGTACAATTCGGTCGTATAATCGATTAGTCAATGGAATTTGACTTGTGTCGTCTTTGGTTCGCTCGTAAAGTTTCTGAATCTCCAGTGTCCTTCCTTTGATATTCTTCTGTGGATTTTTTCCTATTTCCTCGAGGGATTCGAAACGATTCAGACGTCGATATTCGATTAGTCAAAAAAGAGGGTGGGAAGTCTTTTTAAAAATCACAGCAATTTTTACGATACAAATAAACGCTGGTTTGGTAGTAAACAACTAATATCATAAACGGAGAAAATTTCTCCTAATGAAATTTTCTGATGTTCGGGGAACGTTGTTGCGAGAGTAACGTTACAGCCTGTAGCACGGACGTAACGAGTTCAACGTTTCAGTTTCCTAGAAGGTCTACTGTATTCAGTTTCTCCTTGACTTTTTAGGAAATGTCGTTCACTTTGAATTACGCAATGAAAATTTTACCAAGGATACAAAGGATGTTGCGTATTTTTCTTTCTCGAAAGATTGTCTAATTTAAATTCCAAAATTTTTAACGTATGACGTAAGCAGCGGATGATCGATCATTCTTACGTTGTTATTTAAAATATCACGTCTTCGAAAGGTTGGAAAAAAGGGAAAGAAAGCTCGTTAAAAGGGAGGAAGCAATAGTTCCGCCGCGTATCAAACGTTGCGCCCCATCCCTGTTAAAGCGGCCGTAAACAGCGAAGCATTAATACAATTCCGCTATTTAATTCACATCGCGTCTACTCACCCTCTTTGCAACCCGTGCCGTGTATTTCATGCGAGCTGCAATATTAATCCGCGTTCGCGTGGCGTGCTAAAAGGCAGAGAGAAAATTCCCGCGAACCACCCCATGTGTGCTCTCTCTTTCGCGCTCGCGCGTCCATCAAAGGATAACGAATAAAATGGTAAATAACGATGCGAATGTTGGAACTCGAGGGGAGGATCGTCGATGACCGGATTGGGTTTTCCCTTTTCCTTCTGTATTTTCCTCGTCCTACTACCGCGTTATCGCATTTCTTATTTAAGCCGAAGCATGTTGTACGCCACCCGATGGCGCGGCTCGATAGGTCGCCGATACGAGTCGTTCGAAGAAGACGTGGCTCGTCCTCGTGGAGGATAATGACCGCTCTCGCGGTAATAGCAACTGCGAACTCCTCCTGAAAGCCTATCGAACGGCCCCTCTCGCGTGGAAATGCGTCTAATAAATATGTCGACTGTATTGCACGCGAGTCTCTTTTCTCTCTTGGAAAGTGTTTTTCAACCACAGGGTATTCCTGCTTCTTTATATTTTTCCCTCGCATCAACCAAGATTCAGACATAGCACCACGTAACCAGTTACCATTTTTAATTCACGGAAAGACACAGCACCGTGTCATCAGTTACGAGTGTGTTAATACACGTAAACGTACACGTATGTTCTCTACGCTACTTATCATCCATTATACGGTTTGAAATTTTTACCAAGAAGTTAGAACCTGCAGCACCGTGGAGGTTCGCGGAAGCGGAAATGTCCAATTCACCGCAGGTGACTTTTATCGGAAAGACCGCGAAGTGGACTAACCAGCGTGCGTTCGTAATGCAAGCTTCGAGAGGGCCGCGTATTAGTAGGTACCTTTCTCGCATAAACAGTCATTTATATGCTCACAAGCCTTAATAGCGGTAATATATCCAGTGACCAGCGCGTTAATAGGCAATAAGCGCGAGGCGACTCACCAAGTGCCATTTGCTCTCCGGGGAAAATTCTTGTTTTCCTCGAGACGGAACACGGCGCTCGCGTCCGAGAAAGAGCAATACAAAGTGATCAGAGTCGACTTGCTATGTATGACTCACATCCAGTCGATTGATCGCAGGTGACGAGGCGAAGCCGAGCGTTGGCGCTGGCGCTAGAATTTTCCCATGCGTACCCTGCCGAAGATAATAATTACGTTTCACGTCGGGAAACGTCAATCTCTCTGTCTCTCCTTCTTTCTCCGCGTTAGTCCGTGGCGATTTACCATCGTGGATACGTCTTGAATTATTATTGCGTTTTCTCCAATGGATAATTTGCATTGCCGTTCGTTCGCGCTACGTCCATTCCGCGAATGGAGAATCGATGAGCGGCGAGGAACAGCCAGCGAGGGGATAAACTTGTCGTCGACCGTGTCTTCGTCGTCTCTGGTTTTTTCCAGTCCAATACATACAACGTTGAACAGGCTGTATTTATAACAAGAGTTATTTTTAAGCTCGTGCGTGTACGTAGGATTTTAAGATATTTTTTAAAGTTTGTAAAAAAAAAAAAAATCCACGGCGACCTGTTAAAATTTCAAGCCAAGTTTGATTTCTTTTGAATCTTACTACCGTCTGCACGCTGCTAGTTATTCACTTTTAAATCGTTCCAATTAGTCTAATTTGTTTCGTGTTCGCGATAAATCTTGCTTTAACAATGAGTAATTTCAACACGTTAACGCAACCCAACATAAACATATCCCCTGTCCATCTTCGCAACAACCTCAATTACCGCCCTCTGCCATCTCGTCAGACATCGAAAACAATTCAGCTAGCGGCACGCGAGCGAAAAAGAATCTCGGTCGATGAAGATAATCTGCGCCGGCATTCGCCACGAATTAATTCGTGGCCGCGGTGCGTGTCAAGCTCGTCCCGTTGTGTCGTCTCGTCACGGCAGTGGCTTGGTCGTTTTGTCGCCAGTAATTACGGGGCACGGAGGTGGGCGGCGCGTAACGTGTCGCGCGTTTCGCTCGGCGCGAGCGTGGACGTCGCGTTACGGCGCGCGCGGAAGTGTGACGCCGCGACACGCCGCTCTCCATCAGATAAACTCGCTTAACTGGCCGTTTAGCCCGGCTCGATTGAAAACCGTATAGCTCGCGCGATCGCTGCGTGTCACTGCGCTGCTTCGCACCGTTGCGTGCGCGTCAACCAAACGCCGAGTCTCCTTTTGTCCCGTGAATTTCATGCTTGTTACTCGCGTTTAACCTTCGTTGGCAGAAGACGGTTGGCTCATGGCCGGCGGTTTCATTAGTCGTCAGCTTTCTATTTTCCTTTTCGTGCAGGCCGCTGATGACTTCGAGTACTCATTTTTCGACTACTGCGCTTAGGGTGAAACACGCGGTGGCTGTGACGAGTATTTTCACGTACCTTTCTTTGCCCAATGAATTGTTTTTTTTTATCGGAGTCGTTCAATTTCCGTATTATCAAATTTTTGTAGTTGATCGCAAAGCGCTGCGAAGCGTAACGTGCAGCTAAGGAAGAGGAATGTTTGAAAATAGACGAGGTAACGATCGTCTCGAACGCATCAGAACGCGAGGATACATCGAGAGTTTCACCAGCCCGTCGATTGTTTTTCGTGGCAGGGAAGATTAACGCTGCCCGTCACCAGCAATGTATTAATGACGCCGATGATGGAACGGTACGATGATCGTCGACGTACTTACATGTACCTCGCACGGTTTTCTACTCGTTGCATGCCGTACACGGCTCTGGGGCTAATTATCACAGCTGTCGGAGTCACCGCTTCCAGATCTCCAAGATATCCATGGGTCGGCGATCAGCTACAAGGATGACACGCTCAATGTCCCTTTTATACGCTTATTTCGTTTGTACGCTCATTGCCTTTGTAATCCCTTTCGTGGCTTCCAAGGCGTAAAAGTAGATAAACTAATGGTCGAATTTGGATGCTTCGTCTGCCACGGATGTTATATTTTTCGTATAATTTCGT
Source organism: Bombus bifarius (assembly GCF_011952205.1). Lineage (NCBI taxonomy): Eukaryota > Metazoa > Arthropoda > Insecta > Hymenoptera > Apidae > Bombus > Bombus bifarius. The sequence goes on along the minus strand of NW_022884897.1, from coordinate 140,971 downwards.
CGCTTAAACATCGTTCGTAAACTCGCCGCTATTTTACGTTATTCGATTTAAAACAGTTGCAGACCTCTGCAAGGATACCAAAGTGTCACGTTTATCCTAGCGATCGGGACTGCGTCCTTCAACTCGTATAAGAGTCTGTCAAGTGACTGGTCAAAATGACTTACAAAAGCGAAAAGGACCGCGGTATGCACGATATCTCGCGTATGATCGACGCACGACAGGGGAAATATCCCCGTGGAACACGGTGTACGCGACATTATCGAGCTACGAGATCGGTCGAGTGTTTCGGCGTTCGCTTCGCCGTGTCTCGCCGGAGGTCGAGGATGAACCAGCCAATGCATAGACCCGCCTTTAAACGTATGCGTCCCGTCTGAAGTTATGCCAATAGTAGCGTGTCCCATCGAAATTATCGGCTGTCGCAAGATTGCAACGTTGTGGGCGCGTAATGTTCGATAAAGCTCGCAATTAGTCGGCGCTGTCCTCGGCGCAAGACGCCGGGATGGAGTGGAACGTCGGTGTTCTCGGTTGGCTGGAAGAAAAGGGAGGAAAGGCTGTAATTTTCACTTACGTTGGCTCTCTGCTTCGTGGGCTGTCTTCGAGGTGGTTGGGACGCAACGTGTGATCAACGTGACTGCTTCGTCGTGCCGTCGCGTCGTGACGTTCGAGTTGAACAGAATCGCGGAGGATTGAATCGTGGCGACCCTGTGGCTGGAAATTCTTTCGACGAAAGGACAAGTCAAGTCGAACAAGTCGAATCGTTGTTTCGTTGTACGATGGCTATTTTTCATTTCCGAACAGTCGTGTTAAACAGCGCGTTACATATGAAAAGAGTACGAAGGATGAGGCTACAGAAACGCTGAAAGTAATAAAGATAAAAAGCAATAACGTCTATAGACGTTACGAAGGACATTTGTGTACGTGTTTTGATACAAAAACCGAGGATCGCTTTATTGGAATTTCAGATAAGCATAAACTTCTTATTTAACCATCTGCGGAGTATGGTTTTAACGACGTCGGTGATTAAGCGTGCAACCTCTGCTGTAAGCAATACTTTATTACGTGCACGCATGCTGTGTGTAGACTCGCACCGATGGACATAGTACATACTTGAAAGTTTCCGCGAAAAATCAATTATCGCGCGCCTTTAAGTTATCGATCATGCGTCTTCCAAATCACGAAAAGTCGTTTCTATCGCTTCCAGTAATTTATCTGAATCGTAATTCTGAATCTTCGCAGTCTCTCGTTGCGTATGGTTTTACGATATTCGTCTTACGACAGTCGCAGATGCGATCCATCGCGAGATTCGAAACGATTTCGATGTTTTCAGACGTACGTAAAATATTTCAGCAACCTATCATTTGCTCTGCCTATAGTAGTTCGCTTCAAGTGTTTTATTCCCATCGCTGTACGACGCAACTACGCACGCATGCAGTCTGCTTGTTTCGAGGTCGTTCGTTGATGAAGTAGTTTGGCTCGCGTTTATCTCGCTGGGCCATCCTTACTTTGTCATTACGCGGTGCGACCGCGGTTGGAAATTTTCGTGGCAACGCGTCCACCAGCTGCTACGTCTGAATCACGCTATTCTATGAAATATCGTTATTGTCATCAATCCTGCTCGTCTAGTCATCGTAATAACGATGCCGCGATCAACTCGCATCGTCAAAAATCGTTTCAAACCTCTTTCGAGTAATATCTTTTAATTTCTTCCAAATTACCGCGAGACATTCTCCAAATTACCTCGTTTCCACTTGATAACCTCGATTACGCGCCAAGATTAGAGAAATCGTTGGAAGACCGAAGAATTCGGTTTACATTGGAAGATCCGGGAGACTGTCGGGTAACGCGAAAGAGCAAATGTTCGGCGAGAAAGGAGGAGATGTAACGAGGCAACGGAATCCAGCCTTTTTCTTCAATGGCACGCGTTTCTTTGTCCAGGTACGAGGAATCGGCGACGATTAGAGAGAGAACGGAGGCGCACGCTTCGCGTTGCGAGCGACGTGTCGCGATCCGATACGTTTTTACTTTTTTGTCACGGATAGAAGTGGAAAGACTCGAGAACGCGTGCGGTGGGCTTGATATCCTGTGAAATTGAGTCCAACGAGCGAATTCCTTCCTCCATCTACTGTCAGATGGACAACTTTTTTGTAGATTCGAATCAAAGGTAATAAAAATGTCGCTACGTGGCGGTTGGTCGACGCGTGCTGAGATTTCTATTCGAACATGGAAACACGGGTTGAACATTGGTGTTTTAACGACCCACGTTTCAAGTATAAAAAAATTCATTTGCCTTTTACTCTGGTCCTCTTTAATCGATACAAAAAGAGTCGTAAAATTTGAAAATCAAGCGGTTCACTCGCGAGGTCGTATCGACGTTTAATTAACTTTATTGGAATCGTTGGAACAAAACAACGCATCAAATCGACGATTACTTCCTCGTAGCCATCGAACCAACATCGACGTTCCCGTTTCCCCGATCGAAATGATATCCATTCGGCCGCACGAATCAATTTGGCCGATCGCGATCGATAACCATTCGCTCGCAACGTGCAATCTGTCCTGCCGTGTAATTATGCCGTGGGCCCGTTTAATGGTTCTTAAGCGACGAATATTGATCGTGCAGGAAGCGAGGGGCTCCTCGGGTCAAATTGCTGGTCGAGCGATGGATAAATCATCGAACAATTTGATCCATTAATTTTCCGTTTTTTATATCGGCCTCAGCTGTGTGTTCCGCTCTTAATACCATCGACGAACGTTCTTATTCGACGATCGTTCGTGCGAGAATCTATACCGTTCGGCGACGACTTAAGGAGAAGTTATTCGCGGGTTCCGAAAGAATTACGTCGCGATGCACTATTTTCGGGACACGAGCGGTTCGTACATCACGATTATGATCGCGGCGCTGTCGTAACAGCGTCGCAGAGGGGACGCTGATTAATCGGAAGGTAAATATTTTTCCAGGGCTCGATAAGATCCACGCGATGCGTCTACTTTGGTTACGGCTGCCGATGCTGACTCGCGGTTCTGGAATCTGAAAAATTCCGCGCCACGCTTCCCCTAACTCGCACGAAAATAGGCCGTCGATATTACACGTGGCGGACACGAGTATCGACGATGCAAGTATCTGTCTTTATGTCGGTCCCGCTAACGGCCTGTTAAAGACGCTCGTAGAACCGAGCATCGGCAGTCGAGGATGGTTGATGGTTAATAAAAAAAAACTGTTGTATTATGATGTCATTGTTGGCTCGCTGGCTTAAAATTAGATTCAGGGTGGTAGGATTTAATGACGCATTTATTGCGTCGTATAAATTTAACCGATAGGTACGTTGGGCGGTGCACCGACGACGTTCGACATCGCTATTGTCGCGTGTAACATTCGCAGATAATTGTAATTTAGATTTTCTTCATCTCGTTTCACGATCGAAGCTACGCGAAACAACGGAGGAAGAGATACAATTGTCGATGCAGTAGGCTCCGCCGCGATCCGTTTGCAGCAAGGTCGGTCGAACGATTTCCGTTACGAGCCGCGTCTACGGTAAACGATTCGCGCGGCGCACAGAATGGCCGTGATAAACAGAAAATAACAGAAGCTTCGGAACCTCGGACGAAGTAGCGTTAACTCACTAACTTTAGGAGTTTGTTATTTCGGTTTTGCCGTTAACTCCCGCGAGCCAGCGACAAGAGACATTCGCCAGACCACCACGAAACGGTTCATCCGCCTCCTTCCTCTCGGCTCGGCCGAGTTGCCGACTTTCCGGCGTGTCGTGACCAATCGGGTCCACCACCGCTATCCTCGTGCTCCAAAATAACCGAAACACGCGATATTACCGCACTACGTGACGTAAGATCCTCGTGGTTCGCGCGGATTTCTAGTAACGACGGATCAACTCCGCTGCATCAACGAGACGCACGGTCGAGTTCTTGGAGCGACGTTGACGTTGCATTCTGCGACGTTGAGTTATTTTAATTGTTTCTCCATGTTTTACCGTGCGTGACGTATAAGAATGATCATCGTGTTAAACACGGCGTAGTTGATTCTGCGCGGCAAAAATATGATAAATGGATTTTCTTAATACTCGGATGGCGGTTTTGGAAATCGATCGTTTCTTCATATCGGTGAATTTCAGATCGAATTTAGTTCGTAACACTTTGCAATTTTCTGCCGTTGAATGGTTGAGAAGAAATTAATAATAAAAGATATTAATCCAGAATATGGAGCGAACAGCACAAAATGCAAATGAATGTTTCGATTCTTCTCTTCCTTCTAAATCGTAAGATCCTCTGAGGACTACAAGGACTCTGATTATCCAAAAATTGATAAAAAGATTCCTCGATTCCCCTTTTGATACTCTACCACTCGAAAAACGTAAAACGCGACTTCGATCAAGGCAACCCTCGACAAAAGACGACCACTTGGCGCGACGTTGTATCTCGTTCTGATCGCGCTACGCGGCCATTTTGTCGAGGTGCGTCAATGGGAATAATCGCGTGGAATTCGTGTCGTCCGCGGCAGGACGATCAAAAGGTCTTTACGTACTACGGTGAACGGAACACCGTGGCTTCTTTTCATCCTCCGCCTCCCACCTCAACCCGGGCTCCTTTATAAGAACACTTACAATGGACCACACGCATACCGGTGACCTCGAAGCGAGTGCGCTTCTTACAGGGTCAGGGGCATGTGTCATCTATCTTGGGGAGGTTCATATTCAGTCGGTGACACTAATGCCTGCTCTTCGTTCCACGGGCAAGAGCTTTATCTCGCCGAACACGCGCGACGCCCGCGCGTTTTTTGCCCGAGCAATCTGTTCGATGACAGACAAACGGGCTGACTCTGTGGAAAAGCCAGCTCGAAAGATTCGTCGATCGTCTGAAAGAGTTCGATAAAGTCTACGATCTTTCTACGTAGTTTTCATTCTTATCTTCGCGATAAATTGTCACGTAAAACGACAAGGATGGTTGTCTGAATTATGCCCTTTTTTCTCACGAGCTTCGTTTTTCTTTCTTTTATTTTGTCAACTTTCGGCTGTAATTATAGGCGTTCGAGAGGTCGGTCGATAGGTTGTCGGTTTTTCGATATAAATCAGTATTTTTTGTCACAGCGATGTTAATGTTACGGAAACTTACGAGGAGGTTTAATGACTGTTTACGACTTTGGGATCTGAATGGTGACACTGTTTGTGACTCGTGCTTTATCAGGATGTGCTTTGATATTCGAGACTTGATATTCCAGCAACGCTGACACGAGTCTAAATATAATTTTCCACAGTCTGATTACGATGTTCTTTAGAATACAGCTAAGCAATGTAAATAATTGTATTACGTATTAATAAGTGGAATTAATGTTTCAGTGGCCAACGTGGTTTTATCGGCCAGATTTCCCTCTCGGTACATCACTACCCACCAGTCACGTATCAAACGCCAGCAGTGTTCCTACTTCGTCGCCTTTGTACTCCAGGACCCACTCGCAATCGGAGGCTCCCAAGGCTCCTGACTTTCTCGATAGCAGCAAAATTCACGGACAAACACCGACGATATGCACGGTAAGACGAACCACACAATTCCCTCCACGTTTCTCAATATTCGTACACGAACATTTAAGAAGCTCGACATTCAGTGATCAACCTTTTCCTCCAAAATTGCTATAATTTTATTAATTGTAATATTGTTATAAATTATAATATTGATTAAAAAGAGGAAAGTTAATATTTATGTACAAAGAACGTTCCGCCCTGCGAATTTTAATCGAGAAGAAATCAACTTACAATCGTTCTACCGTACCACTATACATTTAAAACGTGCCCCGATCTCGATGCATCTTTTACACGTAAAACACACGACGGTAGAATAACCAAGCTGCATCACTCGCGGTATCATGAAAATCGCTGGCGTAAACGGGCCAGTAATCGCCACGAGCATCGACATGCAATTTTCTCAGGCGACGCGTAATTCGGAATTACTAATTTCACGAGGACATCTTTGTACGCGCAAGCAGGTGACATGGAAGAAATTCGGATGCAAGCACGATACGAATCCCTCGTTTTATACTTAATCAGCCGTAAGTAACATGCAACACGGTCTTCGCCACCTCTTTGAATATTCTCCCCGCGCAGGAAGCTTTAAGAATAAAATATGCGTGCAGACGCGATGAGCACGGATGTCGCGCAGGTTGCGCACAGTCGAACGGGAAATTAAGTTGTCGAAGAGGAACCGCGAGCGGATAGATTGAAACGTTGCATTGAGCGCGATCCTGTGATCGATAATAGGCTGCCCATGACGGCCAAGAAGAAGAAGCGAGCGAGTCTCGTTACGATGTCGTTATTAAAATTCCCATCGGGCAACGCTGTCACCTGCGTTGAAATTATCGGCTGATTGATTGCCGGCTATTTTTGCAAAATGCGCATGCCGAGGCTATCGTCGTTTTCATGCCACCGCGTACCGCGAGCAGCGTGACGCTTGCGTTTCAGGAAAGCAAGATATGGCTTCCTGAGAAACGCTTCGCCGACGGAATTTCTCTATTTACGGCGCGACCATAGCTGCCATAGAAATGACTTTGGCATTCGTGTAGAGAAGCGCGATCGTAGGTCTAATTGCGCGGTTATGTTTCTTGCTAAGAAGTTGACAATTGCACGAAAGTTCTTCTCATCGTCGAATTGCCAGTTTCAAAAGTGTACGTACGTCTCGCCGCGTAACTTTGAAACGCGGAAAGAAGCTTCGAGTTGCTACCTATATGGTTCGATTGGCGCGTCGCCCTCGTCGCTCGACCACGGAACTCATTTCCGAGTCTCGGAAGCAGGGGGTTCGATTTAATGGGCGCCGACATGACACAGAGAGCTGCTGTCGATCGATATTCAATTTACAATTTTGTGACAAAACGGTGGACACGGTGGAGAGACGAGTTCGCGGAAGCGAAGGCCCCGATCGTCGGTCTAAGGGGGCGTTCGAGTCATTTGTCAAGATCGAAACGACGCGACGCAACGCTTCCCCTGAAACGATGAAACCGCGTGGGCGTGCGTGGCTCGTTAGGGCGCTGTCGTGGCCCCTCGTTAGCGGCGATGCGCCTGCAACAAATGATTTAAATATAATACTTAATAACGCCACACCGTGGCACCGGGGTGTATTCAATGCGCCGCGCACTTTTGTTTCTCGATTATTATTATCCCGCCGCGTAAATCGTGTCCCGCGATATTAATGGCGCGTACGGAGCGAGCAGTCGCGGCAGCGATCAATCTCGTTGTCACAATTAAATGCACCGCAACGCCGAGCCGAAGAATAATTTATATCCGGCTACCCACGTGAAGAACGAAAGCCGGAGAACTCGAACGAGATCGCGCCCGCCTGTCTTTCTACGCTGGAAGAATGGCAGCGATGCTTTTCTGGAAAAAGTCGTTTAGAGCGGAGTTCGCTGCTGGTGAACGCGTGATCGACACTCGGTTGATCGAGACTGAAATTATTGGTAACGTTGCGTTGATACGACTCAGTGGGGTCGATCGTTTGAAAATGTCGTTGGAGACTCGTGATAGATGTTGCACACCCTTTAGAGAATAATTTAAATGAATAAAAAACGATTAGGTAGGAGAAAGTGGAACACCTTTCTGCGATGGACATATAAAATTAACTTTCCTATTAAAAGTAAGTAAATGAAAAGAATCTCTAGCTATAAACAGTTAGCGGCGGCTAAATCTACGATTAGCAATGATATTGCCATTACATGGACATCGGCTATCACAGTTCAATTTTCACTAATGGTATTAGCTTTTCTGGCTTAATTTAAATCGCTGACTCCCATTAATCTGATAGAAAAAAAAGCGCGTGCTCTCTCTTCTAGCAAAAGGGAAGCGCGTGCATCTCGTATCCGCTCCTCGAGTTTGATTAATGTTAAACCTCGAGTCTGATCCAGCAAATAATTGCCTTCCAGATTAATTGTTTTTTGATGGACCACGGTTGCCTGTGTTTTATTTATATTCGTTCTCGCGACCGTAATTGAAAGTCAAAATGGTGGGTTTCACCGGTGCATCGGTACGGTGGCCATTGTAAGTAAATATTGGATGTTTAGGAATCGCGTGCGAATGTAATCGATAGCGCGGCCAATTTATTTTGGAAAAACTTCGGCTCGATCGCTTTTAAGTCGAAACGCTTCGTGTGTGATCGATCTTTAACCTTTCTACGTATCTATCCGAGTACCTACGTATAAAGGCCGACACGCATGATCTTTCGTTCAGTTCGCCGCGTACTTGCACGGTCACCTTTTATAACCGCGATCGTTTCTATCTCGACTCTAATTTGCCATTGATTTATGGGAATTCGCTGTTTATTCCGCAACGTTCGGCTCTCGGGTAATTTTGACGTATCAGCTGAACTTGTCTTCGAGGTACATACCCGTGTCTAATCGGCGTATTTGTATTGCGTTTGTTTAGATATTTTTGCTCGTCGCTGGACCGTACAGGATGGTTCTAGAAACTGGGTTGGGCTTCGACTTTGTTCTCGGTTGAGATAGGAAAGCACACTAGCGGAGAATGATTTTTCAAGATTTGCCGATACTCTCTCAACGCGTAATAAATTAGAAGCGCGTTGAAAATAATTCGCTACTCGAATGAAAAATAGATTGTTCGTCTCTTAAGGTCTCGCGTTCGTTTATCCACAGTTGCAACAATTAAATACAAAGGTAAAGATTCCTCGCATAGATACATTGTTGCATCGGAAGTGAGGATGCGCGATGTAGGGTGCACTTATCGGCGGGGTCATTATTCGTTGGCGTTCGTGCGTTTATGAGCGAACCACCGACTAGGTACCCATGGTTTGCCGCTTTTATTTTTCCAGATAATCCATTTACTCGCGTCTATGCATCTGGTGTTTATCCGTGGCGCAGTCGTTTATTAGCGAGCAAGTAAGTAAGACGATTTACGTCGAACGCGTTTCTTCGGCCCGTTTCGATTTCGCTCGCGTGAAACGCGTGCATTAACGGGTTTATGGACAAATCATCCGTTCCTCGAAACCTCCGTCGAGCCTATCGACTCGTCTTCGTTTTAACTCGCCTTCAATTTGCCGTCCTGCCACGCCGGTCGCGCCCCCTTAAATTTCATCTCTACGTTTCACGCTGTTGGCTTCTTCGTTCCTTTTTCTCCGTCCGATCTCTCGTACTTAATCTTCAACAGGTATCGTTTGGTCGTAGGCTAGTTTTACGTTAGGTCACTTATTCCTTATTTTACTGCTAGCTATTCAAACACTTCCAAACTCGATGCTCGACGATCTGCACACTGTTGAGGGGAATAAGAGGAAGGAGAATTTTATTGGTGCCGGGAGTACGTAACGAATCGTGTAATTAGTAATCGGTGAACAGCGGGTGCTTCACACTCGTTCTGGCGAGCAACGCCCACGCGATCGGTGGAGTTGCGAAAAGTGGCATCGCGCGGTATATAAATTCGATATTGCCCAACGACCGGCTCGTTTCAGCGGTAGCTAATTGCAGTTGACGCGTAGAAAGTGCATGATAAAGGAAGCTAATCTCTGCCGCGAACTGCATCAATAACGCTACCGCTTACGTAAGCTAACACGTATGGTAATGAATAATATATTAGCTGTCGAGCGAATTTTGCGATCCACCGCGAAGAAACGGCCGGCCGTTTCCGCCTGGCAGAGGAGGAGACAGATAAGGAAGATGGAGCCGCTTTCAGTTTGTAATCTAATAATAATAAGAGCAGGTGAAAGCGCATAGGTGATCGCGAACCATGGCTGGCTAAACTTGTAAAGCGGTGTTGCGCTTTTTTCTCCAGTTTTAGAACCTCTTTTTCCATAACATGAAATTACCTTGTGAATCTCTCTAATCTTACGCCTGTTACCGCTTTTATCGCTGTACTTTTTCCGATAATACACCAATAATATTTTTACACATACGAAAAACATGCTCTTCGATCGAAAAGATCCGATCTCTACGCGTCTCGCTACCCGTTCGCCTCCTCTCAGTCCGGCAGTCGCCTAATTACCGCTTAAATTCACGTTACACGATGTCAATTACGATTTCATGGAGAGCAACTCGACGACGTACAGTGGCATGAACCGAATGGAATCCCGCTACCGGCGACCAAGAAACATGGTCCGTAATAAGGGACCGTGGAAGGGGGAGAAAAAAAAATCATTAACTAATCATTAACTGTAACCGTTTACCGGTCGCGAGGAGAGATTCAAAGAGGGGCCGACGCGGTGACGAGGCATCAAGGCGACCGGTGACCAACCGCTAATGACGATGACTTTTTGCTGGCCATTTTTTTTTATCTGCCTGCCGGCCACTTTTCACCGAGCTCCGTGGCCAGCGACGCGATCTCTAATTACGGTTATTACGAAAATATTTCGCCGGTCGGCGCCGATCGCCGCTTCCGTATTTTTTTACGCGCGGATTACGAGCCATCTTTGCGTCGCGTCGCGTTTTATATTCCGTTTCGATTCACCGCGAAAAATCGAATCGGCCCCGGGGCCAAGAATTTATTCGATTGGAACGCCGTTACATCGAGCTTACATTTACATCTTCTCTGATCTTTGAAGCGCTTCCAAGTCCTCGAACAGCGTGCTGGCTCCGAGTAAGTGTTTGCATATCGAGGCTTGAAATTCTGCCGAGATTTCGCTGTAATATTTGTCGAGGTAATTTTTATTCACCGTAGACAGACAACATAGAATTAATATTTTCCTTTGCACAAAAATTAGTTAACGAAATTTATTTTTGAATGAAACATTTCTCGAGGAAATTGGCGTAACATATTTATTTCGTTGAGAAGAGTTTCCTTCTCGACCACACCCTACGACTTTCGACCAGTCAAAGTCTCGTTAAATTCAAAGGCGGAGAACGTTGTTCGTGCACGGTTCTAACCGATCGACAACGGAGATCGGAACGATGCAACACACGAGGGGGACTGCACTCGTTTTGGGGGATGTTCCTTCGCGTTCGAAAACGGGCAAAGTAAGTAGAAACGAAGTAATTAGCGTTTCGAAAAGTTTCGTCGGACTGTCGTATCGGTAGGGGCCGTGCGGCGAGAGGGGCGGAAGCTAATTGCGCCGACGTTTAATTAGATCGTTTGCACCCGCTGCCCGCGCTGCCCTTCGTATCAAACTTGCCCTGTCCTCGCGATACGGATCAGCCTTAATTCACCGACTCGCCCGTCTGCCCTGTTAATCCCGCTCCTACGGCCGCGGAACCGCTGCTAAATTTAGCGCGCTCGTTGATTCGCCTGCACCGACATTACGCACGCGCGACCATCGATACTTCCATACGATACCTCTTTCTCTCTCTCTCTCTCTTTTCTTTGGTGTATATACTACTTTTTCCATCTATGAAACTTCAACGATAACGTAAGAACCGAGAGATTTGATTTTCGAAAGATGGCAAAAAATGCATCTCACGTCCATTTGACTTTCCACTTTATCACGTACAAAGTACAGTGCAATCACATTTAGTTCTTCTTTGAGATTTCATGATTTTATTTCGTCGATCAACAGTCAACTTTTCCACTCATCGACTATAATAAATTCAGCTTTTTCCCCCGGCAAAATGTGTCCGGTCACGTAATCTGCTTTTTCATGGTCGCACCACGACCAAGAACCTCTCGAGCAACGACAGTGTCTACCTTATTAGTTATTCGACCGGTCGCCGGCAAAAAAGCCAATAATTTTACCGGTGCCAGCCCTAACGACGAGTCGCTCGACAAAAAGCACAATCTATCAAATTGTCACTGCTCTTTCTATTTCATAGTTACGAGGCCTCCTAATAAGCAATCTTCGACGCGGTACCGTAAATCGACCGAACGAGTTCCGGCTAGTACCGATTTCACTGACTACCATACGTCGGTGGCAGTCGTCGAAATTTCTGTCTCTGAGTTACGCGCGCCCAGCTTCCAGCGTCCTTGATTGAATTAACTTCCAATTAGAGTCGATTTTAGTTGACGTTGATAGCTGAATCCGTCACGGTCTCCGGGATTCGAGCTCTTAACGAACTCGGCATTACGTATACCGTGATACTTGAGATTAATCAAGAATCTTAGTAGAGATTGATTAAGTATTGAGTTTTCTGATATTCAGCGTTCGATCGATCGTTCGATTTTTCAAATACGCGCTGGTAAACATACGCGGCGTTCTATCGCGCCAAGTTCTAACAACGTATCGTAACTCTGACCGAAACATCGTCGTTGTCATCCGACTCGAGCTATCGAAGATTCTTTGTAATTTCGCGTCGTTTCGTCCACAATGTTCGGTCTGTCTACCTTCGTCTACCTGTTTCTCGAGAAACCGTGACGTTCGCGTCACGAACAGCTTTTATTTCCGAAGAAAAATCCCTCGAACAAGTCCAGCATCCTCCGTCCGAAGCCCACGACGAACGTCTTTCATTCATCCTCGCTCCTTTTATCCCCGACCAGTTCCTGAAAGTTTGAATCGACGTCGTCGCGGCGAGTACGCACATCAGTCAATGCGGCCGCGGCCGGTTCAACGTCCTTCTTCAGCGTTCATCAGCCGGCACAATCAGCCTAGACTCTGGCGATCAACGCCGTCATCGTTCGAACGACGAACAACCGGCGACTAATAATCTCTCGATCTTGTTGTCCTTTTTCTCCCACCGCGCCGCGCCGCCACGCTAATAAGTCATTTCGTCGAGCGTTGGATGTCGCCGCGCCGCTTCGTGAACAAGTCCCTTCATGGACTTTATGAACGATGTTTTCATTGCTGGAAGACACTTCATCGTGGTTCGTTAATTATTTCCGAGAACCGGAGATAAAGGGTACGAAAGAACGTTTCGACACGGGATTTCGTATTCCTACGCTCATTTCCGTCTTCCAGCTGTTTTTCACCGACCATTCTGTTTGCTATTCCTTTTTGCCTCGCGTTCGATAGCTTCCTCCTAATGAGACACACGCCGACGATCGTGACTAGCCATTTGCCATTGATTATTAGCTGGCCGGTATTTGCTGCTCGATTACGACGATGTCCTATCTACGAGATCGACCACGCCTTCGTATCGATCTCTCGGCCAGTTAACCAACGGTGTTTTAAACATTATTTTTGAATTTTTCCTGGTACAGCTTACAGTACAGTTGGCGCGATCAAGGACGAGCCGAATTTACGAGCGCGGATATTAAAGCGCGGTAGTCGCGAATCGTTAGTCTTGCGCGGTTTTTGCCGTTTGTCTCCGTGCGTGGCTCGTACCTTGTGTATTTAATCGCGTCGCGCAGCGCAGCGCGAAGAAACGCGCTGATTGCCACGAGAACGCAGCGAAGACCGACGTCGCTTTTACGAGGCTCGCGTGTGGTCGTTCTAAGCTAATTGTACGTTCCGTTGAGAGTACGTAGCTTGGAAAAATCCGGATTCTCGACCGCCCAGAACCGAGCGTACGTCCGAAGCGGTGCTTTTAAAGGGAAACGGACTCTCCAAATTGCGAGGACAGCGCGGAACGTGACACTTGAGTGAGTAATTGAGTAATTAGCGACTCGGAGCATACGTATAAAACGTCTCCATCGTTTCCAGTCTTCCGTACCACAGCAACCAAGCAGTGTTGCACTCTTTTCATATAACTGTTTGAAAAAGATCGAACGAGAAGGGACGCGCGCTAGTGAACAAAGAGGAACGGACGCTTAACGTTAGCTTAATTTCGGGAAGCGATTACTGAAACGAGCGTCCATTTCCCGTAGACGATTTAATCCATTTTCTACACCGTAGTTGCTTTTAAATCGCTTCTCAGACTCAACTGTCTCTTGGCGCGTCACTTCTATCGCGTTCCACGGATCGAAAACTGTCCTCGAGCTTCAACTTACGCGATGTATCGTCGCAGTCGAAGAAAGGCACCGAATCGACGCTACGTTTGCAACACGTTTGATCGCGCGAGGGCCACCAGAAATTCAGCAGTATCGCGTGACAGACCGCTTTGGCATGGTGGTCACGTGCAGCTATGTTTATGCACCGATAAGCCTCGGACGAAAAGCCCGCCGCATTTAGCTAATAACCTTTTTCTCGTCTTGGCCTGATCGAGGTCATAAGACAAGGGGGGCGGCTCGTTGCGTAATTGAACAGGACCGTGGCAGCACGCGGTTCCTTTCCGACAGTTTCGGCAGCGAAGAGAAAGCGGTCGAACGAGAGCGAGCGCGGTGGCATGCGGAGGAAAAACGCTGTTAGCCTAACGGCATGCGCGGCTTAATTCGGGCTTTATTAAATTTGCTACGACCCCCGTAATTTCGCCGGGTATCCTCGTTCCTTATCAGCGGAAAGAGGGCCTCTCGCCGCGGAATCTCGCCATCTACCTGCGCCTTGGGTTACTGTCCATGATGAGACGGTATGTACGTACCGGCCTACGTGACACCATTAATAATACGCCGTGCGTGCTGCGAAAAAAACAAGCGGCACCGGTGGACTTATGGGCTTCGACGTGGCAGAGATCGGTGAGAAATTGGTGGACGATGAAGAGGCGGAATGTTACAGTTCGATAGAATTAGAGGAACGTTTACAGGTAGATTTCCTGAATTTCGCAGGTGCAGCGGCTCGCGAAAATATTCGAACGTTTGTAGAAATATTTTGCGAATATATTGCGCGTTATTGTACGATGTTATTTTGGAATTTCGTTGGCGTTGTAACGAGATTCCGCTACTACGATAATGGACGGCGAGACGCGACACAGCGACCGATTTCACCTTGTCCTCGCGATTTCCGTTAGGATTTCGTGATTATCCCCGATGGAAGGCCGGGAGGAGGAACGCGGAGAGTGGTCACGTTGCTTCTTTTGCAGATAAAATTATATTCCGCGGCGGATAACTCGTTGTCGTCCCATTACATATGAAATTTGCGCCTGAGCAAGATTCTCGGCTTTAATCCGCGGAAAAACGTGAAGCCTCGCTAACTGCCACTCTGAGATTGCGTCTTGTTACCTGCAAATGATTGCGATCAATTTAGAGACCAGATGTTTAGTGTCGTGGGCGAGAATCACGAAGCGGGGTGGGCTGGTGGTTTTTCCGGTCGTCCGGATTGATTTCCTTCGCGAAACACGAAATCGCTCTCCCGCCATTGGTTAGGTTTAACATGATTCGCGATAAGAGAAAAGGGAGCGGTTTAACAGAGAATCGATGAAAATTTGAATCTCGTTTTAATTTCGAAGGCAGCAGAAAGGTATATATCGTTAATATTTAACGTAGAAACGTAATCCAATCTTGTTTCAATCTGGAGACCTTTCAAACGAGACATCCTGCACCTTCGTTTCCTTCTTTTTATAAATATGCATGTCGCCGGTTCGCCGAACAAACTGCAAAGGACGCCGATCGGTACAAACGAAGGCGGCCAGTTAGGAAGATAACGAACCGCGGACGAATCGCAAAATGGTCGAAGGAAAAAAGGAGAGAACAGAGGACGGCTAACAATAAGGGAAGAGACAGACGTCCGTGTGCAGTAGCGAGGGCGCGGGAGTAGGGTACGTTAGCTGGCACTCCGGACGGGGGAACATCTGCGCCCTTAATTATTTTACAGATTTAGTAGATCGTTATGGCTTGTAAAATTACTGCCAATTTCACGGCCCTAAACTTATTTTATCCGCGCGTTAGCTGCCTATCGGTGCATCGCCGCAAAAGCTTTCGAAGGATATTGGGCATTCTTCCTGGCTAAATTAATGGCCCCTTGTTTATGACTGCATCGGCACCGGACACGCAACGATTCCGTCGCGAATTCCCGTAAATACCCCCGATAATAATGCGATTCCCCGTCTGCTTCGCTCTTCTCTTTCGTTTATCTCTCCTTCTCCTCTGTTTCTTCTTCTTTTTCTCTTTTTTACTTCATCCCGATCTCTCCCGCCACTGCGCCAGACCAAATCGAAGCCTCGTGCTCTCTTTTCTCGCGAGTACGCTCTTTCTACTCTTTCGCCCTTCCCTCTGCCTCGCCTTTCGTCCTTTTCCACCTTCTTTCATCTTCCTTCCTGCAGTTGGTCGAACGTGGCTCTTCTCACGGATTAACCTTCCTTTCTTCTCTCCCTTGCTTTGGGACGGTAAGCTGCGTTTCGATCGTTAGAGGATTGAAATCGATTTTTACCGCTCTTAGTATTTCCATTTAGGGCCTCGCGTACTAGCAACACGCGCGTATTCCTGCATGCACGCGCTCCTCTTCCAGATAAATGATCTTTTGCGAGTCGTTCGTTAACTGATTAAACCTTACCTTCGATTATGTTCGTTAATGATTTTCTGTTCTCTCTAGAAGATACTTTCTACCTCGTAGAGTAAACAATCTTACAAATTATAGACGTTTCCAACGATTTACGAGCAAACGATGGCGATCGTGAGTAAGGGACAGCCTAAAGAGGACAGAACGTTCCATGGAATCCTAACACGACGAAGAAAAAATCCTGTGTATCTGGTGTCGAAGTTACGATTAAAATTCACGTGCACGCGTCCCGGATGAGAACGGAGACCGAGTTTCCCTGCAGCGTCGCCGGGATTCGTTTAATGGTCGCGCGGCTAATCGACCGCGATATCTCTGGTAATCGAAATCGAAAAGCGAAGGAGAGCGGGAGGGATACCCGCGGACGAGGACGCGCGACTACCGGATGCCCGGAGCCCGGCCATGAATCACTGTAATTTAATAAATTACCAGAGCTGCCGTCCCGGGGCAAATTGTAGCATAATCATTCATTAGTAGGTCGTGACTTCGCGTCCGTGTGGACGAGAGCTCGACGCACACAGCCTCCAGTTACCTCTTAGGCCTCCACCGGTATCGATATACCGAGGATTCTGTCATTTTTTATTCAGCCTTTCTTCGTCCTACCTCTGTTGTTTTGCAGCATGTCTCGCAGATTCGTAGATCGCAGTAACTTACAGATTCTTCCACGAAGCTTTCATTATCGATTCTTCACTCGATATCGTATCGTAATTTTGCATTTGACACCGCGTGAATTAAACGCCGGTTCACTTTAACCACGCGTCCTTCTACGTACATCTGTCGTTTATATTTTTCAATGATATTTATCGCACGAAGAAACGAACTTGACGCTGCGAGCAAATATCCAGCAGAATTTTAATCGATGCAGCGGAAAAATCGCATTCGTGATTCGTCGCGGCTGCGATGAAAAGTATCGGAACGATGGCCATAGATTTTCACATGGGTTTTCGCGCGAGATTTTTTCATCGTGAAACCTTAATCGTATCTGCGCTGGCGAAACTCGCGGCATCGGTTCGTAGTTCGAAGGGGGTGAGCCGGGTTGTGTATCCCAGCCCCTTGATTTATTTGCTGGGCGCTCGGAGCCGAATTTTTTACCAAGGGAATAAAATATCGCCCGGTTTTATAGAAATAGATTCGTCGGTGTAACGGCGTTTAATACGCGTCGAGGGCCTCCACACTCGGTTTCGGGATCCGTCGATTGATTTGTTCCCGAAAATTGAGCACGGGAAACAACGAAAGGTAGGAGCGATGTAAAAATCGTAGACAACCTCGCGTTCTCGATGGAAAATATTTTCGTATCGGTTTCGCGTCGATGGTGGAGGTGCCAGGCTGAGCGCTGTAAACGTCACTTGTAACGGGACGATGGGTTTGGTCCGACCGGATTTAGAAATTTCGCCACGCACATATACGCGACGTTTCCGCTTTGCCGCGTTTGCTCGCAACTTTCGACTGACGTTTCGATATTTTACCAAGAGATATTATCTTATCTAAGGCTAATTTCACATAATCATTGGAAATTTGCAGATTCGAGAGTTCAAAGATTTAGCGTCTCCTGTATCGACGAAGATCGTTAAGAAATCGATACGCTTCAGAACTGTCTTTTGCCAATTCATCCGTTGATATAAGGACAAACATTTCTTACATCACGATGTTCAAAGAAAGCTCCGAAATTCTGGGTCCTGGCGCGATCGATGCATGGCTGATAGCTCAATCCCGTGGCGATCGGCTCGCAAGCGCTCGTATCCGGCAGGAAAGCTGGCAGCCCTGGGCTATGTGGTGGCGCGCGAAAAGGGTGCCTGGGATCGTGGTCGCCGGAGAAAATTACAGAGTTCATTGTTTCGTGCCGGCCCTCGGGACGAGCACGAGCACCACGTCCCGTTTCATATTTCCCTCTTCGTCCCTTTTTTCACCGCTTTGCGAACGTACGTCCGAGGACCGACGAAGATTCGTCTCGTCGTTGGTCATCGCAGAAAATCAACGGGTAATCGTACGTGTCGAGATCTGTCGCGTATGTTGGCTAGATCTTTTCATTGCGATCTGTCGAGATACGGTGAGCATTTTACAAGAAAAATGCAATTCTTGCACGGTGATTGTCGTAAATTTGTCAGATTAATCGCTTTGGAATATCGAAATCAGCGACAGGGTAGCCTTAAAATTGCCTGAGCTTCAGAATTTCTTCGAACAGAGTAACGAATCTGATTTAAATAAATATGTTTCTACGGAAAATTTTCATTCGTATCGGCAGAAAAGGTGAGACAAGGAAATAAGAAGGCGAACAACTGACATCGATGTTTATTGGAATCGCGAATTACAGAAACCGGAGGAGTGGGTATTCGACTCGTGGCATCGAGAGGGCCTCGATCGACCCTCGATATCGTTCGTATCTTTTTTCCTCCGCTTCTTCGAGGAATTTAAAAGGATTTCCATCGGATATCGATGATACTCGACGAAGCGAGGAGGCGGGAGTTTGTAAACTTTTATCGAGCTATCGAAACGTTTGCGCTTTCAAGACACTCGAGCTCGGCGTTGGCTGTCGTGTGGAAACTTAAGGAGGACTATCCGGAGAACCTCGAGGATATCGATGGGGACCGTTTCCTTCTTTCCCTCCTTCTTTTCCCGGTGTTTTTTTAAGCCAAAGGCTACATTCTCGCTACAACCCCTCGAAACGGGGATCCAAGCTTTTTATTACCCAAATAGTCTGCGTGGAATTCTAACGAAGCACCGTCGGTCGTTGACCGTTTCTCTTAACGAATTAAATTTTCACAGGTCGAATTCTCTGCCAGTCGCATCGATCTGCTTCATCTACGTTACGTTCTATTCGATTCCTCTGTTAATCGCACTCTGTGGTAATCAGATCGTTCCGACACTCGTTGTACGGTTTATTGCAAAACGTCGATGTGATCCAAAATCTTATTATCTTCAAATCTGTCCGACATCTCGAACAACCACATCCTGCAGCGTGGCATTGACTCTAGAAATTAAGATCATCGACGGTCTTCGCATCTACGTAAAATTAACCACAGGTTCGTTCACAGAGCAAAGAGAAGTCTCTTTCGATCGCTGTACATTAATCGCCGGTACATTAAATACACCGTGCGTATGGTCATTTCTCTAACAAGGTTGGAAACGGCTGGCGCAACGACGCCGCTCGCGACTCGAGAGTTGCGCTTATTGGCGGATACAGTTATTCGCTGATTACACGTTTCCTGGCGGTATAATATCCTAAATATCAATTATCGTGAATTTCTTCGGCGGTCGTCGCGCCGCACGACTTCCTCCGGGTCCTGGTCTCGAGTCGCGGCGCGGCTAATTGGCTCGCTTCTAATGAAAGACAGCCGTATCTAGAAAAAACGATCTAGAAAAAGCGCGAGTAATACCGGGTGAGCCGTATCGGATAACCCAGTTTAGTCCGTGGACGATACGCGGACGAAATTCAACCTGCGATTAGAATGTTGCGAGAATGTCAAGCGTTCGACCAAACGAGAACCGGTACTGCATCGTTACATCGTGGTTCATTGTGTAGGAAAATTCGCAGATCGGTTCCCAGCTTCGAAGACAATAAGAACCATCCCTCGAAGCGAGTGTCAGTCACAGGTGAGCTACGATACGTGACCGATAAGATCGCCAACAGGCATTTCTCGTCGATCCGAACAGCTTGAAAGAAGAAACGCCGCTACTCGGCGCGGCGGGACGCGTTCCGATCATTCGCGAACAGCGAACAATACGCAAATTAGCGTATCGGTTTGCAAAAACAACACGGCCGGAGGTGGATCGGTGCAATCCATATCTATCGTACCGCCTACGTGGCGAGAAAGAGCGGAAAGGGTGAAAGAGAGAAAGAGCGAGATGAGGGCTGGCCGCGGGCCAGTTCGGCGTTTGTCTTTAACGAGGTACAAGGGAGGATGCGGCGAAGGCGCAGGTGTACGCTGGTGGAAGACGCAGGGCGTGGTTCTTCTATTCGTTAACGCGGACAGATTCGACGGAGGTGGAACGCACGCGGGCTGGCGAGCGACCTTTTCCGCGATCAGCCCGTGGGATCGATCCCCGTTGAAAACCTACCGGGGATTCCTGATTTCCTCGCCCTTTGACTATTCACTACAATGCCGGCATTGTTCTTCTCCGAGCAAGCGTAACCTGCGTCACTTGCCGCGTCATGAGAATATTACCTTTCCACGTCGCAGTCGATTTCGTTTGTTCGGCCGGAGGATACGGCTGTTGAAAGAATTGCAGAAAATCCAACGATGCATGGAGTCGATTGGGATTAAGAGTTGGGGATTTTAGTGTAGGAATTTTCGAACATTCTTTTGCGTTTCGCTGTCTAAATGTAAGTATTAGGTTGTCCGAAAAGTATCTTTCTTTCGCAAACGTGTTCCTTGCAACAGTGCGCCTTCGTACAAACGTGAAACCAAGTCTGTGAAATATCGCGGTGTTTATCTCAACAGAAGAGAATGGATCGTACGTAGTTGGAGAAAATAATATAAAACAAAAAACGTTGTGCGTCTATTGTTTCCTCATAAAACGAAAGAAACTTTTCGGACAACCTGATATTTTCAAGAATTCCACAAAACTTTCCGTCCAATCGTCCGTAATTTTATTTAGAATCAGTTTCTCGAATTATCGTCTTTCGTGTATATAAACTGTCTTTAACTGTTGCTATCTTATCGAGTAGCAAGTGCAGCATGTCAGTTTCCCGATTTAAATCTGATCCATTTTAGGCGTTAGCGATGCGACTCGAATAGCACGATCGTTAGCGTCATATCTAATTTTAAACGAGTGACGCGTGTTTCGTTTTATCATTATTATACTTATACTTAAGATATCACTTTCATATGTTATATATCGTTTTAAAATGGCGTATCGTGATCCGGATCTGCGATCGCGTTATTATTCACACACCGTAACTGACACCTCTATCGATCGATCAATACGAAAGCGTATCAATACGAGTATCACTTCTTACCTGTTTATTACCGTAACTACTGTAAGTATAGCGTTGTGTACAAGTTCAACGAGTTGAAAAATTGATATTCATTATCGCTCCCCTATGTTTCCCGCGTATTTCCAACGTAGATCGTGCACTAACACACATCCTCCAACGAAATCCTACTTTCACCTTGAAAAGTCTGTTGGTTTTTTCAAATTCTATCAGCCACCAACTTCGTTACGAAACGTACGTAGTATGAACGAATTTATCTATCTATGCATAACAAATACGATAATTCATCGTGATGGCAATTCTTGAAGAATCAAAGGCGAATCCGAGCATCCGCGTGGGAAACGCATCATCGTCGCTGATAGACGCTCGGCGTCGAAGCAGCACCAGAGGAGCCCCATTGCCCCGGGGCTGGGGATACCGCGGGGCGCTTAACGAGCTCCGTCAAATTCTTTTTTCCATGGCTCGACGCAATTAGACTCTGTCCCGTTGAACGAGGGGACGCGCGAAGAGTAATGACGCCACGCTAAATTGCACGTGGCCTGAGCTGTCCGTCCACGATCGTCCAGGACTGTCGAACTGGTCGTTCCAGTCGCTTCGTGCGCGTAAACCGGCGACCCGACCGATCTCATTTTTCCCTCGTGTCCCGCTGACAAATACGCGTCGCCTGTCTCGCGTTTTCTCGGCCCTGTTAATCACGTAGCTTCGTTACGCGTTCGTCGTGCAAATATCGTTACGACTTCTTTCACCAGCGTTCAACGTCGTTGGATGATCGTTACGAGTAAGTAGAATCGAGCTGTCCGATGTTGAGCAACAGCCATGAAAATAGAAACTAAGAATCTTAGACTTTTGGTCAATTTTGCGTTGCAACTCTTAATTCGTCTAGGAATCTGGCTGGTCTGGACGCAGCGCTAGAAATTTCTATCTTTCGATCGGAATTTCCATTCCCTCGGTCCGCGTTAAAGCGTTCGAAATTCTCGTGGACACCGAGTTCTCGATCCCGGTTGCCGATCCGGCGCGCCTCGAGCATACTTCAACGCCAGCCGCTCGGAGCTCGCGATTTTTCACAAGCATCAGACCTCGTTCCCCGTAATTCTTTAATTTAATCGCGCAGCAAGCGCGCGTTACGCCGCTCACGGACGGCTTAATAGATCTCCGGGCATTAGCCGTGGCGACCCAACAGCCGCTGGATCGTTCGGCTCTTTCGTAAAGATTAGCGCGAACGACCGTGCGGTAACGACTGCCGGAGAATCGTCATCGTCCCGCAGCGTTCGAGAAGACGCGACACGCGTCCCAAGCCATTTTCGTGTTCTCGGTGATCGGACGTGCCACAAACTGTACATAATGAAGAAACGACCGATGCTGTGAATTGTACGTTTTACGCAAGTTTTACGCAACGTTGAATGCTAGTTTTACGTATTTTTCCACGTTCCTCTCTTCCCACTTTCGTCCGTTTAATTTCCTCATCCATAGGAAATCAACGATTTCATTCGCTTCTGCCGCCCTTCCTCCGCGAAGTGTCCGTTAAAAGCAGCGAAAGAGAAAAAAAAGGGAAACCCGAGCTCGGTTTTGTTTTATTCCTTCGATCGATCAATCAAGCCGGGGCTGACACCTCTCGTGGGAACCATTAACTTAAACACGATTTAATAGTCGCCGCGCGCTCCACTCGCGTCGGAATTTCTCCTGGATTTTGACGAGCGCTCGCGAATGCGCGCGCCTCTAATGTTCCCTTCGGTGATCGAGCAGATAAATTTCCGCGGCGAGGAGGAAGCAGCGATGAATAATATTTTAGAATTTATGCCGCACCGGCTGGTCGAGAGTCGTCTCGTTTCGAAACGCGACGAAGAATTATAGCCGCGGCGGAGGCACGGCGACGGTGTTAATTGCCTGGTAATTAAAACGATACGTCGAACCGAGGTGTTTAGCATCGTGCAACGCTTTTGTAACGACCTCGCCGATTTTTCTCTTTCTCTTTCTGTCGCAGGTAAGCGACTACCAACGGCGAACGTTTTCTTTCTCTAGCCGGTGAGTGGAAACCACTTTCGTGAACGTGTAACGTTGCTTTTCTCTTTTTCGGAAAAGGAGGCGAACGAGATTTGTGTCGATAAGCTCGAGAAATTTATATTGGAAAAGGAGGAAGTAGAGAAAGGAAAAGTCGACGAGGCTGTTTGAAGAAAATTTCGAAATTTTTCCGATATTCCGTTACGAGCGAGGATATTTTCGTTTTTCAACGATAATTACAGTCTTCGATAATAGGATTCATTCAGAGGTCTGCTGTGTCAAAGGAGTATTCATTCAGAATTCTAACGAATCTGGCTTACATCTAGGACAGACATTCATTCATGGCTCAGAACAGTATCCTCGCTTCAGAGACGTAGCAGTCTTCGTCGTATCGTCGACTAGAACTCACCGCAGCAACGCTTTTTATAGTTAATGTTGATATGTCATGGCAAGGAAAAACGGAACGACTATTCTCTTTGATTCGTTCGAACGCGAACGAAAAGTTTCAAAGCTGTACAATTTCGAACAAAATTTACCTAAATATTCGCTCAGCGGTTCCGAACGTCGGTTTACCCACGCGTCTGTGATAGCCTCTCGACGATCCTCTTTTCTACTTTTCTAAATCGTATGCAGGACGAGCGGTACATGGGTTCTCGATCGGTGTCGATCGGAGAAAGAACGAAGGAGAAAGGATCGAAAGTACGATCTGATCGAGCATACGGAGAAACGGTACCACCCGGCTTTTAATGAGCACTTCACCGCGTGTTCCAGCCTAGGTCATTGTTTGACTCTGTGGGTGGAAATTAATGCGCTCTTACATTAGCCGATCGGATAACCAAGGATATAATAAGATGTTTAAATATGCGACTTCACACCTGCGCCACCTCGGCCGTATATTAGCATTTTTCGCTGTCGCGAGAGAAACAATGGGCCTCTATCGTGACTTACCTTTTACCGCGGACGCGGAAACCACGGTACGCTGTTGCCCGTTATCACAATTCCATAGTATACGGTGCCGTGAGTCATTTTCCAGTGACCAGCCAGCGTTTCTTTGCGATCGCTTCGGGTTAAGTTATTAAATGGTAACGTATGGTGCTTTTGTGAGAAAAGGTAGTTATTTACTATCGCGTTTGAGGACGCGTGGGATTCGTAAGTCGGTATATTGTTTCTCGAAAGTATTGTAGAGGTTGGTTGGTCGTGCGGTTTAAATGACGAGATGTCTTGATATCGAAAACCGTTAAATATATTTTAAAATAATAAATAAATAAGTGCAGACAATATTCGCTAAAGACAGTGTACAAATCGCTAGTATGATCGTTCCAGGCTAACTGATAACTGATATTGATTCGCACACCACTGACTCATTCACTTCTGGAGGACATGGTCGTCTAATAATACTGGTCGAGGGAGAACCGGAAAATTCAAATTCGTCTTCGTTTCACGGTTGCACGTAGCGGCGACATTGTTTTGACCAGAGTTTATTTGAGGTGCAAGTGTTAATTGTAGTTGTTGGGGTGATAGTGCTACTGCTCGTGTAGAGGTCGAATCAGAGGTTCTGCTGCTGGTGTAGATATCGCTGCTGGGGTACCACTGCTTTTCTTCTCATTTTTTTGTGTCGTGGAAGAAAAATCGGACTCCGGTCGCCGGGATTTGAACCCGAACGTTCCTAATCTAAGGCGCTAACCACTGCGCTGCCATCGTTTTTTTTTCTCTTATAACGTTTATCGACCAGTAGATGAGTATTATATTGGTACGTTTCACAATAAACAATGAACTTCGGTTGTGGGGTGGTTTAGGCAAAAGTACCGATACGTGACGATACGACATAGCCATACGATGTTTTGCGTGTGGAAATTACATTTTTTAGCTTACTATTTTTAAATTAGATTTAAGTCGCTGTAGAGCGGTGCTTATACAGGATGGTTTGTAACTGGTGGTACAAACGGAAAGGGGGTGACTCTACGCGAAAAAAGAAGTCGAAAATATAGAGTAAAAATTTTTCGTTTGAGGCTTTGTTTTCGAGAAAATCGACTTTGAATTTTCGCTCGGTACGCGTGCAAAAACAGGACAGTTCGATTCTGCGCTGCCATCGTTCGACACTAGTTGGTATCGTCCGGTGGTATTGTGCTGTCGAGTGCCGCCACTTATTTATGTTGAGATTATTAGATGTATGAACAGAGGAACGCGTGGATAAATTGTAAAGTAGAAAATATATTTTAATACAGAAATGTAAGTACAAGTAGAAATGTAATTTGAGCTGGTCCAGATCCGTCGCCTGTCTACTGTCTATGGTCTGCCTTCGTCCCAGTCTATTGTCCATACGCTGTCGATGGCTTCAGTGCTTGAGAAAGATTAAAAGGCCAGATGTAGAGTTTTCCTAGAAGTGGTGACCACTTCAACAATTTATTATTACATTACGTGTGTCCTAGCGATGTTGATACTCCGAGATAAAACAACAACATGATTTGAATTGTCCTGTATCTCATGTGCCGCTGCAGTATTCCAGAATATTACTTTGCGTGCTCTTTACGTTCGGATAAAGCATACGCCGAAGAAGAATCCGAATAAATAGAAAAAGCATTAATTAACGTATCGTGTAATTAAACAAATTTCTATCGTCCATCTGAACGCCAGCCACGCAAAGACAGCGTCCTCCGCGTCGTGGCGTCGCGTCCACACGGAAGTTCCGCTTTGAAAAGCAGAGTCGTGCGACTCTTTCACAAACCGATTTCCTGCTCCTCTGCATCCTTGCTGATCCATCGTCCGGCGAGGTCAGCCATCGATCCAGCATCCACGTCCGCGGCCCCGCTAAAAAGAAAGCGAGCGAGCCACTGCGCGAGCTGGCAATAAGACAAAATGGCGCGCGGCCGGGGAGGCTTGTTAATTGCAGTTTAGTGTTCTTGCTCGTAATTAGGTGCACTGGAGAGCATCTGGCCAAGTCGGCCGGTCAGGCCTGCAGGAAGAGGGAAAAAGAGAGGAAGAGAGCGCCCCGCACCGCTTCTCTTCGTTCCTGGGATAATTACCGCATCGGCATCGGCCGTCATACGTTCCTCCACGAGCTGATTCTGCTACCTGCGCCCCCTTCCGGCCCGCTACGTGCTTAGATCGCGCTTAGATGCGTGATTCGCGTGTGAGCCTGTCCGTTTGCAATTAATCGAGCCGAGGAGAGCCGTTCATTCGCGAACGATGCTCTTGCACGTCGGCCACGTAACGAGAAGCGGCTTACCGATCCTTCTCGGTGTCTCGATGGGATCGCACGGTGTTTGGAAATTCGAACCGCCAACCTGCGGTGTAGGAGGCAGTGACGTTTGTCCGTGGAAATTGATCGATTGAGAGTTGTGTCGCAGGATCTTCGAAATTCTCCCTTCACCACGCCCGACGATCGTTCGAAGGAATTTTCGTTCCCGATATGTTGCTTTTCAGCTTGACGTACACGTAGGAGATTAAATAGTTTTGAGAAGAAACGAGATTCAGGGAATTTCATAGGAGCATAGACGAGCATGGTTCGATGGATATAATTTGCGTACGACGCCAAGTCGTATCGAGTTTACTCGATATAATGGTCAATTAAAGATAGGATAAAGGCCAAAGATCTTAAATGGAGTTTAAGAAGTTTAGCTCGTACAACGATATGTTATAGCGGAGAAAGGATTATGTAGAGAACAAGTTTTTCAATTACGAAAAACTGCCTCG
Organism: Bombus bifarius; assembly: GCF_011952205.1. Taxonomy (NCBI): domain Eukaryota; kingdom Metazoa; phylum Arthropoda; class Insecta; order Hymenoptera; family Apidae; genus Bombus; species Bombus bifarius. Next base: position 114,186 of record NW_022884897.1, on the reverse strand, counting down.
ATGCGTAATCGAGTAGCTAAAGCCCAGCTGAAACTAAAGTTCTCGTCTGCTAAGAAATCGAGAATCATTCTAATCCCATTTTAACATCTACGAACATTTTCCTATCCAGTTAATCTAATCCTTTTAATTACCCCCAAAGAAATTCGCATTTCCTCTTAAACTGCAGCCTATACTATGCGGAATTTAACCTCGTCATCTCGCGCTACTAAATATTTATTACGCCTGATACAACGATTCTACGATTATTCAGAGCATATTTTGCTCCACGTTCTCGGAATATCAGTGCGAAATCGTCGCTCCGTTTACGCAATCAGGACTGTAAACGAGCAATTTCGGAAGTGGTTCGGCAGCGATCGGTATGGCATAGTAGCGCACGATCGTTGAGCAACGGCGAGCTTCTCTTTCTTCCTCTTTCTCTGTTTTTCGTTCGATCTGGACGCGTGTTCTTGTGCTGACGCGGAAACGCGCTCGCATGCCGATGCATTTCGATCATCGGTATTATCAGTCGGGCGATCGGCACCGCGCGGACTTTCTCACGGGTCTCACGGCAGGGAAACGACGCGGAATCGGCGCGACTCGCCGCGAGAGAGATGCCTAAATTAATGCTCGTTACCGTGCCGGTACCGTGTTTGACGAACCTTTGATCCCGCGCGGTTAATTATCGAATTAAATGCCACGAGAAACGAACGGCGCGCGGCGTTTCGCCGATTTCTAAACCGTCAGGCTGATACGCGTGCGCGAGCACGTTGCGCAACAACGATCCGTCGATCGTTCTCGCCAACGTGAAAAATGATCGACCGATCTAGAAGCGGTTGGCGTAGAAGAGGCGGTCGGAGATTCGAGGAAGTTGGATGCTGATGGAAGATTGATCGAAGGTTTTGCTGATGGCTTCTTAGCGAGAAGCGAGGGGATGAGCAGATCGGTGGACGCGAAGGGTTGACGAAGAGAAAGTTGGACGACAGTGTTACACCAAGTTGTTCTTACGAGAAATTACGGAATTTCCTAAGATCGGAATTTTCTACTATGTGATGTTTGCACGCCATTGGACTCACTGTATCGTAAGATTCGATCGAAGGACATTTGCTTTCTTTTTTCGTGAATGACCAGATCGCGTAGACTTATCCACGGGTCGCCGGCTTCAGTCGGTGGGAATAAAGCAAACGACCAAAGAGATAGGAATCGCATCGACGATCTCGTCGATTCGTAATATCGTAAGCCGCGGCGATTTCTATGTGCATGTGTATATACACGATGTATAAAGGCATATATATCGCATAGGTGTGTCACGCGAGTGCGATTGCTGCTGGGCTATAAGCCACGGATTATTTCTCGCAGTCCCGTTTTTCCTCTTTCACCGGACTCCCTGGCCTGTTGCGTTTCCACTCGCTTAAACTCGAACGTTCACCGATGCTCTTCCTCTGTTTCTTCCTTCCCTTTTACCGGTGAGAACGTTTTCGAAACGGTGCTCGCCATTCCGCGAATTTCCTGCCGATTTATGAATTAGCGCATCAACTTCGTTCCCGTTTTTATCCGTTCGATTATTTTCGTTTTGTTATCGAACCGATAAACTCGTTCCCGGGAGATATGGTGGCTGAGGAATGCCGTAGGTTCACGGACGAGATGATTTACGTAGATAAGATTGCAAATATTTGCAGTATGGATATCGTAGGTAATTTGGAATGGTCAGTGATACTTGATTTCGTTTTGTGGCAGGTTTTATCCCTGTTTCTGTGGGAAATTCTTGGAAATGGTAATTGGCCGTCGATTCGTGAGAAATAAACGGAATTCTATGTTTAAAAACAAGTCTAAAATTCTAGAGTCAAAAGTATTTGAAATCCGTAAATGTTGCAATCTCTGGACTCGATCTACGTCAAAGATTTCCACTTAGAACGCTTTATTTTGATAAGGCTTGGCAATACTCAGTGTGCATAAACTTCGCACACACTTTTACGCTAGATCCACGCTACCGATATCGATTTTACTCGCGGCGAGTGTTCGTAGAAATGAAATAATTACAGCCTACACTGACACTATAATTTCCTTTATTAAGATCCGTCTGGATAACAGGAAGATAGCAGGTGTTTAAAGCCTTCAACGAGATCAACCAACGTCGATCGTTTCTTTCGCGCATTTCAAAATCCTCTTGACTCTAGAAACATTCGCAGACGCATAGGTATGTGTAAAGACGTACGTACCTGGACAATTCGTAATTTTCTTGTCGTTAGTACCGTTCACTGAGTATTTCTAGCGAAGAGAAGCAAAAGACAGGGAAAGTGATTTGAACGAGTCGGGCTGTTTCAAAATTTTAACACGTATTTTCTTGCGGAAGACGTTCGAACGTCAACGAGGATACCGAAAATATAGAGATGTATTCAGATAAACGGGGGCAATTATGCGAACGGCATGAATAAAACTCTGGTTCCCTGTGTTGTTTTAATAAATGCAAAACTCCGGTTGAATATTCATGGCGTTGGCGGGTGGCTCCTTTTGTCGTTTGTGCCTTGCCATCCGCCACCTGAAAAAATGGAGAACCCACCGAAGAAAACATGCCGCCGCGCTATTTCATAAGCCGAAACCCTTGAATTCTAAGTGGCTTTTAAAACCGACCCAGCCCTTTTCTCACGATTTCTCCAATTTTTCTGAAACCTCTGTTTCCAGATGTTTTCCTCCTATTGTGTTCATTGTATCTATCCTCCACTGGGAAATGGGAAGTGGTAATGAAATTTTATTGCATTTATCGACGATGACGATGTTTGTTTGCGAACCCTACTGCGATGAACGGTTACTCGTAGAATTAATTCTCTGCGATTCATCAAGAGGATAAAAAAAAAAAAAAAAAAAACACAGAAAACACGTATATATTAAAAATGCGTATTGTCAGAGCAGGTCGTGCTTCCCCGCGCACCCTTTCCCGCTTTGTTCTCGGCAACTCGGCGTTATTACAGGGCTCGGTATAATTTTCTTTATTATGTAAGGTCGTAACGAACGTTTCATTAAATTGCAAACGAAGTCGCGCAACGACTTCTTTGTTAAGCTCGGTTTCTATCCATAAACAGGAACGCGAGCGTCGTGCAGCTTTTATTGATGGTATCGCTACTATTTCTGGCCGGCCGAATGTATGGTTAACCGTTTATCTCTTTCGTTGGCCGGTTACATGGCCGGTCATTAAGCGGAAGATTAATTAAGTTAAAATCACACGTAACGGCCTCGGACGCGGCTCTCGTGGCGCGATTCGCCTTCGTCGATGGTTTCCCCCTTAATTCGACTGTGAGGCGAACGGCAGAACGATCTACGGCCGATCTTTTCGCCGCGGATTAATGCCTGATTAATAGACGCAATCATTCAGCTGCGCGATCATTTAATGATAATTAATAAACACGCTTTATTAGACGGATAAAGGTCTCACGCTAATGAAACTTGTTGACTTGCTCGCTGAACATCCTGTACAGATAAGGGATCTGCTGGGTAAAGCTGGACAATAAAAATCTCTCGTTAGCTCGTGTTATGATTTGTAGAAATAACTGATGTAAGGTTACGGCTTCTAAAACATCGACTTTATCCTTTAGAACGTGTTCCTTCTTCGCGTAACGGTCGAATAGTGGAAAAAACTAGTCCCAATTAAACAGCGTCGTTGCTACCTTCGTACATATTTCCAGCGTGATTCGTTTCTACAATTAATCTAGAAGATCGATTATTTGATAATATCTTATTCGATGGAAAACGATGTTTTCCGGTGACCGGCGCTTTCTAACTCGACAAACGTTTCGCATCTGCAACGAGATTACCGTCTACGTAGCTAAATGTGCAAAGAAACTCTCGATAGCTTCGCACGGAAGAGAGGAGAAACACGATCGCGTACGGGGACCTGTACGCCGTGGCTTATCGATAACGTGACCGGGCGTAATGCTCGTATCGCAAGCGGGGTTGGTGCACGCGGGATCGCATTATCTGAAATGCACAGCTGCCGACTCCCACACGTCCGGGTCCTTCGTGGGATGGTAGGAGCGGTGTGTTGAAGGGACCGGGGGCAGAAAACAAAAACTCCAAACCGCGATACTGCATCGCGTGATCACACGTGTGGCATGTTAATACACAATAAGAAATTAAGAACGCGGTTGCATTTTCTCTTTTAGCCGAAAATCCTGGGTGTTCGTTGGTTCGTTGGCTCGTTCGTGTGTACGATTGTTGCCGAGCCGCCCTGCCCGTGTTTCAAACTCGTCCGGCAGAGAATTGGCCGATAAAAAACGACCAACCGCCGTTAATTTGGTAATTAAGATAATTCCGGCCGCGGAACGGGCCGTTTCGTTGCATTGCGTTCACCCTTCTCGCCTGTCCTGGCCGAGCATCCGCAGCAATTCTCGTTTGCATGCTCGTTTCGTGCATGCGCTTTTCGCCATCGCTACATATTTGCCGCTTCTCTCCTTTTTTCCTTCTCTTCGCGATTTTCATTCTCTTTCGTCATTTTTTTTTTCAGGAATAATCGACAGGTTTACGTTTAGATCATCGTTGACCGGTTTGTAAGCGAAAGACACGAGAAAGATATTTTAAGTTGCAATCTTTAAAAGTTCCTTTTTATTTCGTATTTCGTTAACTAACGTGCTAGTTAAATTTGCTATTTGTTGTCAGAGACATCGTTTCTGCGGTCAACTTATCGCCTGTTATCGTTTGTCGATCTCACGAGACGCATAATCGTACGAAGATCCAAGTTGTCTCGCGATCTGCTCGAAATGCGTTAATTCCCTCGATAATCGTTTGTAGTCGTTTATTCGTATAATTAGCTTACTAACCGTGGCGAAACAAACCGTAACTACTTTCCATCGCTATGCGTATACACGTATCCCAAAAATTTGACGTACGATTTGAAGGTTTTTAAAAGTAAACGAATGGATGAGAGGATAGGATAGGAATTCTGAAGGATGACGCAAGCGTAGACGATTTGATGTGACGTTGGTATGTTTATAAAAAACATTTATATATCACGTGGACCTGTTCGTCGATTACTTTCGTTCCTTCTCAGAAGGCTAACAGAAACTAACGTTAGGTCAAATCGAGGAGAAAAGTGAAAGAAGCACAAAAACCTACGAAATTACACGGCGACAAAGCCGAAAATCCCAAAACCGACAGACGCTTCCACCAAACACGAGTCCAACCTACGCCTTCGGACGACGCCGGAGAAGATTGTTCGTCTAAACATCGTGCGGCGGTCGCGATAATGAACGACAGATAAGAACGACGTGACGTTCCCTGCGCAGACTGGAAAAGCTGGCCGCATAATGAGACCGAAGGATACGCTTTGGGCAAACAGAGATTCGTTTAGCGCTGTACGGGACAGCTACCGGTTCGATCAAACAACGCGCAACAATGAAAGAGATTTTTCGGCGGCACGGCACGTTCGGAGAAAAAGCTGGCGAACGAGGAAGGGAATGGAAGAAAAGGAAAAAAGGAACGCGGCCGAAAAGGCAAAGCCCGGGAGCTCGAGACACGTTAACGACCGCGCAGGTGCTAATTGCGGTGGCGGCGAGCCAAGGCCCGGCTCGACGAGGTTTCTCTACGACGCGACGATTCCGGGGACAACTGAGCTAAATGTTTCGGCAAACAATCCGGGGACCCAGAGTCTTCTGCCTGCTATCTAACAGGGGAAACTCTTAACGTTCACCCTTTAATCAATGCTCCGGGATCGACGGGATGTTGCTCGTGAACGCTCTCGACGAATAGGTAGGTCTTAACGAAGTCAGCCGACGAGTAAAAGTTTCTTCCACAATGCTATCCAGTTTCTCATTTCCTGCAGTGGGATTTCTTAAAATTGTTACACCGACGATAGAACGAGAATTGACGATATACTTTATTTTCGTTCGACATTCTCAAAAATTCCAGCAACTCACCTTGAAACGTTTAACGAGCGAACAGCTGAGTTTTAAATAGCTTGGTGTGACGCGGCCTCGATTTTTAGAAAAATTCGTCTTTATTATTCGAATCAGCGTAATTATTAATCAACGAGCGTCGATTACGTTCGTTTTTCTTTTCTTCGCGTGGCTAAAGCTCACCGTTGAGAATAGGAACAGGAAAGTTGGAAGTAGTATAGCTTGCCGAGAAAATGTCTCACTTTGTCGAGACGACAGCCGATATATATCCTCGGCGAGGAACGAACGTAACAATGCTTAATCTGACTTATGAGAATTCATCTCTAATCCGCGGCGTATTATGACTGGGAGGCCCGTAATACGTAGCGACGCTCGTGTTTTACAAATCGTTGCGCGTTTCACACTCACTTTGTTGCATTGGCTGCAGCGACTTACGCGTCAACTCGATAGCCGCGCTCGACGCTAGTCTACGAGACGTATGCGTGCCGAGATCTCGGCTGACGATGATAAAGCGTTCACACCGAGCCGCTGCACCTCTACTCGTACTGTTTCTGACCGATGGAAACCGTTCCCTTAAGAAATTAGTCGAGATTTGTTGTGACTGCGAGAGATGGAGGAGAATTTTATTCGAAATCCTTCCTATTAAACATCCAGGGAATTAAGCGTTTGATCGATCATTAGTTTAGCTTTGCCAAGATTAATAGATCGGTCGTTTTGTCAGAATTTCACCCAAGTGTAATTTCCTATTCGTAACGTGCATTGATATTTAATTTTTTGAAGGTTTTTTGAAAACTTGCGCAATGGGTGCTCGGTTTTTCTGCTCGTTCTCCGGAACAACCTCCCAATTTCGTTGTATCAATTACGATCTTGTAATCTGTAAGCTCGCAGATCTTTCGTTTAAACGTAGTTTGGGTTAACAAACGAATCTTCCTCCAAGACGAGAGTGTCTGGCCGTGACATCTACGATCTCGCGAATATATCGTATAAGGTTCGCAGCCGGTGTCGTTTCGTGGTCGAAAATCGCGCGTGCGTTTAAACGAGCTATCATCGGAGAAGCGTGTACAGGAGAGCTCAAACGCAGCCGATCGTGTACAACTGTCAACGAAAGTGACTGTCACGCGGCAGAGGCCGATGGCAAAATTTACATCGGCGCAGCCGCTTCTCCTTTCACGCCTTATACGAGGAATGACAGCCTCGTAATCTGCGTCCTCCCACACTGGCGCGCTCTTATTCCCGGCCACTCGAACTCTCTTCCTCTTCCATCCCTTCCGCGCGGCCTTTTTGCTCGTCTTCAACCTTCGTTCCACGTTGCCGTCATTTATTCCGGCCCGCGTCAGCTCCAACACGCTGTTCCTGGCCCGCGGCTCCGCTCTACGACCTCCGCTTATTAAAAAGCCTGTAGAGAGAGGCGCGCGGTTACGGGAATGGTAATCGATCGGCCCGAATGCGCTTAATTTTTCTGGTTTCTTTGTAACAGCAACAATTATCGTATTTTAATTAAAGATACAAAGAAAACTAGCGCTCTTACTTGCCAATGCAACGTCATTAACGTTCAAAGCCCGGTGAAGAAAATTCTGCTCGTTCCACTTGCACGTAACCTAAATGTATTCTTCCATGCACGCACACCGACACTTACGTTTGGAATTCCAATCTCCCGCGCTGAAACGCCTGCATAATAACAGAAGCGAGAAAACACTCGTCAGCCTACTCGCGCGTCACAGTGACAGCCGGTCGGTCGCGCGATTGTACGCTCTCGGTCAGTCGTTTCGTTGCTCGACGCGCGTTCCACGGGAATCGACCAGCGTCACGCGCCATTAAGATCCTTGAGATCCGATCGCGCCATTAGCGACCATCGTCTATTAATTACTCTGCGATTAACGGCGATGACGCGCCGTCGTGTCCGCGCTGGTTCAGCCCATACAGGTAATTAGCCTCGAGGAATTTTACGAGTTATCCGTCCTGCGCGCCTTCGGTCTCTTCGCCCGTCGCTTTACCTTCGTCGCTAACCCTTTCATCCGTGCGCCTCCAACGGTTCTTTTCTTGCAGGCAATCGAATCGACGTAGCAACGATTCACTTGCCGCGTGTTTTATTCTCCGAGCAAAGAGAAGATCGTAGAGTCGTGTGAGTGTTGGAGACCTTGTCTTTCACGTATATGTATACGGTGCGCGGAAGACGAGGACCGATCTCGAGAGCATGTGTTTTTTACCTCGTATAAGGAGAGATGCATCGCTCGTATGTCAAAAGAAGCCCTAAAAGATGCGTTGCGAGGCATCGTTGACCCAATTACGCGGCAGAATACAATGTATCCTCTCTTCTCGAGTCGATCCGGCTAAGTGGCTTAATCGTATCTTCTCTTGCTCTCGCACGTGGTCCGTGCGTGACGCGTTTCTACAATTGTTGATGCATGCTGCGATTACCGATCCGATCTCTGATCGGAAGACCAGGGCTTTTTATCAACTGCGAATTCGTCATCAAACGCGAAGGTACGCCTACGATTTATTTGCAAAATACGACGCAAAATCGAAAAGATAATGTATTAGCGTGATAGAAAAAAGGACGAGAAAGGGACGACGTGTTCGTAATAAATTTTCCGGCAAACGTAAATGCTTGTCCGAACGAACGAAAGTAACCATTCTACGTATATGGGATTTCTTAAGCGGAGAAAGTCAGAATATCAAGTACCGACCGGGTGACAGCGTAATCCTGTGTTCTTCGTGGAACGGTTCCGTGACGGTACATGGAGATCACGAGGAACAAGGATGGACCACACACAGCTCGCGCTGTTATTACGCCGCACGAAGGGCGCCACCACGGCGTTCAGCTTGATTAATTATCATTGCCGCGTCGCGTCGGTCACATTCACCATTCAGCTTGTTCGTGTACACGACACCGTACCTCTATAAGGTATCGCGCTTCGAAAACTCAAATGTACGACGAAGGATTAGTTTCTTTTAGAATTAGACGCATCGATTTCGTACGAATTTCGGTGTAAAAAAAATCGTGAGAGATTCTGTACGACCGTATCACGGCAGAATCGATTCGAGACAGCTAGGAAAATCAACTAAAAGCCAAGTAGTTGTCAAACGTGCTTTGAATATTTCGATGTAGAACATGTATCGTACTTTGGTGAATAGAAAACCTAAGAGAAGGACGCAAGAAATAGACAGGAAACTCCAGATCTCTCATACGGAGCCGATTTAATCGGCCTGAATCCGCTTAATACGCTGTCCAAACCTCGCGAGATCCACGAAGGGGAGCAAGTCGATGATTCGGCGGTTCCTCGGAATCTTCGGGACACAAATTGTCTCGCGTTACACGCGTCGTTCATCGCGTAGACGTGGAGGATTCCGGTCTTTCACGGTTCCATCGTTAGCCGTGGGGTTCGCACCTGCAGCATCACCTCTCATTGTGCACCTGTCATGTTTCACACCCTTAAAACAACAATCGCCGTTGACCGTGCCGGGATTGCTCGTCGACGAGGCGGTCCTCGTCCATTGTCTTCGCGCCTCTTACCGTTGCGAGTTCGAAAAATCACCGATTTATTTATTTATTTACCTAGGAGGCAACGGGGCGAAAGGAACGCCAGAAAGCCACCACTCGTACATTCAGACTAGGTGTTTACTCTGCCGAGAATGGATAAAGATCGCTTCTGTCCTGAAGAGTCGCACGTTGCTTTCACCGATCGAATAGCAAAGTCGCGGTGGAAACTGTTGGGAAAGTGTGGACAGAAGTGACAAGGTGTTTTCAGGAGAAATATATAAGAAATATAAGAGAATTTTACGGGGATTATCCCTCTGATTAGGATATTTTGTTACGGCTAAACATCGAGTTCGATTACTGCGAGTACTCGCAACATGCGACAATGCGTTACAGCATTGCGTCGTAGAAAGCGAAAGGTCCGACGCTTTTACTTAAAGAAACTCTCGAGGCGTCGAACGAAGAGTTATATCTATAGAACAATCTCACCATCGTTGATCGTTTGTAAATCTCTGCAAGCCACCGAAACGGAATCCCCAGCTGTACCGCCTTCTAAAGCTCAGCAGATACATTTATCTGTCCGAAAAGCTGCACAAGTAAGTCGCGAAGTTTGCCGACGCAGCAGCTCACAATCCTTTTGCAACTATTTACCCCCGCAGATCCCTAAACAAATGCGATCGAGGCCATTTAGTTAGGTTCGAAAAACAGGACGCACTTTTCGAAGGAAGCGTAACAATGGGGCGTCCTGGACGATTCGTGTAAAGAATTCCTCTCGAAGGAACATCGAAACGAGGAGACAACGGTCACCGGAGAAGGGTTTATTTGTCAAGCAAACAGAAAATACGAGCGAGGCGGGATTGGGACGCGAGGAGGACACGGCTCTGTTCTGCTCGAGGAAGGGCCGAAGACGTGGATGTTTATCTTGCGGCAACGGCAGAATATTCTTTCGCGAACGGCGAAGGGAAGCGTGCCGTTCTCTCGCGATCGTGCTTTGACAGTCGCTGACGAGTTCATCAGGCCGCGATATTTGCATCTTTACGAGGTGTGCGCGCTCGTGGCTGCACCTGTATCGAACCACCAGCCGCCAGAGTGGTTTCCGACCGAACCCCTGTCTCCGGGCGATCCTGTAACCCGGTTCGACCGACGTTTTCTAAGCCTCTGCCAGGCATCGCTTTGTTTCTTCGACTCTTAGAACCTGCGAAGACCGACCGCTGTTTTCTCGCTTGTCTGTTACGTAGACGCGTATACGACATCGTGGACTGCTCTTAGCGATTTGGCGATGCTTCTTATGCTTCTTAACCTATTCACGATGGATGACATACCGGTATATACACGGCAAAGACGTGCTTGCTATGTTTTCGACCGACGTCCGTAGTACGTGAAAGGTTTGTTTGCTATTACAGTGACAATGAATGATTGATATCCGTAAGAAAATTTAGTGACGCGCTTATATTTTTATTAATTGTAACAATAACTTTGGTTAGACGGAATAAATATCATTGAGAAAGAAAATTAGAAAGGAGTGAACGCGCGGCGATACGATATATGCCATTGTGTATAGAAACATCACACTCTTGAAACATGAAATGTGAATTTACATCTGAAATTTCCTCACATGCGGTGATGGACACCGAATGATAGAAACATTCGTGCTATTATCCACGAACATCTGGAATTTGCGTTATGCTCGTCGATAACCGATACGCAATGGCACACGCAATATGTTGAAAGACTCGAACCGAACAGGTGTCACCGATCCGTGGGAAAGGTTTGACGATGAAAATACCTGTGTTCATATCCACGCGATGATGTCATGGAATGAAGCCGATGATCAGACTCGTCCGGACGCTTGTACGTTCTTCTTTCATTTCTATTTTCCCCATATACCGTAGAAGCAGGTTCGTTTTATCGAATACTTTACCAAGCAGAAACTACCGTGATAATTCACGATTAATTTATATTGTTTTTCGTTCGACGACGATCAAACACGTAGTTACCGCATGACGGATATAATTGTAACTAAGATTTGAAGGAAAAAATGGAATTTTTCTGCCAGCAGATATTTTGGATCCTTTCCAAAGCAGAGGGTTTTGTTACGACTTTCCAAGCTTCACTGAGTTTTCATATTTTGAAGCATACAAAATCTCCTTTGTTCGTGCGTACACCGAAAATACTCCGAGAAAAACCTCGGCTCGAATCTGCTAACTCTTCTAATCGTCAGATCCGCCGGTTTAGGTCAGCCGCTGTCTTCCCAGGGAACGGCGACACGAAATCCCACTATACCTCGAAAGAAACTCTCGAGTTGAACGCATCGGTTCAGGCTCATCGTGGTACTGTTTCGCGTCGGCCAATAACCAATCAGTTAATTTCCAATCAGTATCTATTACTATTCGAGTCTGAGCGTATTACGTGTTGACCTCGACTCGCGCTCAATTTCCGTCCCGTAATTAGATGGGGCAGCGGTGTTCCACATAAACAAATAAACGAGTAGAAGCCGAGGCGGTGCGGCGCGGCGCGTCTCAGCGTGGCGTGGCGTGGCGTGGCATGGCGTGGCGTTCAGCGGACGGGAAGGAATCTTGTGCGCGTTCCCCTCGCTTCGCTCAGGATCGAATTTTACGGCATCCGATTGATTTACGCGCGCGAGACCGCTGCCAAGGGGTCAAGTCAGGCAGCGAACGAGTCGCAGGGAGTATTCCTCGTGCAGGATGGAAAGTCAGCCGATTCCCATTGCAGTCGTTGATCGCGGCGTTGGCGAACGAACGGAATGAAAGCGCGAGCATTAACGATCCCGATGCGCGATGTCACTATCCTCCGGGACGCGGGGAGACGCGGATAAAGAGGGCAACGGAGACACGGAGCGAGGGGCCGAGAGGCCGGGAGAGAGGTTAGCAAGTACCCTCGAGTATCCACTCGAAAGAGCTGGGTGGGCTAATTAGCGCGTTGCCTGGCAACCGGACGACGAGTACGATCTGCACTTTACTCCGTTCCGTCTCTTCTCGCGACCGCTTCTCTGTCGCCCTCTCCTCTCCTCTCCGCCCTTCTTCGCTCCTCTCCTCACCTCTCGAAGGTTTCTTCTCGACTCTGGCTTTTCCTATCTCTGGAAAACGTTCTTAGACTTTCGTTCTTAGTTGTATGGCTTTGAGGTCGATCGGACGAAACGAGGAGCTGGGTCTCTAGGGTTTCACTGGTTTTATTAGGGGAGGATATTTCGTTGTCATCCCTTTGCAGTTGCAGATTAACGCGCGAATCTTTTACCAACTTCGGTCGATCTAATTTACACAGGGTCAGATGACATTTGTAGAGAAGGTTTATCGTATCGAATATCTTCCTTAACTTGTTGCGTCGAATATCGACATCGTTTTGTGTATGGAAACTTTTGCGACACCCTGTAAACACGAGCGGCTGTGGCAGTAATTACAGTCTCGATAACTCTTGCGATAAGTGGCAATTTTTAATTTGTTTTACATTGTAGGCGATTAAAGTAACGCGCCACGATATATGCAGTCGATTTAATTTTATCACTTGCAGCATTCATTAATCGCTGACGAAATAAATTTGAAGAAGTTAATGTTGCTAAAGTTAATATAGCAAAATGAAAAGGCGCGATACGAATGAAAAGAGTATGGTAGAAAAGAGAAAATATAAAATGAATATAGAAGGTTTTGTAAAGGTAGCGCTTCCAAACTTTTCCTCTTTAGCGTATTATACGTATCTTTTTATTTTCGCCTGTGAACAGGCGCATCGAGTGGCGCCCGTGCCAGGTCCGTCGACCTGGAAAGAGGTTTCCAATTAAACGACGAGAACTCAGCGCCGCGCCGTTCTTCCCGTTTATTAACGATGCCAACGAGCGATCTTTGTTGCGTGTCTCGTTAATGCTCGTTACTTCGGGTCCTGTCGACGCGGACGCTCCGATCTCCGCCTATCGAGCCGCCGATTTAAATGCGCGCGTTCTCCCTGACGGCCATTTAAATGTCACGATTTAGAAAACTCGCGCTCAAAGAGAATTACGATTGACTCTAACGACGACAGTTTGATTTTAGACTATCTCCCAACGGTGAACGTAGTCTAGTTTGTTGCTGAACGCTATATAGGATCTGACCCGAGGTCTCAATAGTACACGCGATCACTGGATCGATCCTTGAACGAAGGCAAGTAGATTCGATAGGTTGACGGATTTGATGTATCAATAGGATAAAATTTACAAATGAAGAAACAATCGATAAACTCGTTTCTTTAAAGTTAACACCTGAAACCAATCGGTGTTGTTTGCCACTCATCTGCCATCTATTTTGTATTTCTCGTCACTCGTGGTAGATGCAGTTTCCAGATCGAACATCATCCTCGACTATTGCTCGACTATTCACGTACGAGACATTTCGCTGACGCGACTGGAGGATCAAGGTTCCGCGTTTCGTAACGCGGAGTAATCTTGCGAATTCGTGAGGAATTGCGCAAAGATTTCAACGTATCAGATTGCTAATCGACGACTCGGCGACTTCAAGTTCGACAAACGTCGAAGCTTTCTATTTCGACGATTACTTACTCTTTCTTTCGCCGGTTCTAAGAATCGATACGATTGACGGATGGAGGAATTCGAGCGAAATGCAATCTACCGATCTCGTGGAAGCTGCATTATTACTTCGGTTTCGATTTCGAATTTTTTCTTGTTGGTCGAAAGTCGCGTCTCATCGAGCCAAGGGACGACGGTGGCCGTTCGTTTAAGTGGCCGTCCCATCGACGCCTCCGTTTCGACTGGAACGGTGGCGAAGAATAAGGTTTCAGAGGAATCTCTCTTTCGAGTCCGGCGTGGCATCCGTTCTCGTCTGTTTTGTCGGCGCTTCAAGCTGTGAAATTGCTCCGACTTATCATTCGAGCTAACGAGTCCCTAACCGTCTTCACACTTCACACTCCGCACGTTCTGTCTATTCTCCGTACCTTCTCCGCACTGGCGTCGGAACCTGTGGACCGTTTTCGTAAATTACTTTCCCATCAAGTACTCTCCGGAGTGACTGCCATTTTTCCTCAAATATACACGACGCGAATCTCGGTTCTGCTTCGAGACATTTCGACGATAAATTTTCCATTCTATATGGATTTCTTAGACGAACTTTGTATATTTTTAATCGAACGCTCGCGCAATTGTAACCGTATCAAAGTTACGCGAAAGTACTGAAATGAGAAATAGTAAATGCCAAAACTCTATTATGCTTTCTTATTTGGAGAAGCAGTCGAGAAATTAGCAATTGGTTCGTCGAACTTCTTTTCCAAAATGAGACTCGCGTAAGAGTTCTTTCTTGAATATCACCAGCGATAAATTTTGATTCCTCTCCTCGTTACATAGCATCCATCGTGCTATTACCTGCCATACGCTCACCTTAGAATTACGTACTATTCCTATCGCATTTCACGATGAATTTCGTTTCGAGATATTTATAAAGGCTCGCAGCCTGCAATAACCATAGCGAGTTGCTTGAAAACGGGCTACGTTTCAATATGCAATTTTAACACTTTCCGCGGTAGGTTGAATCGAAGGATTCCGTCGGAACTTTAAAACCAGGTCGAAAACTTCTATTCCAGTTGCCAGTTACCGGGCCCCGGCAATTGTGTGCTAAGTTCGTCATAATTTCTTCATTTAACGAAACCTCCCGTAACTACCGTAGATCATTCGTAACCCGGGGGTGCACGAAACGCGTTCGAAACACACGTTCCACCTACCAAGCACGGAATATCTCGTGACTTGTGCGCAACGCACTAAATCCCACCCATCGTGTGACCGTTTGCACTATCAAATATAATGGAGCTAAATTTCTCTACATTGTTAAACGAATTCTCCGTCTCCTCCATTTTGCTTCTCGTTAAACACTTTACACGTCTACGTTAACGTTTTTTTTTTTTAACCGTTTGGATTCCATGCGGTGCTTCCACTTTCAATGTTTTACGAAATTCCTCGGTAAATTTGTAATACCTGTACCTGTGACTTACAACTATACAGAGCAGCGGTTCTTAACCTTTAGTTTACGACGGACATGCTTTAAATTATTTTTAATTTAACTCAAAGCACAACACAAAAACACCTTAACTCAAAAGACACTTTAAGTTAACTAAAAAATTTTAGTCGGTAATATACCTAATACGTGTAATTAAAACATAGACAACTGCCAATCGACAACCTTTTGAGATTCGAGAGAAGAGATTCGTTATCGATATATCGATACAAACGCCGAATATCTTTTATCCGAACAATACGATAATAACTTGCGCGTGTGAGGATTTCGTGGCAGTGGTGACGCCATTGGTCTCAACCGATGGAAAAAGAATGCTCGGACCGGCTTGTCACCCTTTGGACCGCTTTTGAGGGATGCCCATGCCGCCATCGTCTGTAATTTGTGTCCCGACCGACATCGATGGCGTTCATTGTTGTGTCTCATCCTGCGTTCGTCGTTTCGGT
Source organism: Bombus bifarius (assembly GCF_011952205.1). Lineage (NCBI taxonomy): Eukaryota > Metazoa > Arthropoda > Insecta > Hymenoptera > Apidae > Bombus > Bombus bifarius. Next base: position 98,399 of record NW_022884897.1, on the reverse strand, counting down.
CGCGGCGTTTCGATCCACGCCTTTCTCGAAACGCGGCTTTTCTCTGCGAAAATGTCCCACGGTGCGATTACCGATGCGGTTTTCGAATGAAATGATACGTTTCGAGGTGTGTACGAATATGTTGTACCTTCTGAAACGAATATCAGCGTATATTATGCTTTCGAGACAGTATGAAATGTGGTTACTTTCGCCAGGATTATTAGATTTTTTGAACGCACGCAAAATATGAACCTATGTTTCCATATATCGTATTCCATTTCCTGCTTTTAATGCATAACAAATGAAATACGAAATAATACGATTAAATTAAAAAATACGATAGTACGCGCGTAATATAAAACCGCAAGAAATAAAATTACCAAGCACTTAATGCATTTCATTGCTGATCGGATTTTCAGTACTCCTGCCAGGTTTAATATGCCAACAAATTTTTATTTTCCATCTGGCTTTGTATCGTACAAATCTCGACATACAGGATGGTTGGTAACTGGTGATACAAGCGGAAAGGGGGTAATTCTACGCGAAAAAAGAAGTCGAAAATGTAGAATAAAAATTTTTCCTTCGAGGCTTTGTTTTCGAGAAAGTCGACTTTGAATTTTCGCTCGGTACGCGTGCGGTACGTTATAACGGATCTCACTGTAGATCGTTGTCTCGATGGAAAAATTAAAAAAAAAATTTTTATTCTATATTTTCGACTTCTTTTTTCGCGTAGAATCACCCCCTTTCCGCTTGTGTCACCAGTTACCAACCACCCTGTATATTTCACGGCAACTATCAAACATTCGTGATTTTTGATATCGTAACAGCGCTCAACGATTACTGATCGCTTTAAGAAGACAGTGTTGTCTTTTTTCACAAGATTCTATCTTATCGTCGCACAGTCAGATCTTTTGTCTATCAACCGTCTCGCTGGAAGCGTCTCACAATAACTAACAATGCAACGAGATTGTTTCGGTTAGCAGAAAATTCCACAGGGAACAAAATTCCAATTTCTCGGACACCGAAACGCTGCGGCAAACGGACCAAAGGCAGCTGCGCGTCTCGAAATAACGCACGAGCAGTTAATAAATGCCATCTGCGAAATATCGCCTTCGGAAACGTCGCGGTGGCTTCATAAATGTCGATCCGCGAACTCGTAGCCACGACGTCTACGTCAAACCAGTTTTCCTCGGGACTGTCTTCAGCGTAGCGTCTTCGTTGATCAGCGTCGAAACGATCGAGAACGTTGATGACCGGTTGCAGCAAAACAGTCGACTATTACGAACGAGATCGTTCTCGTCCAACTGTTCGTCGTTGAGAACATCCTGTACGGTTTGTCGCGTTTGCAAAACGTCAATAATCATTAATCACCGATTCCTTCGTGTCGCTGATGGCCGCTGCAGCGAGCAACGCGTAGGATACGCTCGATGCTTCCTTGAATGGATACAGGTCGATTCAAACATCGTAGACTATATCTTTGGTAAATTTGAATTATTTAATCGTCATCTTGTTACAGTCTATACGATACAGTATTACGTAAAATGCTGTAGATGACTCGAGAAACTTTGAAACAAATATTTTGAAAAACGAAAAGGTGCTACGTAGAACGTTTTAATTCAGAAGGGTAGAATAATATTTCTATTGGAATTTCTCGCTGTCACCGTATAAATTCTACAGAAACTGTCAATACAGCGCGACGCTATCGGATTTGATGCAACCTGGTCGATCGACATCGCCGCGTCTCGTTTATCAGATTCTACCTTTGAACGGGCCTGTAGATGGACGAAGCAAGGCAGCCGAGGAATCCACGGCCGAGTCGTCCGGCTCCGTTACATCAAAAGCATATTCATGGCGCGTCGACATTGTCAACCGTTTTCACCGGTGACGCCTGAGAAACCTCAAGGGGTTTTAATTGCGCGAAGGTCACCGCCGCTCAATCGTTCCGGATGACTGTCGACAATCGATGTTACGGCGACGCGTCCTCGTGGAAGCGACAAGGGTGACGTAACGACTCGACAATGAAAACCTTGCGGGAAGATATGCGGTTTTCGATCGGCGCGCGTGGTTCATGGTGTTTCGCGGTCGTCTCCCAGCTGTCGGCCGTCCATCTCTCTTTTCGAAAGGATCGTTCGATCGGTACGCAATTTCTTATTCTCATTCTTCCACCGGTATTATTATCGCGACCGGCTCCTCTCCTCCTTTTTTTCTTCGCGTTCGAGAGGATTGACCTTTCCGATTTCGTGCGCCGTACCCGTAATTGTTGGTATTTTTCGACGTGACACGTTTTCATCCGTCAACCGCTTTCGAGGATCGCGTACCTGCCTGCCTAATCCTCGCGCCTGATTCTTCTTCCAACAGCTTTCCATTTTGATTAGTTTTTATTTGGCCGATGACGTTCGCGCCACAGATGTATAAACTACACAGGACTTAACGAAGTAACTAGCCTGAAGCTTAACTTTTAAACGTAACCTAGGACACCGTACGAAACCATAGAGTACCACTAATTTTGTTAGCTCGTGCAGAAATCAAAAAATCAGTCGAACGAAGCTAAAGTCGAGTAGCCTCGCGGCTACGATATCACCGGCGAAGCGGTCTGTGAAAAGGCGGCTGCAAATTACAACCGTTCTCTATGCTGGGCTAACGCGGGGGCAAAATTGCCGGATCGAAGAAGGCAAACTCTCTGCGTTCACAATTTTGCGTGATCGGTCGCGGATCGATCGTGTCCGGGGCCCGAGGACGACGATTAGGAGAACGAACGCGCGTCGTCCTCATCGTCTAAACTGGAAAACGATCTCCCCTTGTCGCTGATCGAGAAGCAGAGAGCAGTAGAGACAAAGAGGAAATAACGGTGGTGGTGGTGGTGGCGGCGGCGGCGGTGGTCGTTTGGGAAGATCCTCCGCTTAGAGAATAGTTTAAACTGTTTAACATAATGGCCACCGCACGACCGACGCATCGCTCCGCATTCGGAGACCCAACAATTTACCCGACTGTTCTCTAATGTCAACAGATTAGCCGTAATAGTGAAATTACACGTTCGCGTAATATCTCACATATGGAGTCACGTCGCCTCGCCCGTAATTCTCGTGATCGCGTCAAATTCCCCGTTCTCCCTTCCACCCCCTCTTGCTCTCGCACTCTGCCTCTTTGTCCCCTCGAGATCACCGGGCCTGGAGATTTTGGTAATGCTAGGGTTAGACGTTCTACAGCGGGACGAGAGGTCAAACGGTTTTACGGGGCAGATTACATGCATTATTTTTGCGCTGGACGAAAGCCAGGACGAAATGGCCGGTAATTCGGCTGGGACGTTCTCCGGTCCACGGACTCGAGGATCTAGGGACCCCTGGTCGGGGGGACATTTTAGGGAACTGTTTCGTACTCCTGGTTGTGATTCCAAGGATTTTAGCGAGTGTGAGATAACAGTGTTGTTAGCGAGACGATGCTAACACGCCACTTGGACGATGGAGATTTTTTTCCGACTCTTTTCAATTTTAGAATCAAAGTTTGTGGAAACAACGAAGAAAATTACGAGACAGTTAATACGATAAGTATTTCTCGTTAATAAAAGAAACGCTGCATCGAGGATTATTCGATTATATCGTGCGTTAAAGTACTACAGACACGTAGATAAACCGATATCGACTAGAAGTTGCTCGATAATTGATCGGTAATTGCTTAACCGTGAAAGGATCGGGTCTTCCTTAATGATTTCCAATGAAACTGCTCTCACTTTCGCTGGAATCGGACCGCAATCGAAAGTGCGAACTCCTTTGTTCAAGCGTATCAGAGCGTTAAGACGCGACGAGATTAAGTAACCTATTAGGACAGTCCTTTCTTTTTTGCATTCGTGAAATTAACATTTGCCAGTGTTTCATCCGCCACCCAGAATAGTCTAAATTTCATGGATCGAGATACTCGTAAACCTTCTTCGATTCATATCTGTCCATTGTCACCGAGCTATTGGATACGCTGATCCACTTTGCCAAACACATCCTCGTTATTCCATTAACTCTGAAAAATAGACTTTAGGTTTTCGAAATCCACCAGTAGCACCTAACGCTGTATTTCGTGTACCTGGAGAATTCCGCGGAACTCGCCTTTCTTCTCACGTCGTCGAGCTCCCAAAGAGGCCTGTGAAGGGTGTGTTGGAAACGTGGAAACGGATCGTAGAACGTGACGCGCGTCTTTCGATCCCCGTTGAAGCGCAAAGAGGAAGGAATATTGGCGCGAGTGAAAGCGTAGGATGGATGGAAGGAAGGAAGGAAGGAAGCGGGTATATTCCCCGGATAATAATGATCTCAGAATCGACGGATGACGTACGACGGAGTCCCCGAGGGGCCAGGCCGGCGGTTGATCCATTGTTACGCTATCTCTCCTATTCTACTTCGCGTTTAATGCATAATCTATTACGGGCTTTTAACAATGCGAACCGGAGAGCCGGTGGATGCGAGCCTCTTCATTCAGGGGTGGCCGGCGAATCGATCTTCCGCCAGCCTAGCCCTCATATTTCACCAATGTTTTGACGTCTGCTTCGTAAGCATCCGTCCTAAGGGTGGAATCCGGGTCGCGCGAAGGGGATCGTCACGGGGTTGATCCGCGATGTCTTCGACACGGTTCGACGAGCCGAACGCGATAGTCGAAAGTGGGCTAAGCGGCGCGGCTTGAAAGTCGGCGGAACGACGCCGGGTGACGCAAACGCGGTCGTCGCGCCAGCGGTTTCAGGGTGAAAGGAAGAGGATTAACGATGGTGGAAGTAGGTTACGCGCACTTGGCGGAATAGGTGAAGTCTACGATGATACAATTCGCTGATGGACGAATTTTTGAAGGTTGGATCGAAAGCGATCGCGATTGACGTTACGGTATCGAGTCGCGGGTCTTTGATTTATGTCGCGATTTTACTATCCAAGAGAAATTGATTTTCGACTTGATGAATGTTTAAATAAGCAATGTAACCCGAAAGAAATTTATCACGGCCAGGACCACCGACCGGGGCAATGTGCTTAAAACAGGGCTAAGAGGCTGGGAGGAACGAAAAGCAGAACCAACACGTCGTTATACCGATACATCATACAGAACTCGATTTCTGTCGCACGACTACGGGTCGTAACCGGATAATTAACCGTTAAGTACTGTAAAGACCCAAGTCTTCTGTCGACTGTTCTCCAAAAATCATCAATCCAGTCGTGCAGGAAGAGCGGTCGTAGCCACGACCCGGTCATTGAATATGTATTCCAAGAAGTGCATTGGTCTTGGAGGCCTGCCAATAGATTAATAGCCCCGGAGTGATGCTCGAGATTTCTTCGGTATATATCGCATTACGGGAAATGACGCGCCAGAATCCCCGAATGACTTCGCGAACGAGAAATCAAGGGGATGAGTAAGGAACGCGAGTAGGACAAAGATAGAAGGAGGAACGAAGGATCGAAGAAAGAGAAAGAGGATAGCGAAGAATACGAAGGAGATCGTGTAATCACCCTTTCTTTCTTCGGCCACTCGCCCCTTCTTCCGTCTTTTCTTTTCAATTCGAACTCGTATTCCCCCCTCGGTGTGTGTGGCCATTAAGCGATTCTGGGACAACGGTTGCCAGTTCTTCCCAAAGAAATCCTGTTACACACGCATACCTTCGAAAATAACGACAGTGTAGGTATTCGAGGGGAACGGAGGATCGTCACTGAAATGAGAAATTACGCGGATAATGTGTAGAAGGACAGTGGCCTTGAAAAATTGGTGTTCCCGTCGTTCAAGCGTTTCTACCGTAATAATAAAATTGTTATCGATAATTTGTCTTCCTCATCTTGTTCGTTTTACTTGATTTCTCTTCTTCTTGGTTGAAGAAAATATATTTTATCATATTATGACTTCATTTTATAGAATATTCACACCAATGGTTGCGAAAACATGAAAACGTAGCTAAATTACGCAGCGTGTATCAAAATAACCATTACATGGTTTCTTTCAGAAGAGCCGTTTCTTTCGTAACTTCTTGTCGGTTGCAAGCAAATGACTCCGCATCGCGAAGAAGATCGACTAATGCGTCGACTATGCAACCATTTAGTAAACTACGCGTCGACTGTTGAATTATGCCACTACCTCGACGAATCATTTCGCTAGAGGATATAACTGGATCGTTTCCTGCACCACGATAGACACTCATCCCTCGGTCTCGTTCCCATCCGTTCTCTTCGGTCGGAGATTAGCTACGAAGGTGATATTTTATAGGGAAATTCTTGCGCTCGTTTCGAATGTCCTAGAAATGGACGTGCATCTGCGCGTCTCTCCTTTCGATCAACGCTTCCACGAGAGAAGAAAATTGATCGGGGTTAACCGATTATGGTGACAAATATCTGACTTTGGAGCGCTGATTATCGTCCGCAAATAAAATTAGATTAATGATGGAATTCGTGGTTGTAACACCGTACCATACGTAATTAGAATTTTCCGAAGAATAGTTATTTAAATATTTTGCAAACGGTACCGTTGCGTATTATCGACTAAAGAGCAACCGGTCAGGTCAAATCGATCGGTCGATATCGCGTACCTCGAATGACTTAACGTTCAAGGTGGAGGAGATGGAATAACTCGAGTGTTAGATTTAGACGGCACTTTATTTGTATTCGTTGTAGCACTTAACCGAACTAAGTTGGGACTTTGTCGTCCTGTGTCTGTAGTCTTCGTTGCTTGTAGTTGAATTAAGTTGGGACTCTGTCGTCCTGTGTCTGTAGTTTTTGTTGCTTGCAGTTGAACTCAGTAAGGACTCTGTCGTCCTGTGTGTACTGCCCGATGGTTGAAGCTGAACTACCGCGTGCCCTTCCGGCTGGTCCTTGCCTGGGTTCTTCCTGGCCTCGAATCATTACGTTTACTGGCCTGGGAGGACCGGTAATTCGGAATTTCCTAATGAGGGAAATGGGCCTGTCCGTGCTATAAACGGGCGGCCAACTAAAATTCCGGACAGATACGCTTCATTTATCTTCGCGTTGGAAAATCCACCGCCGCTGTTCGTAGAATAGTCCGAGTACTTTTATAACGCCGATAATATTTTAATCTTATCGTTTCTCCGGAACAAATCGCACACAAAAAATCGTTCCTCGTATTCGGGCAATCGTCGAAGCGAAAAGATTGCACGCAGCGTTCTCGAAGCGGAGTATGGTGCCCAGGGATTCCGGTCGTCTCTCATCGAACCATATCAATCTGTTGGATATATCCGCGGCGGGATCGACGCGGCCGACCGGATTATCGCGGCTGGTCGTCATTAGAGAGCCGAGGAGGTCACACCTGGCGCCCCCAGCTATGGGCCTGGGTTAGCCTAATGGGGCGGCAGATGCGGATCATCGTTCGTTCTTCCCGAATCTTCATAAATATCCGATCGATACATACATACATAAACGCGTTGTCTACGCCCTTCCCCGGGTCCGGGGCTCTAGCTCGCTTTCCGCTCGTTCTGTTCACCGAGATCCTATTGCAGATCGGACTCCCACTCGACTGGCCCGCAGCTTTCGATCGATTCGCTCGATCTTGCAAACAACCAGGGCCACAATTTCGTTCGATGCAACGATTAGGAGCCGGTTCGACCCTCGACTCGACACAGTTTCGCGCGTTTTTCTTTCGTTTTGCATTGTGCAAGGAATGTCGAGGATACCGGTCCGTCTGGTTTCCTCGACGATATTAAATTATCGTTTAAGCTATTGGGGAATTTGTAGGGTTGAATCATTGGTCACGGTGGGTTCTTCTAATCTTCTACGACGCTTTACGGTTCTTGCCTAAGAGTTCTACCGCAGGCGCAAGATAATTATAGCTACGTGTATATCTGGAAATTTTCTCGTCGAAGAGATTGCGTTCGATGGAGAAGAAAAAACATTGAAAAACAATTTGCAGTGGATCGAGTCTGCCGATGAGGTACCATCGGATTTTTTCCAAATATCGAGAAAAATATTTTCGTTGGCATCTGGCGTGCGTAGAGCGCGGAATTTCGAAATTAAAGCACGTTCCATATTAAAACATCCCAGACTCCTGCAATTCCTTTCACGCGTTGAACAAGATGGCTGTTGCTTCGTATCGTAACGAACAACTCTTCTAAAACGTTCTAACGCTTCATCGACTCAGCTATATACCGCGCATCAAAAAATTCACCCTATATATTCGTCTCCTCTCGTCTGTCTCCTACTACCTGAAATCTCATCTATTACGATACTTTCCCTATCCAATCGTTCTCCAGCTTGAAACACAACCAAACCTTCTAAAACATCCACCTCGTCCAATCACTACCTCAAACCGGCGAAATAAAAAAGTTTTAATGAAACCAACACCACGAAAACTGTTTATGTAACCGAAACCAATCAGCCTGGATGTTTCGACCGTTCGATCGCCAAGGTAACGCGCGAACGCGTTAACTGGATAGTGATCGATGAGCACGCTGCTCATCGTTCGACGCTGAAAAAGAAAATTCCGCGCTAAAGAACGAGGCAACGAGATAATAGTTTACGGCGAAGGGAAGAACGAGCTGACTCCTTCCTCGTGGCACAGCCACCGCGGTGTACGCGGACACCGGGTGGAATTTCACCTACGAGTTACCGCGCGAGTGGAGGCTGCACGCTAAGGTTTCGAGAGGACCTTGTTATTAATCACGACGCTGCCATCTCCGGGAGCAACGCTCGCTCGTTAGCCTGAGGGGGTTCGTGTGCCTGGGGGATGGCGGGGCCCCCGGGGGTGGCCATCTCTTAATTACTTCCGCGCCAATTAACACCGCCTCGAATAAAGAAGGGGCTACTCGACCGCCAATGGGAGCTCGCTTCTGAAAAAGCCAGTTGGCTCGGAAGCACTCGCTTTCGATTTAATATAGTGCCACGAAGCGTATTTGTGTACGTCTATGTGCGAGTGTAGGCAGGAGTGGTCGACCACTTTCGCGAAATCGATGATCGTCGGTGACGTTGCTTCCTCCTCGACGCGGCTTCGAGCGCGTCTAATGGCCGATTAAACGATCCGCTATCCCTTTCGAACGTTCGACTTGGAGGTAACGGAGTTTTCGTGTTCCGATCGGCGATTTTCAGCTACAGCGAGTGTGCCGTGTAACGTTGATCAGTTCAACGAGGCGAAATATTTACGATTGATCGCGTGTAACGCGCTACGTCAGGTTGTAACTTGGTAGACGAAGTTTGAGCTTCGAAAATCTAGATTAGTCCGTCGTATAAGTTATTTTTTTAATTTTACTTTGTCACTGAAGCTTCTTTGAAGCGTAAAGTCGACGCTGTCATGTAAAATCGAAACGAGTATCGTCGAGCTCAATGAAACGGAATTTTCTGCGGGATCGGAATCGCGAGTCACCCCTTCGCGGCGATCGAAGAAAGGTCGGTTGATTGACTTCCCATGGGACTCCGCTTTCGGAAGAGCACAGCTGATCCCTTCTGGCTATCTAGACCCGTTGCCTGTCTCTCTTTCTCTTTTGATCCCTTTGCAATCCTCCAAACTCCAGCCGAACGTGACTGGTTTACCTCGTCGCCGGCTGCGCGAGAATTGCGCGAGTAAATCACGAGGAGACGAAAAGCTTGTACCTAGTGGCAATCTTGCTTTTCTAGTTTTTTCTTCGTCTGTAAGTGTCTGAAACAGTGTGTCTGGAATATCAACTGAAAAACTGTCCGGTTCGATCATCGCCTTAACGAATGTGCAGTATTCCCAACGATCTCGCACTCGTGAAGGATATCCTTACGCATCTAATCATCGAAGTATCGCGATCGACATGATAAAAGTAATGCAGGTATCGCGGTAAAATATCGCGAAGGCTGATGGTATGCGTGGTCGCGAGGACCGTGGGAGTTGGGTTCAGGATATGGCGATATCGGACAGGATATGGCGGTGGTGGACGGGTTGAAAAGGGACGGGTCCGCAGGAGACCAGCACCGAACAAGTAGAGGGTGAATCGAGTGTAGTTTGAGGGCGGGGTGCTGCTGGTGGATAAAGGAGCCGAGAGTGGGGTGAGACAGTGGCAGGGGAAGTTGACGGGGATGAGGTTGGCGATTGGCATTTAATTAGCGGCCGGATGACCGCCGCCGCCTCCGGATCAATACGCCGCCCCCGAGGGCCAGCGTGCAGGAGGCAGCGGCGATCCCCTTCCGACCCACTCTATCCTCTTTCCCTCTTTTAACCTCTTCTCCAGCCAGCCGTCCACTCCTCTCTCGCTTCTCGTCGTCCTCCTACTTTCTGCCATCGTCACCCCATCCTCCGCCTCCACCTTTCCCACCTCCTCCTCCTCCGCTTCTTCCACCGCCACCCCGTCCCGAGTAGACCGAACAGAACCGAACTCGTTTGCCCCGTCGTCGGTGAAACCCTTTTCCATCCATCCCCTGGAGCCACCGGCGGAAGGAGGGGACCAACGAGTGCCTCCGCTGCTCCTTAACCTAACCTCCTGACCGAGCACCACGTGCGGGGAATATCCAGAAGCGCCTCGGTAAAATAAAGCGAATCGACGGTAAGTGGCGCGGATCCTCCTGTGCCGTGGCCTCCGGCTCGCTGGACAACCATCTTTCCTTCTCTTTTCTCTTCGTTCTTTCGAAGCAACCCCGTCGTCCTGTCTTCTTCTAACCACCCCATCTGGCTCGTCGTTGATCGACGAGTTTTTCCTCCCCGTTCTTCGATACACAACGATGCACCGACCGATATGCCTGACTTTGCGGCGTTCGATTCGATATGATAGCGGCCCGGATAACGTAACGAGTACGATCGTTACGCGCGGTGTAAAATTGCGTTTCGAGATGCAACGATGATACCGGAAGACTAGCCGAGCTGTTTCTGGAGGATTCGCGGTGTCGATGTACCAAGGGAGATCTAGGGGTTGGTTTCAAGCGTGCTCGAGTTGATTGTTCTTTGTAATTTATGTATTCGAGTAATCGAGTACAGTACTTTAACGATGTTTTTTATCGGACTCGATTTTTCTCCCATAAACACCATTCGACGATGATAAATTAAAAGAAACGCAAGGAACTTGTGTTCCATTACACAAAATCTACCACGATTTTTCTTCCATACGAATGTTGTTTTTATTCGATAAGCAATCGCTAGATCTCGTAACGTAGTCTAGTAACGAACAACAACGAATCACTAGGACGACTAAACGTACGAGTAATATCGCGGTCTTCGTTCGTATTCGCATAAGGTACACCGACACTAATTAATGAATTAATGTTCGCGCGTTACGCCAGCAACCTAAATAACAAAACGGCTCGAAGGACATTGGTCTCACGATACGTTGCTCGGTGACGGTATACTTATGCACCAGTCATTAGCGTAGATCGGCACGACGCGTTACTCCAAGTAAACCACTTTCCTTTCTCTACATTGCATCCGCGTAGAAAGATACGTAAAAAATTACAACTCCAGCAGAAATCGAACTGAATAGACTATATGTTACCAAATTGCTTTATTCCACGCGTATATTACGACTTTCCATTAAGAAGCTACACGTGCCAAACTTCTTTTTTCCCAAACGGACGAATCCTTTTAGCTATGAGTCATCGATTCTTTAAACTTCTTCGTTCGCATATGAACGGTGACGTGTGAATCGACAACGAGCCGCTCTCGGATTTTCGCTCTCGTTCGTGCGAGGAGTTAATCACGGTAAACAGTTTTCATTGTTCCACAACGCGTTGAGACACGGTGCTCGTGCCAAATCGGTGTTTATGCTTGGAATTATGGCTGGTCGAGCAACAGCCTTTGAAAATATCGTCGCCGACCAACAGGGTTCTCAATTTCATTCTGTCTTCTCTTGCGTGATCTCTTTGAGCTACACCTGCAGCTCATCCTTGCATGAACATCATAAAACATACGAAATACATCTGCTTCTTTGATACGAATCTATTTTGTTAAAACAAAAGAGGAATTGCGTAGTAATAAGTGTAAGTGTGAAATGCAAATGAGGTATTTGCTCGAGCGTAAAATTGAACAGTGGCCAGTAACATTGGAGAACGCGTGGTTACGCTTTATCGATATGGAAAAAGGTATCGTGTGAAATAAAAGAATAGAAATGGAAATAGAAAGGAAGAGGGAGAGGAAGAAAGAAAGAGACGAAACGAGGATAAATTGATATATCTGTCGGTTATTGGTGTAATAAGTTACATTGACAGCGCTATCTATATGTAAATGCACGATCGTCCTCTTGTGCCGGCAATCGATATCCGATCGATCAAGAATTATTTACATTGTCCGTGGGCCGGACATAAGCGTGGAAATTTAAATGCGTTTCAGTGGATTAACGTCGCCCTAACACGCGTTAATGGACGTCGCCGCGATCGACCTTTTATTTATGTTACAATTATTCACATGGACCGCGTTTCATGCTGCGACCGCTTGCGCTCGAGCTCGCGCGATTTATGCGCCCGCCGACCTGCATGTGCTCTAAGCGCGTCCCGAGCTTTCTACCCGCGGGCCTAGCCAGTCGATCGCGACCACGACGATATTCCACTTTATATTCTTCCTCTAGTTTCAGAAGATTACAGTGTCGAATTTTTCTATCCGGCATCGAGGTGCGACGAAAGCGTTGAGGCACGTGTTGGAAATTGCAAGCAGACGAGAACTAAAGTGGACAAAATAGTCGAAGTAAGCAAGAACAGAAAGAAAAACTAGCCACGGCGTTTAAAACACTCGGAGTAACAGATTATCAACCGAGGCGTAAATTTTAAAGGTTGAATCGCGAAAGTTGCGGTAAATAGGTTCGAAGTTGGTTCTTTGGATTTCTAAGTTACCCGATAGCAGTATTATCGAATTCTTTTCGAATTGCTTGGAAAAATAGTTTCGTTGGTATTTGAAGCGCGTAGGCTATGGAATTTCAACATTGAAATCCTCCGACATGCTGTGAATTTTTTACAATATGAATAGCACAGATTGGTAGTTCTTAAGAAAGTCGAATGTAAAACTATAATCTAAGAAAGCTTTGGCATAAATTTCCAAATGAAGTGTCGTCGCTCTCTAAAGCTACCTTTAGGTAACAGCTAATTTCATCCTTGCGAAACATCATAATTAATGTTCGTCTTCCTAGATCGAACCAATCGTTACCTTTCGAAACGCGCACGCGGAAACAAAGATATGGAAGTTGCAGTTGTTGTGTAAACAACATGCCACGCGAATGAAATCAATTTTAGACCAATCCCTAGGTTCATCTTATTTAGGATTCACGGTGAAACCGCGGAAAGAGGGTGACGGAGCACCCCTGGTCCACAGAGATCCCTTCGCCGGCAGCCGGCCGGTTGTTTTCTGCTTCGGTGTATAAAATACGGGACTTGTTAACAATGTTCGCACCTATGGGTACGTGTGCGAGGGCCGCGCGTCCGTGTACCCGGTCACCCATAAACGCGGTGCGCCGCGGCGAGGGGCCCTTTCGGCGACGCCGACCTTCGCCCCGAGATCCCGCGGAGATATTTTATTCCCGGCGTTTTTTACGAGCCGATATATCAAGCATCGACCGGCCCCAACGGGGTTGCCGTCACGGGCCCGGCCGAAAACGCCCGACCCTCCGACCCCGCGGTCCACCAGCTCGCGAAAATCACCATCACCGATCGCCATTGCATACCTCCTCTCGCGATCTGCTTGATCACTCGCGTTCTCATAAGCGAGAAATTAAGGTGTGGTTCTTGGATGCATGTTTTTCGAAATGGTATTTCAACGAGCGTTTTCTCCCGCAAGGGTTGAGTTTGGCAGTGGACTGGGTAGGTTTGATAAAAGTAAAGATAGCAGATTGTAAATGATACACGCTGTTGCGCGTTAAGGTAGGATTTTCCTTGGATACTCGACCGTTGAAGTGACATTTCTTCGATGAAGTGAAGAACGATCGATGCAGGAATTTACGATGGCTGGATGTTTCGTGCGAAAGATTTGTCAGATTTAAAGTTTATTCAGGATTTATCGATAACGGTAGCGATAATTTAGTTGGTTTTGTGGAAAACCTAATCGATTGAATTATTGCAATTAATTATATTTAGCATAATTTCACGACAAAACTTTAGCAGCGGGAACTTTGTACAGACGAAAATTTATTTGGAAATATAATCCAGTGGAAGTATCGTAATCCAATTACAATATGAATAATTGATTACCTTTTAAGCATACATATTTGTTATTTGTATCGTGCTTAATGTATCTTAATCTGTATTATTAATTATATGATTCATTACATGTATTTATAATAAGTTGTATCTATTTGCATTACTTATTTATCAATTGCATACCAGGTAATTACATCGAATTATACCGTACAGAAAACTGGTATGTAATCGACTTAAATTCGAAATCTAGTTAAACTAGCGCGATAATGAACTTAAACCTATCAATATAACGCGACAGAAATTACTATACTTGCGAGATAATTACAATGCTACCACTTCTATCCTGCTCTTTCTCCAATAACATCTCGTAGTTACTCGTTAGACATGCTAACATTTCAAATCGAACAAACATTTTTACAAATCACCGATTCTCGAACGTTTCAGTTCGAATCCGATTCTTTAAACCAGGTATCGTATACTTTTCCAAGCGATTTCCGTCTAATTGAACAGTATGCGCGCAGTCGCTTCTATTACGCATAGACGTACACGTGTTTATTATTCGTTTAGCACAGCGTGACGGCGTTGCGGCTGTGTGCGCGAAGACAGCGCGAGAACTCAGGACCGCAGTGCGTTCATAAGTCAGGAAACGAAGGGGGTCGAGTATATATGGTCGTCGTGGTGAACAAGGTCTCGCGGCTTTAATGTCCTTTTGAAATTCCGATTTATTCGAAATACGTGCCATGAACCTTGGCGCAATCGTCGCGAAATCCCTGAGAACAGCCACGTTTCGAGATACTCAGATCTCCGATCGACTGTCCGAAGATACGACCTGACTCGAGGAAAATCTTAGAACGTAGCTGATGTCGGTAGTTAAGATTTCAAAGTGGTTAGAAATTTGTAGAAAAATCTCAGACGAAGTTATGGCAAGACAAATTTGCAGTTGGATTCTCCTTTGTCTCTTTCCCCGTGCTTCCTCCGCAAGATTAGACAATTTCTTTGTTAGGAAACTTACCTAAGAGACCAACCAGGTCGGAGATCCGTTCCAAGTCAACGTTTCCGCTTCACCAATTCGCTTATCGATATTCTCGCGTAGCTTAACACAATTTATCGACGACCTTTCAATACCGAGTCCTTGCTCGAACCGCGGGAATTCCGTGGACACGAGTCGTTCGCACCAGCCGCGCGATGGAATTCCATAATCGACCCAGCTTATTATTTATTTGCCACCGCTGACACGTGTTCCTTTCGATCGCGGGCCTTTCTCCTCGCCGCTTAAACCTAATGCAACTCCTTTGTTCGGGATTGTTGTCCACACGTGTTACGTTGGATCGTTGATTTATCGTATTCCCTTGCTTAGCAATATGTACTTTGTAATATCTGAGGTGGTTGTTGGTGAAGGTGCCCGCAAGAAATACGCTTGATGTTCAACAAAAAAGGTTTATTAAGCTATTAACAACCAACAATCAACAGTCAACAATTTACGATCAACAATTAACGATTAACGATTAACTATCAACAACAATTAACGATTAGCGATTGACTATCAACGATCAACTATCAACGATTAACCCCTTACAACTACGGGCCCGTAGTACGATGATCGGGCCAAACGTAAATATTACGGGCATACCTCGTAGTATATGATCGGACCAAACGTAAATATTACGGGCATAGCCCATAGTAGATGATCGTACCAGACGTAAACATTACGGGCATGGCTCGTAGTACGACGATTAGGCCAAATATAATATACAGGGTGGTTGGTAACTGGTGGTACAAGCGGAAAGGGGGTGATTCTACGCGAAAAAAGAAGTCGAAAATATAGAATAAAAATTTTTCGTTCGAGGCTTTGTTTTCGAGAAAATCGACTTTGAATTTTCGCTCGGTACGCGTGCACTTATCACGTCTCGTTATAACGGATCTCACTGTAGATCGTTGTCTCGATGGAAAAATTAAAAAAAAATTAAAAAAAATTTTTATCCTATATTTTCGACTTCTTTTTTCGCGTGGAATCACCCCCTTTCCGCTTGTACCACCAGTTACCAACCACCCTGTATAATAGTTTTCGGGCCAAATTTCTCGAACGTAAATCGCAGGTTAAGGGGTTAACAATCAAGAGTTAATAATCACGTATTTTGAGTCGTGTTTGCTTCGCTATGACGCGAAACCTTTCGCACTTCGCAGCTCGGAGCAGAATGAATCTTTTGTTCGAAATCAAACGGATTTTTTTCTTTGTTACCCCTCGACATCCCCACTACTCACGCGTTTATTAGATGTCCGCGACAGTTGTCGCTTATGCAATCTTCCGAATATTCGGCGAAAGAACCGTATATCGATGGTACGTTAGGCATGTCGACCTTACGCTTTGAAGGTATAGCACTTTGTGTGGCGAAGCCGTTGCAAAGTTCCGTGGTCGTATGCCGCCACATATCTAATGGTCTCTGAATGACAATCTCTGGCGTCAAAGTATGGTTCACGGTGCCCATTCTGAAACTAACAAATATCTTCGTGTTATCGGATTTTTCAAATTTTCCTCGTCACGTCAACGCGTGTAATCGTCATCCACGATATTGGCCAGTATCTAATCGCCTTAGAAGGGCGTAGCCGATCGAAAGGTTCGAAGTCACGATCCGGTCGCGAGACGGTAAGCACGTTTTACCAGGAAAGGACGTCCCGTGCCAGGGAGCCATCAGGCAGCACGGTCTCGACGAACCGACTCGAGTGCTACTTGCTGAAATTGACGAACTGCGAACTACCATCGCGTAAAGTTTCTCGAGGTGATGACAATTATGGTAATGAACCGGCGGAAAGGCAGAAATTGGCACTGGCGTGGAACGAAATTTTGAAATAAGTGTGTTACATCGTTCGAAATTGCTCTTTCTATAAAAATCGGTTCTCGCGCGAATCTTACGGTCTGTTCTAATCGAATATCGATGGTTCAGGTATCAAGGATTCGGTGTTGATCAGAAAATGCGATACACAGGAATTGAACGATTGTGTGAAAATAAATCCAGTCATACGCCTCGTAATCGATAAATTATTAAGAAAATAAATTTCCTGCTTTACGATCGAACGGTTACAAATAAATAAACGTTAAATGCTCTTTCGAACGTTGCATTTCAAGATTTTGCGATATTCTTCGAGATATTCGCAAATTCCTATCGTCGTTTCCATGAAAATTCATCCTCGACAGGCCATTGCAAGTATAAAGTGTCACGTGTCGCGTGTAACGGCAGCGTTTCCTGTCCATCGTCCATTACGGCATTATGCTTGACTTTCGTGGAACGATACGGATGGAGAATCGGGTGGCGCGGCGCAAGGTGTGGCCGCTGGGATGAAAAGTCGGAGCGTAGCGGAGGCGGCGCGGCTCGGCCCGAGACAATGGCGATCGATCTCCCCCGGGGACGGCGACGCAATCGGAAATTGCCGATGAATAGGGACGATAGATGAAAACTCGCTCTATTAAAACGTCTAGTCATTTTTTTGGCCGCCTTCGCCGGGGGAAGATGGGCCCTGAGATCTTCGCAACGATCCTTGCCGCGGGCAGCTGTGCTGCAATGCCGTATCTCTCCTCGACCGTTTCTTTCGATATATCGCGTTACAACGGCGACGAACACGACGACGATCATCGTTATTATTATGGTATTTCTTTGCCAAATTGCGCCCATGGCCTGGCACGTTCTATCCGAGTGAGTTGTGCTCCGATTTGGAACTCTGTAGTGTTGTAGATCAGCTGTTCGATGAATTTTCGTGTTATATCTGGTACAAGGCGCATCATATTCACTACGAGCATTTTGAATCGAAATCGGCGCGATACGACTTTTATGATACTCGTATGGATCGTATCGATTTGGACGTGAAGGGCGAAATAGAAGTTACGAAGTTTCGGACGAAAAGTATTTTCACGTTACATCAGCGAATGGAAAGAGCATCGGAGATCTGCGAAATTGGGAAACTTGTTAATTTCCAGAGGGCGTTTCCGGCTGGGGGATGCTAATCTCCGCGCGTTATTGTTCTCTGTTATCGCGTTAAAGGAAAAAAGATAGGGATGCTGAAGCTACATGCACGCGCAATCGTTCCACGGCTAAATCCGTCGGATTAAGTTCTCCAGCGCCGTCGTGAGCGCTGCTTATTTTTCGCGTTGCCCGGCAGCTGTAATAATGAGATTTAAAAAACTCTGCCCGCCTTACCGCTACCTGTCTGTGCGTGCGGAAACAAAGAGAAAATCAGGAGGAATCCGGCATTTTTTCTCTACTTATCGTCGTTAGAGAGAACCGTTTCCCGTCGACTCGATGGTTTTTGTCACGTTTCTAAATGACTGAGGCTCACGGTAGTCAGCGTGGATGCCAGTTTCCGCGGATATCGACCGTACCATTTTCTTTACTTATTAGCGCCTTCTAATGAAAACTTTAAACCGATACTTTCTTTTACATGATCTTGCATTCATAATCAGTTTCATTCCCATCAGAATTTGTATTTTCTATTTTTCTTGTTACAGTAATAGTAGCACTAACGTGAAAGTAATTTAATGGTCATTGCGTTTCGCATGCTGTTCTTTGATCGAGATCTACCATTTAATCGCACAAGCTGAGATTATAGTCCGGTATAATTGTAAAGATCACAGGTGTTAATCGATATTGTTCAATTTCCTCTCTAGAATGACTAAATGAATCGAATCTAATAACTTGAGTCGCGCTGATTCATTGGAATTTGCTATTTAGTTTTCTGAAACACACCTTTGACACGCCCTTAAAAAGCGCAACTATCTTTTTACGGTTACAATAGAATCAAGTAGATTAAATCTAAAATTAAACTTGTTCTTCGACTACAGTGTGAAGTCTTACAGGTCTGTTTGGCCGACAAAGTCGCGTATTACATCAAACCCGTCATCTTTTCCACGCGTTTGTCTCGATAAGCTATTCCAGCCCTGGAAAATCTTCCAGACAAGCGATCTTCGAAACGATGCCAAAACCGTTTCACGATAAACCACGTGTCCTCGGAGGAAACAGGATTGCGAGGCAGCAAACGCGATACATCTCCCTTGGCGATTATCGCGGGCGACTTGCTCTCGAAGAATCCCTCGGCAAACGTCTGGACGTTTCACGCTACATGGATCAAGGCTGGCAATCGGGGCGATATTATTTCATCGGTCGGAAATAGAGAGGGGGCGGTCAGGGCAGAAAGTTAGCATAGGCCGTGACTTAGTGCTCCTCAGGGTGCCGTCTGTCAACCCCGCCGGAGAGCCTTTCTTATTTCGCGATATTTTGTCGTCGCCGGCCGCGATATTTATCGTCCACGCAGGACCCTCTCACCCTTCCATATTCCCTTCTCTATCCCTTTGTTCCGCGACGCCAAGTATAATCTTTGCTCTCGGAGAAAGAACTAATCGGACCGCTACGTGCTCCTTCGTCTTTGATGAATTACTATCTCGAATAAGTTACCTTAGTTGGCGATATTTTCTTTGTAGTATTGTTTCAGACGAACACGTTAACTTGTCGTCTATGTATTTATCATCTTTCTTCTTGGGATTTTGTCGTTCATTGATAAAAAAACAAGGAAGAAAGAGAAAAATTCCTGAGAATTATTGGAATTTTGGCAGACGCCAGCTTCACGTCGGAATATACGCCAGTTCGGTGGCGGCTCGGAGGGCCAGTTAATTCCGCTACATTTGAACGCGTCCCGAGAAAACGGCTAGATATATCACGCAAATTGCCATTGTGGCCGCGACAATATGCTAAACGCAGCCCAGGCTGTTAGCATTTCATTATTCCGCCACACACGTGAAGCGTGCCGGGATAAAGTACGGCCGTTGGAAATTCCGCTTTTTCCTTTTTCTATTCCACCGCGTTTACCCCCTGACATCGACACGCGTGCCGCATTCTGATCGAGGGGATGCCAATTGCGTCGTATCGCTACCACAACGTTTAAATCGCGCGTGCACGTGTCGCGCGTAAAGGGGATGCGGTCCAAGTTTCTTTCTTCTTTGCTGGCTTCTTTTATGGTATAAATCAATTAACGATAGTCCACCTTTCCAGTTGCTGACTTAGTCGAAAATTTTCGTCATCAGTGACAATCTCATAAATAGAATACGAACCGTACGTAATCGTACAAAGGCGAGAGTGGACGCTCGCGTGGGCTGAAAGTTTGGACACGCGTTTGGGCGCGGCGTGGCGCAGAAGGGAGCGATGGATCGGATCAGCGAAACGCATAGACCCAGCTTAAATCCTCGAACTCATTAATGGGGTTGCATCGTCGACGCGGCCGCTCGCCAGCTTTATACTTGAGGTTTAATTCGCGCTCTGGTCAAATTAATTTGCAACGATGAACGAGTTGCCCGGTTGCTGCTGCGTGGCCACCTCGCGTTCGCTGTTAGCGTTGCATTTCGAATGGGGAGATTAGCCCCGTTCATTAAACACGAACCTACTACACATCTGCCGAGAGATTTGGCCGCGATGCAAACCGGCATATCGCATCCCACGTCATCGTCCTCGAGTGCTGTCGAGTTTTCGTACTTTCGTGCCTCCACCTATCTCTCTGTTCCCATCTCTCTATCTCTTTGGGATCAACGGGCCGAAATCGACTGCAATTCCAACCGGAGAGTTTCGCTGAATTTTAGCCAGATCAGCCACGAGTGCGTTTGCCTTCAAGGTAAAGTATCCGATTCGGTTTCGCTGCTGAAAAATGAACCGTGTCTGGACTTGTTGTTTCGTCCGGCGAAAGGATTTGATCCGAAAGAGCGGGAAATTGGGATGTATCGACGCGGAGAGTGGCCATTGAGTCGATTCCGAGTTAGCTACCCTCGATGAGTGTTTGCGAGGTGGAACGCTTCGAGTGTGAAACGCCGATAGTAGCTCTTTTTAACCGCCAGCTCTTTGAGACATTGTTCGATTGGGAAAATTGCGAAAAAAAAAGGAATCGACGATATACGATAAGATACGAAAAGATATACGATATTTCTCCCTAACGTCGCCTAAGCATTATAAAGCAACTTCGACGAACCTTCGTATTGAAAATAATACAAAGCAAAGCCATACCAGGAGATTTCATCGAATATTTCGTACGATTCAATGGGAAATTAAAATCTTTCAATCAATCACAGGGAAAAATATCAACAGCATGAAAATACAATGGTAACGTTATTCTTCTCGTACAGTCGGCTCGCACGGATAGCCCCGCGTTTCACTGTGACAAATGCTCTCACAGTCAGCTATCGACGCATCACTGACGTAATTCCATTCCGCTCGTTAACGAATTCCAAACGATAGCCGAGCCACGTATCCACGGCTCTGTTATATTTAACAATACGCGGCTGCATTGTGTGGGACTGTGCCGGTGGTCCGTTCCGATTATAATGTTAATCATCATCGCTGCCACGCTGTATCGCTGGCGATATTGATTGGAAATATACGTTCGCGTAATTCGTGTAATCCATATCCGCGCAATTAATTATCGTTCGTTGATATGTTGTAATGGCCATCGCTGCAACTAGCTGGTGTACGCTTGTTCCCTGCTTGGATTACAATTCTGGCTCCGGCGAGCATGTTGGATTTCGTTGTCGAGAGACGAAACGCTCCGGGGGTCGATCGTCCCAAAATCTAGACGCTTCTTTCGCGTTGGTTTCGTTGCACATGACGAAAATCCGATCGTTACCGACCTAATCGGTACGCGAAAAATGTACAGCTGTTCGTGATGTTCTTAAACGAGGAGTGTCGTTAAAATCAAGCGGAGGAACGAGACGATAAGCTGACAGCTCGGTGGTAAAGAGATAGCTGCGATAAATATCTCGTGGCCCGTAAAAACTTTGTTGTCTTTCATACGCGATGATAGCGGGATGAAATGGTGCGCGAATGTAAATGGTATGAAAAAAAAAAAAAAAAATGTCGGTGACATTTCGGAAATTGGTGTCCTTGCGAGAAAACCACGTTGTATACATTGTGCCTCGACAAACCTGCGAACCACGACATAGCTTCGCATCATTTACAGGGTACGATATTCCCCATCTTGGTCTTGCCATAAGAAACCAACTACAAAAGTCCACAGGCGTATGCATGAGCGCATATTTAAAGCCCATTTAAATTCCAAAGCGAGCTAGATTAACTCGAAAAGCTAATTCCATGGCGTCACCGGCTCGGATATAAAAAGCGTGGCAGGGACTTTGTTTCACGAGCTCCCCTTCCGCGTGGCACGGGCGACCGCTAACATCGCCATATAATCTGTCGCTCGTTCCGAATAAATAACCCGCTGCGAAGCTAATAAAATTTGCCGGCTATGAAATTTTGTCAGCCAGCCTGGTCGACCTCGCTTCGTTTCCCAACGACAGAAGATTTCCCGCGAAGCCACGGGACGCTGTCTGGATAAAGACACATGGCCGACGATGGCTGCGCGCTTGTCGCTTCATTTGTCTTTATATTAGCGGCACACGCCGTCGTAACGCTATAACGTCATAACACCACGACAACGGGGAACTTGTACGCAACGTCGTATTCCCTTTCGTTCTTCTTTGGTGAAACGGCTCGTGTATAGGTAAATGGACCCCTTTCTCGTCAGCCAAGGGTAAGGAAGATTGCGTTAACCCCTTAAATGGGGAGTGACGATTCGCTGGAGGTTCGGCAGGGTGGGTTCGCGTCTGATGGGATTATGGTTTCTTTGGTTTAACGCTCCGCGTGACAGTTACGGCGTTGGTTATCTGGAATTCTTCTTCCTGTAATTTTTATAGCGTGCTGAAAACCTAGTAGAAGAAATTAACATCAAAGTTTCTGCGCCGCTAAATGCGTTTTCCCGGTTCCTCATCCGTTGCAACTTCGCCAGGGATTTCACGTAGCTGCAACAAGCCGGAACTATGATGAAAATGACGTTCGACGAGGCAAAAGGGCGTCCGTTTAGTAAGGATCCAAAGTTCGCCTTAGTGCAGATCCGTGTCGGTTCTCGGGCAAACTTTCAAACGCATGAAAGATGGAAGAGAGCAGCAGGAATTAACGTTTCTTTTTCCCTTCTTCTGCCTTCCTTTTTCTCTCTGTCCCTCTATCGCTTCGACTGCAACGGCAGTAGCTGCAGGTAACTCGCGACGGCGGAAAATAAACTTTCCTGCTGCGTACATAAAGTAATACCCGATCCAGGAGGTTCGCCTTCCTTTCAGCCGCGGGGCAGGATTGGATGGTGGCTCCCAAGGGGTTAATTTCGTGCCGAAGGGCGGAAAATATTCACGGTTCCTTAAAATCCGACGAAGCCCCGTCTCTTACGAGCTTCCTCTGGGGTGGCGTTATGCCAAACGGTCACTCAAAATACCACACCCCCTTTTTTCCTGCTCGCCCGTGGCAACGATCCTTTAATCCGCGCCAAACTGTCCGGGATATTTCCTCCCGGCTGAAAAGTCGACGAATAAAATTCTATCTCCTCTTTACCGTACCGTACAACGCCCTTACAACGATGTTTCGTATCTATTTTTCTCTTTTCCGCCTTTTTACCCGCCCTAACGAACGACCGGAGTGCTTGAACGATGCTTCGCTGTTACAGGGTTGGACTCTTCTGCAATTTGTGTTCAACCATCGTGATTGTAATTTTAGAAAACGTAATCGAGTCTTTTTGATCTTACTTCTGAAGATCGTCTCACTAAGTTTGATTATTTTAATCAATTGTAATCTTTTTATTTGATTATGTTAATCATTGCTCTTTCCTGATTTCAGTCTATCAAATGCACTATCAATGGATGCTCCTGCGATTCGTTCACTCCAGGGAAGCGACATATCCGCTACTGCGACAGGTGCCACCACGGATGGGTGCCACACGGTGAGTGCTACTACTTTTTTACCATTTACACGAAACAAACGAAACGTGGGTTTATCTTGATCGTCGATAATTCATACGCAAACTAGGTAGGTGCGTTAGAATCTTCAGATTGCTCCTTTCGCAGTCTCAGTAATATTATACTATGACGCGACGATACGTCGTAAACCAATAGAAAACGTACTAATCGCTTTATCGTCTACTTTGTTTCATTGCACCAACTGCGCCAAATTTTAATCCATTTTTAACCCAAATCAAGTTCGAACCTAAGAAAAATCTGGTGCAAGAGAAACCGTGGCAAAGCGGTGTCTCCTAGTCCGAGATCCATTCTCGATCAACAAGAGGTCGGCGAAGATTTCCGTGTTGGGATCGCGTGCACCCGGTTAAACGCAAATTTTCCAACTGTCAGCATACTTCATCCGGCTGGCCCTCAGGGACGAAATTCAATTTTCCGAGGATGACCAGCGGCGTCCCTTCGCGGCCAGGATTCCACCCTTCTCCGCGCACGCGATCCGCAGGATGGCAAGGCGCGCGCGCGCGTATGCATACGGATCGCCCAGATATATACGGGGGGTGTGCTTTATGTCCTCGTAAGTTTCAGAACGTGGAAGAGGAACGATCGGCCGACTGGTTCGTCGTTGATCAGCTCGTTCGCTATGGAAGTCGTTTCATAGCGGCACGCTATGGAGTATACAGGGTGTAACTCGTTGCGTGAAATTTTTAACAAACAATCCTTCGTTAACCCAGCGGAGGTCACGATTGTATAACTTCCTTATTGCTTTGCAGCAAGAGAGCTCCCAAGAGAGAAAATATATAGTAATAATTTAATCCTTTGTAACGCAATTTTTTTAAAACGACGATGGTATTATAGCCCTGAATGATTTTTACTGGATTGGCATAAAAATCGATAAGAAAGAATTCGAATCAGATTCTAAATTATTACGAGAAGATCATCGTTAGTTGTTTAAAGGTCCACCCGAGTCACCCTGTATATGGCGCGCACAAAGCATCGTATCGACGTTTAGGGGAAGATCTCGATGTACGATGGCGTGTATAGCGCTTAAAATTCCGGTTGCTTGACCCGCGATAGATTGGACGCGCCGTGCCGCGGAATACATATCAATTTCGGGCTTCGGTCACGTCCCACGGGGACGCAGTTGCATTTTCCTTCCAACAGCATTTTCTTCTTGCCTTTTTCTTGAGCTTGGACGCGTGAGGGACAAGTATGTTGCAAGAAACACGCCCTCCTGCCGTTACTTTCTTCTACGAAAAACACGGAGGGTGTATATTATGTGAGTTATTTGAAAATATTTCACACGAGGCATATCTTTTCTAGCCAAAGAACTAGTACGATTAATACGATTTTTGGAGATTTTATTTTCATGCATTCGTTCAACATGAACACGTATCTCTGTATTATAACGATCCTCGTGTGCAAAAACCGAGGTGTTGTAACAAAGCTGATCCAATTTACGGAAGAAACTTTTGAAATGTTATTCCGAAGAATATCTAACCACTAGCAATTGCCTCTGTCATTCACGTCAAAATAGGACACCTCGGTCCACTTAATAAGAATCTTCGTCACGACACGAAACGTAACCGAAATAAACGTCAAGCACGAAAGGCAGATACTCGGAATTCCTCTCACCGATCGTTCCCCGTGTTCTCTCGTTCCGATTCAGCTACGTTTTAGGCGATGACTCTGTCGACACAGATCTGGCCGGACCATTCATCAAGATCGCCCCGTACAAAAGACGATCTCCCAGTAATTGCTCGGAATCGGTCTCGAAAACGCGAGCGGAGTCATTTCTCTTTCGACATGGCTGATCGAACCAGACGGAGAATTAGAAATGCCGGGTAACCGGGCGACTCGTCACTGCCCCTTTTGTTCTTCGCCCACAGACCGGTTTCTTTCGTACGGTCGGGCAAAAAACCGGGCCGCGTCTCGGGTACGGCGATTTGTCGTTCGAAAACGTCCGTTCGTTTTGAAATTGCGGAATAGCTGTCGTGTTAAACCGTATACACCGTGACACACGGATCGCCATTCGATCCTCGTATACTCGTGACGGCAACCGTGATTCCCCTCGAACAATAATCTTAAAAATCATCGTCGATGGAGAGCGGCTCTTCCCGTTCGTCGTGAGGGTTAGCTTCTAAAACAAATTACGGAAGCTTTGCAATTAAAGATATTTGAACGATTTAACGAATGATTGTTATCCAACAGAGAAATCCGAATACAAGAAGTCAACTGTTAATACTCCGATCTACTTGAAACGATGGAAGAAACATCGTCTAAGAGGCAACTGCTTTCGTTTTTACCGTTTTAAATCCTATAAAATCTTCCTTCTAGCGCCGTTAAACTTCTAACTCGAAATTACTTTCCCAATTCTGTCAAAACCCAAACAATGGTCGACTAATGGCAAAGAGAAAGTCAGAAACGAAGGAGACAGGCGACGCCGGTACCCATCCGACGAATTAAGGAGTTCGTCGGTGGTTCGTGGAAGGACGCGGTATCCGGTCCCTCTTGCTTCACGAGGTCCTCGAGGAACGCTCGTTTCGCAGTCCCAAAGGTGACAGGCCCCTGACGCGAGAGCAAGTGGCGAGCTCGTAAGAAATCACGGCTCCGGGTATAGTACACTGACAAAAGCCTTTTTAAATTGTAATGAGCTGCCAAAGAGTGAATTATGTGCCGTCCGAGTGGCATCGAGTCGTCGACGAGAAAGCCAGCCCCATCCTATAAAAGTCCACGCGCGCGTATACGTGTATCCGGCATCCCCGTGGCCGCTCATCCACCCCACGTCATGAATATATTTACATTGATCGGCCGTCTCGGCATTTTTCATTTGCCCTGTTCGTTGTGTCAGCCGCCCGCGGACGCTCTATCACCCCACGGATACTTTATTTATATCGATGGGACGTGTCTGTCTCGTCGACCGGCTCGATACAGTTTTCATCGAGAAAGCGTCGCGCGTGGAGACTCCACGTCGGATCGTCGCTAATGATTCTTTCGATTTTTCTCCATCGGTACCCGAAAGTCCCAGTACCGGTTTTTCAGTTTGCGCTTTCGTACTTTGCAAGTCGAATAATCTCGAAGTTTCGTTCCTTCAGCGAAGATCCGCGTTTGATGGAACGATGCTCCGCAGGAAACTATTCCATTTGATTCTCTGGCTGACGCTTTGAAATCTCTGAACATCTTTCGCCAGTGAGCAGTTATTGCTTCTGTTATATTACAGTAGCTGGCTTTCGTTGTTAAAATTTCGTCAAATGTCTGCAAACGATAGAAATATTCGAACCGATCAAAGTTATCGCATCGTCCTGTGCACGTTGGAAAGATACGCGCACCCAACTAACCCCAGCACCGTTGCGCTCGCAAAAATGGAGAAAGACCCATAAGAAGATGGTTCGAGCAGCAAGGAACGGTGGTGATTATCATCAAAGGCGCAATTCACGGGCATACGATCGTGGACCGTCGATGCACACGCGATGCATCGAGGTCGTGGTTGAGATCCATCGGCCGGACAACCGGTGAAAAACGTTTAATTGACGTGGATCGAGAACGTAGATGAGTAGCTTGCAAGCGGGTAAAGTATCGGAGGCGAACTTCGGGAAATTTTCTCTGACCATGTTAAATCGTTTACTCTTCTTTTCTATCCTTCTCTTTCTCTGGATCTGGATACGGCGAAGGGCGTCGGAATTTAAAGTATGCGTATCCGCAGGATGCACGGATGATCGAAAGAAAGCCTGCTGGTTAATCGTCCACCACGATGCTCTAACTATTTATTACATGCACGTACGTATGAACTTTGTTACGCCGGATTTTGCTAGTTTCGCGTGCGAGATTAAAGAAGACGATCGTAGCGGTCGTTACGCGGTGGAATGCGACGAAGATGATGTTGTTTAACGAGGAAACAAAATCTTTCTCTTCGTAATTCCACGTAACGTAAAAATGCCTCTCTTCTACTATTTTCTATCCCCTTCAGACACTAGGAACCGCATAGGTTCACCCATCTTTGGAAATATCACGCAAATGACCATTTTCACCGTTACATCTTCACTTTAGAAAGACCCTTAAAATTTCACCCTTAAAACGCTACGTATTTAAAGGTTAAATACTAGAAAATCACGTACGCCGATCCATCATCTTCCAAACTACAATACAAATGACCATTTTCACTGTCGTATCATCATCCACTCTGACCGAAAAAGATCCTCAAAATCTCCCCATTCCTAACCTCACCCTTTACACGCACCCACCTTCGGTCTCAACACCCCTTATTAAGCCAACGTTATATATACCAAATCATCCGGCCAATCATCGTCGTCTTCAGCTAAACTAAACTCCAGGAAGAAAGACAGCGAGCGGTCGTGGCGAGGATCGGGAGGCACCATCTGCGTCTCCATCTGCGCGGTCGATTCGGCAGCTGGAAGACGAAGGAAGGTCGGCCGCGGGCGACGAGGATGCCCGTCGAACTCTGGCCTCGCGCCAGCGAGTCCGAGATCTACGCGTCTCGGCGCGTGCGCGATAAATCACTAGGAAGGCGTCGCCCCGAGTGACACGTTAATAAATGCACCGGCAAACCGTGAATTACGTCGGATCAAGGGGTTGCTCACCCTCTGTATGTCGCGCTATCCACCAGCCAGAGATATCGGCACGTCGAATGTTTGCACGTTTACACGAGAAGTGGGAATAAATTTGCCTATAATTGGCACGGTGAGTCTCGAGCGGCAAACGATTCTCGTCGCGAGTTTCTTTTGCTTGAGAAACGGTTTCAGGGAAATGATTATGGAAATAAAGCGACGAGACGGTTCTAATCAGTGGAACACAGTCAGAGGGAAACATCTGTGAATCGAGGTCGGGTGTTCTCGAGCGGCTCTGTGACTAATGAGAGACGTTGTTTAGAATCGATTTCGTTCTTCTAGAAATAAATCGTTCTGCGTTTAGGTTTCCGCTATTCGTACGTAGTTTATAGGATGCGTAGAAGTGGAAGATTCGAAAGCCTCCAGGTTCGTTACGTTTGTTCGCGTCCAAATTACCACGATATTTAAAGATTGTACAAATAAAATATACAACTTACGTTGCAATTTGAAAGAATATCGAATACTTTACACTTTCGAGAATCCGCCACCCTCTTGTGCATCACCCGCCGTCTTTATTTCGAAGAAAAACAAAGCCGCACCGCCGCTAGGGACGACGAACCCCATTGTTCGGCTCAATGGTGAAACAAAGCTTCCAGGCAGATGGCCGAGGAAAGCACAAGTCACCGCGACACCGTTTCTCCTGTCGGAGTTTTCCGGGGGGTGCATTACAGGCCATTAAGGGCCGGGACACGTCGCGCCTTTTAAGGGCTAAAACGCGCGGCTATTTGTTCTAATACGAAACCGATGCTAATGACGATATATCATATTCCATGGTCGGTCTCCAGCCTGGTCGCACCGTCACCATGAATCACGCCTGGTGAGATGCTAATGCACCGATTTATCTTGCCTCTCTGCTTTATTAAGACTTAGTTTTTCTCTGCGTGGAGGGAACGCGGCTTTTACGCCGCTCAGCTCGTTCTTCCTTCTTTCGTTCTCCCTCTTTTCCTCTTTCCGTCCTTTTTTTTCTTCTTAGCGGTTTCCTTGCCCGATAGACTTCCATCGGTAGGTAGGTATAGCAGAGAGATAGTGTGAAGGAAGATCGATATCGAAAGGTCGGTGGAACACCGATGGGCGTCCACGGAGGAGGACTGACAAATTCCAACGACTGAACGCAAGCTCGTAAATCATCGTTCCGTTTGCTGACCGCGAGATCGTCCTTTTCGATCTGCTTAAAATTCTTCCCTTGAATTATTATTTTTTCTCTTCTTTCATTTTTGCTCTTGGGTGGATTACCTTTACGTTGACAAAGGCTAAGGCAAAGGATGATAAAAAGGTATCGTTCCATGGTGAAGTTTTGTCGTCGCGAAGCTTCTAAAGCTCGTCTTTGAAACTTTGAAATTGCTCGTAATTCTTGAAACGTCGCGTCGAAACGTAGTATTCCAAGTTGCGCGTTGCTTGTGTGCCACTCTGTACTATTATTATTAATCGACTAGTCATGCTAATCAGAATCCGTACGTAGACTCGGCTGTCGCGTTAGACACCGCCTGACAATTAGAATATTGTAGTCGCGTAGATAACACTTGTAGCACATCAAACAACTTGTTGCGAACATGTTTCCTATTTTAATATTATCTTATCAGGATATGTTACGAGTTACGGTGACGTAATTGAATTGCAAATCGTTCTTTTACGTTGATACGGAA
Source organism: Bombus bifarius (assembly GCF_011952205.1). Classification (NCBI taxonomy): domain Eukaryota; kingdom Metazoa; phylum Arthropoda; class Insecta; order Hymenoptera; family Apidae; genus Bombus; species Bombus bifarius. The sequence continues at coordinate 68,335 of NW_022884897.1, read as the reverse complement.
TAATTAACTCGGTCACGTAATGCGAAAGGTTAGCATATGCAAATTTACGCTCCTTCTAACGCAGCGAATCGAATAAGGAGCAGTTCATTCATAAAACCAATTATTTTTGCAGACGTACAAATAAGGAAAAAAAAATATCTTGAATCTAAAGAGAGTTGAACGTACGAAAATTACGTATATCGATTTCTGTTTGCTTTTCGAGCAGTACCAGATCCTTCTTAATATAGATCAACCGAGAAACGATTATCGGAACATAAATACAGCTATAAAACTTCACGCAAGTAGTCGTATAGGTGATGTCAACATTTTTAATAACTATAAGTACACAACACTTTTGCTTTATGCGAGATATCAGCGAACTGACTTACACCGTTATGAGCCACATCCGTTTACGTACGTTCTCTATTCCATTTTACCCTTCGTAAGCGCCTCTATCGGTTCGAAAGCAGCTTTCTCGGATACCTGAACGATTGCTTATCACTATCGGAAAGCGATCGACGATGTTGGGCGAGGGGAAAGCCGGAGATCGCACCTCGACACCCGAAATAGCTCGCGTGGCTACCATATGGGCACGGCACGGGCCAGAATGTCGCTCGATAAATCCGGCCGACATAGAGAGATTTGTCACGCGGGCGAAAATAGACGAGAAATAAGTAGAGTGAATCGGGACGATCGAACGTGGTATCGGAGAGACGAGGACGAGGATAGCGGCGTCGATGGAAAGGGATGACGCGGTTGGTGGGCCTCGACGTCTCCGCGTAAACACGAAGGCGCCGCGGCGCTTTACGACGCCTCCGGCCTACGGCCCGTGTTTAACTTATCCGAGACTTTCTGGCACAAACCATTTTCACTGCCGGCTTCGAGCGACGACACGCGCTCGCCGAACATCCCCCGCCCCAACCTCTCTGCCCGCAGTGTCTTGCACGCGCCGCGACGCCTTCCGTAAACCGTCAGCGCATGAACGTCGATGCGTTCCATGTGGAAATCGCTCATCTGGGGTGTCATCCACGTTTTTAATAGTCGATAGATCATCGGTGAATATTGGTAATGGAATGTCGAGTAGAATCGTTGCAGGACAATGTCTGTTGTATCGATGAAAATTCATATTTTTTTCTGAAGAGCGTAGATGAATAAAATTCCTAACGAAGACGTTCGTCTAGTAGATTATACTTTATATATTCGGCAAAGTGCTGTATACCGATATTCGAATGGTTTTTATCAAAGTGACTTCGATCTTTCGTAATTACATTCATCGAACGTTACAATTATCCAACAATGGAATTGATTACGTTGCCGAGGAAATGATCGTAACGTACTTTCAGAAAGACATTCCAAGAAATATCGTGCGAGGATCGCAATCGCGAAATGTCGAGAGACCCGAGTGGCTTTCAGGTTGGTTCACCCAGGAATCACGGACGCCCGGTCCGTTAGTTTGTGGGGTTTATCGACGCCGCGGATAAAATTATTGCGAGCAAACGAATCTCGATAGATTCGCTAAAGCGAGATTTATCGCGCAGATATATAAGCTGGCACGAACTGTCAGCCGTTGATCGATACTCGACACCAGCGTCCTCGGATGAATATTCAAGAATCGTCGACCATAGTTGATGATTGTACTAAAAAATGATCCCATTGCTCGTCGATGAATCCTCGAATTTGCTGTTGCTTCAACCGCTGCGCCACTACTTTCTACCTTTGCATCGTGTGACCTCTTTGAACGATACACATAATATTTCTCCGAACGATGTATGCAAACGAACCGTAATCTCTTCCTGCAAAATTCCCCGTTTGCTTCGCCTCGGATTATCTGCGTTTAATACGAGCCTTACGTAACACGTAAATGTTACGAAGCGCGGATAGATTATCGAAGAAGTTTTCGCTAATCGATGTATTTATTTGGTCTGTAGCTATTTACGTTTCTAAATTTCTCACATTTCTGGTACGTTACACAGTATCGTGAAGTTATCAATACATCTTAAATTAATTCCAACAGAATGTTTAATAATCCAACGAATAATTAAGAAATTCATAGCCTCGTAATTTGAACGTGACATTGGAAAGAGTTAAGGGATGGGAACTCGATCAAGCCTGTAATCAAGTAGGAAAATAGAATTTTTCATTTACGTCCCCTCTCCGAGTAATTCCTTATCGCGGGGATAAATAAGCCGGCAGCCGTATCCTGGCGCGCTAATAGATTCCCTTAGGAGAGTATATCTCTGAATAAATGCCTTCCCCAGCGACACGGTTCATCATAACGGTCCAAGCAGGGGCAACGAAGGGAACAGCGAGGAATCGAGAGATAAAGAGAGAAACGGAGCAGATAAGAAGACTCGACGATCTGTGGAACGTCCAAGGTGGTAATCAGACATCCTTCTATCCTTTTCATTCCGAGGCTGCCAGGAGGAAAGCGGCTAGAGCGATCGGGGTGGCTGCGTCTTCGCTGTCCCTCGTTTTGGCCAACGCGAGAGACAAATCGCCGTTCGGTTGCGCGGAGGAGATTGAGCTGCCAGAGGATGCACATTAATCTGTATCAAGCCGGCCATCAATATTTAATCCTAATCCGGAGAATTGCCGCGCGATCCTTCGGCCACGACACGAAGAGAGTGGATGTCCTCTCGAAGACGTTGATTCGAGTAGCGTAGCTACATGGAAAATCATCTCCTTTCGTAAAATTACTGTTTCCAAGAAACGACGAATACGAATCTTTGAACGAGCCTAACCTGAATAATCGCGTGATCTCAACGCGTCGTTCCAACCGAGTACTATAGACCACATAATTTACATATACTCATTAGTACACGATTTATATTCACAAAGAGCGTATTTTTTTTTATCGTCACAAGAACGGCATATTTTTTGTTGTCCCCTCTGGGATTTCCATTTTTAATCGTAATATATTTCTGCTTGTTCGCAACAGCTGCAGGCGAACGTGCTAATTTCATCGTTACTCACCTTTAATTGCGCAAGGAATACAAGGAATATTTTCATTTAAGATACTATTCGATTATCCGATTGATTGCTACGATCTTAGCTATCGATGATTTATAGTAACTAGAATTCTTTCAACTAAATTTATCGAGTGATTTTCCAATCTTCGAAGCTGCGTTACGACACATTTCAATTGCGTCAAATAAACTTGTTTTAGATCCTATTGCTAGACTGTAATATTTAATTTCGTTTGCAAATAGTCTTGCACTATGTATGTTATTGTTTCTGATATCTCTATGTTATAGAGGTTCTATATTTACTAGATTTTCCCTTCCAACCAAAAGCACCATACACGATTCCTTCTGCCATCTCGAAGGCGGTTTATCAAAGAGCAAGTAAAAAGGCGACAGAGCAGATGCATTTATCTCAATTGAATGGCTGGTTCTCTGGAGATCGCGTTTCAACCGGTTCGAGCAACGTCCTCTAATTTCCAAGGTCCGCGATTGATCTATGCTCGCGGAGAGTTCTCGCGTCTCCTCGCACCAATTAGCTCGTAATTTATATGCCAACGGAATGGACCGTGATTCTGGTGTCCGCGAACAAGAGTAACAAGAACTCGAGAAAACTAGTGTCGCGCGTTCAACTGGAGAAAGAAAAGACAGGCTCGTGTGCGGCGGAAAGAAGAAAAGAGACGATTAAAAACGGAAGGAAAAGAAAGGAAAAAGAGAAGAACTGGCCCAGTCGAGGCACGATTAAGTGGTGCATCCGGGCGGGGGTCCCGCGACGGGCCGACGGAGTCCACAGCCGATTAAAGAGTGCTGCGTAACGAGTGTTTCGTCCGATCGTTCGTGTAATTAATGGCGAACAGTGCGCCGGGACAGGCCGCGCCGTGTAATAATCGGTAATTACTCACGGTAATTAAATAATGCGTTTATCGGCCTGCGATCGACCGAATGGGTGGCCAGAATCGCGCGCTTTTGCCTCCGGACCTAACCGGCTACGTGATCCGCGGCTCACGACACGCCGAACCGATAAATCTCGCCCAGTTCGCGCACGCCTCGATCGATTCTCTTCCTTCCGAATCTTCGTCGTGTTCCATAACGTTCCCTTTCAATTTTCGACGAACAATTTTCTTCGTTCAATTTCTTCTCCTTTCTACGTTTCATAATCGCGAGGTTGGATGATAAATTCCAGGGAAATGAAAAATACAATACATCGATATAATTCTGAACGGCGATAAAGAAATCGTAACGACGCGATTACCGAAACACCGGGGCAACGGTTCGCTTGCCTAGTTCCGTCCATGGCAGGGAAACGCGAATTAGTTTGGCCGATATCGGGCAAAACAAATGGTGCTATTCTTGCTGGAAACGCGCCGCTTAATAACGCGGATAAACCCACCGTCCGTTTCTCATCCGTAAAGACGTCCGGTTACGCCTCCACGGACATTTGTCAGGCCCGGTCAGTTTTTGCAAGCGTCGCGGTTCGCGATCGGATATTCCTCGTCGAGCGTGCGAGCGCGAGTGCCGTAGACCGAGAAAACGCCGAGACCACGGCCGCATCGACACCGTGACTAATGTACCGTAACGCGACCCAACACTTTCGAAGCGATCTTGTTTCTTATTTATTCGAGATGCGACTAGGTGGACATCGTGGTTTCAAGGCTGGTTTTGGGGTTTTCTCTGTAAGCAGCGGTTGCAAGGTGGAAATTACGATGGTTAAGGTTAAGTCATAAATGATAATTTCTGAAATTGTGTGTATGTGCGTGCGTGAGCGCGTGTACGAGCGTGGAGAACCTACATATTCTATGCGACGATCGTTTTATCTGGCGGCTCTTTTCCACGAACAACGGACACACATAATCGTAACTACTAAAAAATACCGAGTCCCTCAAGGTGAATCGTTGGCCGGAGAAGCGACAGGGGGAAAAAAGAAGAAGGGTCGCGAGAGACGAGGTCGTGGGGTTTGCCCGACCGCAGCCGAGAAGAAGACGATGTGCGGTCAACGGGCTGTTCCTGAGATTAATGTGTCGCCTCCTATCACCGGTGATTGACAGCCCCGTGACCACGACAAAGCGCCGACTTCTAACGCGATTCCTCTTCTATCTCGTCCCCCATCGTCGCTGCTTCCACCCACTGATTTTATAACCGTTTCGAAACGCCTCGAGCATCGTGATTCTTGACTCGAATGGTGTCACCTGACGTGGATTTTGCCTGGAAGCATCATGAGTTCTTGAGTACGAAGATCGTAAAATGTGGGAATAATTTGAAATTTTTCTTTAGACAGTTTGATTAATAGACATATTGGTTTACTTTTACTTTCTGATAATTCTCGTTGGAAGGAATACAATAGGACTGACAGAAGCGATCGCGAATGCAATATTTTATACGTATATTCGCTTTTAGAATCTCATAATTGTCGTTAATTAAGTTCCATTAAATTAAGTTTTACTGCCTACCATTATCTACCAGTAGTCAGTATGTTGTAAAATATAGCAAGAGACGAGGAATCGCCTGGTCGTCGTGCGTGACGTCTGTCACGGCAAAAGCGATGTCCCACAATCGGTCCAGTCTGACAGATAAAATTTTCCTGAACCGTTCATCGAGCATCGAAAGAATTAATTACTAGCGAGTAAAAATAAGCTTATCGTCCTGATAAGGACAATCATCTCGGTACGTTGCTCATAATAATTCCGTTCGAAGCGTATCGCCGCCACGTTCGCATTACCCCAGTCAAACGAGCATTCTTCAGCGAAAATCTATGAAAATAGTTGTACAAAAGATTGCAAATTGTTATAAGTTCAATGAATTTCCATTAGTATTAGTATCGCTTGAAACAAGTAGCGTCACCAAAAATGTATTCGCAAGAGCTAAAAGAACAGAGAATAGCACAGGAAGTTCGTATTCAATTAAATGTTCAAGTAACTTTTCAGGCCAACCAAGGTTTTATATCCCAGGTACGTAAAATATTAAATACCGTAAAAATAAATTTTACACCGTAAAAACTCCATGTAAACATCGAATCTGCGCACGAATCGCTGGAACCAGGCGAAGAATAAATTATTTTGCACGCATACAAGATCGGTTTCTGGTCGATCCCGTGGGTGTGCCGGTAATCAGTCGAGCTAATTAGATGAAGGCTTAATCGCGGCGTAGGAGGGCTGTCTCCTAGGTGCAATTCTCCGCATATTTACATCGCCCACGGGACGCCAGCCGGGAAAGGGTGGTAAGGTAAAAGTCATTCGCTGGCTTCTCGGCCCTTTCCACCCCTTCCATTTGGCTGCCGTCTCCTTGAAAGAAAGGGTTAATTAAAAACAACAAAAGCTATCCACGCCATTAGCGGCCGTTTGTATGCGCCACGTTACCGTTATGTCCGCTGCTTTTCAAGCTCTCTACAAGCCAACCCTTTTTTCCGTCGACGACCTTAACGAGTTGGAGGCTGCGTCACGAGAAGAATTCTCCTGATAGCGCCTTTCATTTTTCTCCTCCCTCGGCGTCCTAATCTCACACCATCCAACCTTGATGAAGGATCAAAGTAGAAATTGTTCCCCGATGAAATTATATTAGAGCAACCTCTCTCCGTTGCTTTTAACGCGCTCAACGTTCGAATAATTGTAATTCCTATCGTTTATTCGCAGTCGCTGTTCTCTTCGTCCTGGTTGTCGACATCGGAAGGATCGGTGGAACGCGTTGGATAATACAAGTAGAGGATAAGAGAAGGTACCAACGCGACGCGCAAACTTTTTTTCCTCGATTTATCCTCCGACAATGGCTACAGAGGCTGTTCTGCCGTTAATTAGCAAGCTTGTATCGCACAGGAACTCGTGGAACCAGCTGCTTCGAAGTTCCGACCGCGTGGCATTCGCGGAAGTTTCGGAAAGAGTGGTGGGAAACGCGGCTTTCGAACTTGCAGCATGATTATACTTCGGTGCATTGGGCTTTTAAAACTTAATTCCGCGATTAACGAATTCTGGTTAATTGGAATAATGGTTGATTAAATAATTAATTAACAAAGAAGGAATGAATTTGACTTTATTAACGCAAGATTACTCGAAACAGGCGATCGTAAAATAAACAAAAAGGATAATTACGACCGCAAAATACACTATGCTTTAAACTAGGTACTTCGATTATCGATCAACCATTTTTCTGTCTGATATTACCCGTGATTCACCGGTATGCAACAAAAGAAGTTCGTTGCACGAGTAGCTGCTAGTCAATATGAAACCTTCTGCTTCTGCCTCATAATCATTTTCTACTTTCTCAATCATCTCGCGCATCGGCTCTCGCCACGAGCTGGACAATCTTTTCTCCGACTCGGTGCAATTCGAAGGAAACAGTATCGCGTGATCAATATCTGAGGAGCTGTTCAAAGACCGGCGTGCAACTTTGCAGCGCTGACCGTACGCCCCACCGTTACTCTGCACGATAATTAAGTTACTCGCTGGAGAGGATGCAGTCGGGGTTGCTCGGCGACGATTAAACGTTTCCATGAAGCGTGGGTCGTTGAGAGTCGTCCGTGACGCGTGTGGTCTGTAGACGACCAGCCAGTAACAATCAAAGTGATAACGTGGCAAAGGAAAAAGGAAGTTTTCCAACAGTTTGCTCTGTATCAACCAGGAATCCAATTCATTAGATTGTGCCAAAAGTATATTTCTTTTATAATCATGTCCTTGAATAAAATAATATAAAACAAAAACTGTTGCGTATCTATTACTTCGTTAGAAAATGAAAAAAGCTTTTTGGACAATCTAAAATTTTTCACCAATCTGACAGATGGCACAGCCACCAGTCTCGTTACTTTTAGAATACAGAGCCGATCGGGTATCGCAAAAGGTAGACTATGGCTTCAAAAGGAGACGCGGAAACGGAAGAGTCGAACAAAGAAGCAGAAACACCACGCCAGGCTCGTATATGATCGCCTATAAAACTGTGCGAATGACACGTTCCCCGAATAAAAATAAAAATAAACTACTTCGGGGATCATTCGTCGTTTATTGCAGGCCTCGTCGTTGGCGCTGTACGAATCGTCAGATAAATTTTACGAGCGTCGTGGGATTATTTGCTCACGAAATTCTCCGTTTGTGCGATCCGTTTCCTCCGACGGGTTATTCCGGGAGCTGGTGACAGATTTGTATACTTGTCGCGCATGGCTTCGCTCGAAGATTGGTATATCGATCCGAGAACTTGTTCTTGTAGAGCGATTGAATAGTAGTAACAAGGTTTTGCATAATTTCGTTTAAAGTAGCTACTATATTAACGAAGGAATGCCGCAATATATGTGACATGTATATTATGCATATTATATTACTTAACAAAATAATCTTAAAGAAAGAAAAACAACGCGCACGGAACGGCTCAATCGTTATTTAGCAAAATTTATAGCTCGCTCGTTATTTTCGAAAATTTCAATTACATAGTCATATTGCCATTCACTTTGCGTGAATGCATTAACTTAATCGTTCCTCGGTTCTGCTGCTCGACCAATGAAATCGACGTTCTCAGCCACCGACGAAAGAAGGAACAAGGGGACTCGACGAACGTAAGATGATCGATTTGCATTCGATCGTTTTCGAGATATGCTAATTAGTCCGCTGAAGTGCTGTTCGCGATAATTTCACTCGAACAACACCGTTTTCTCTCGTGTCAACCCCGAAAATCCACTCTCGTGTCCACTAGAGGCGGACCGTAATTACGATACCCCGCAATTACACGCGACTTCCGGTGTATCCACGACTCTCGAGCAATTCACAAACACGGATAATAGCTGTTGGAGGAAAGTATGACGGGCGAGTATGGCCCGCGAGACAATTCATAAAGGGGACCATCGGTCGTTTCGGTAACGAAGGGACATGGAAATTGAATCGTTGTACATCGGACGTTTCGAGCGATTGTGGCAAATTCGATTACTCGGATCTCCGATTTCGTGGAACGAAGGCCCCTTTAGAGCCGCCTTTTAAAGTCATTCTGTGCCGTTTTTCTCTGCGCCCGTTCCTCGTGCAACTCGATATCCCCGAACGACGTGAAAATTGGTCGTTAGTTGATAGCGTGGTAATTACGCGATTTCGCCTTTAATTTGCCAGATTGTCGATGGTTTAAGCGGCCCTATTTAGCATTTTGATCGTGAGATATTTTACTAGTACATAGCCGTGACGCTTTCTGCGCTGTTGAAAGTTTACGTCGTATCGATTACGAATTTTGAAAGCGTTTATTACATAAGTGATCCATCTTTTATTAGCTTCAACAGCAATTCCTTTAAATAGCTTCCGCAGCCTTTCGACCGTAAAAAGGCTTTGTAATTATTTATTCTAGCAGTTCTGGGATCGAGTACATTAAGAAGATACTCTGCTTCTTCTTGTGTGAGAGTACGGTATATCTAAATTTTGCATCGTTCAACAGTCGGTAGGGCTGAGAAAAATGAGCGAAGGTCATGACGCTGACCCACAGGTGGATGGTGCAATTAGTCCTTTCTCGTAAGTCGTTTACGTACCAGGTGTGGAGTTCATAAATTGTAGGTGTTATTTTAGAAACAAATTTATTATACAAATTTCAAGCAGATCTTTCATGTTAACTTGGTATGTTGTATTTTGTTTATGTAATCTGATATGAGATACGCTATATTCTTATAAGTTTACATCTTATCGTCTTATCCTACCATAAATTAAATTACATATTTGCTATAATTTCGAATAATTCATGTTAATCGATATGTTCGATAAAACAAATAGTATATAATTTCACTGGTAACTGATTGCATAAAACAAGAGTTAAGGAGATGTTGGTTCATTGCGTTCGCGTGTAATAAATTTATTATTTACCCTCAGCGTCAAGTCCACACATCGTGAAACACTGTGCATAATTCATCAGCGAAAGAGATCGCAGAAAATTGACTGGGAGCGATTTCAATGATCGGTCATCACTTATTTACATACTAATTGATCTCAGCACAGGGTAGCTGTCTCGATTATGGGCCAAATTGACCGTGTCACGGGCCACGGTATAAATGAAGCTAAACCAGCAAGTGTTAATTCATCGATGTTTTCTCTTTATCGATCGCCAACATCTTATCAAGATGAAGATAAAAATGCCAGGAGTAGCAAGAAAACATATCGAGTTAGCCTTGGTAATTTATTTCTAGCGAAACGGTTGCTTAAGAACGATGGCTAAGACATATTACCGAGCAAACACTGTTTATGGCTAATATATTGGACACTACGTTTGGCAATGCGCTACTTTTAACGCACGATACATCTGTAGCGGCATATGCATCTTAGGACGTTTCGATTCGAAGATGCCTCACGTAGTTGTTTTACCACAGAGGATTAACACTGTACGACGCACATAATGTAATAAACAAACTCTGGACAAAGCAATTTCGCTGTTACGTGCAACCGACAACCGACGACAAGTTCAAACCTTCCGGTACACCCCCTCGACCAGTATAAATAGACGACCATGTTCTCCAGAAGTCAGTCAGTCGTGCGAATCAATATCAGTATCGAGTCATCGAGATCATCAGTCGAACGAAACAGTACAGCGAATCAGTCTAGCGAATCAGTATAACAATTAGTATTAGCAGCGCAGTATCGCGCAATCTTGTGACGAATATCATCGAGCGAGCAACGCTTGCGATTAACTTCGTATTCTACGTTTTAAAATATCTGTAAATATAGTTAACGTAATCAACTCGTCTCGTTATTAATTTAAGCAACAACGCGTCTCACCGTCCACCACACGTCGAACACTGTAGCTGGCGATACGCTTCTTCCTGTAAATATTTCTAGTGTTGTCTTGCAAGACGAGTATCTTGATGGCTGGGAGCTGTCGGTGTCAGTGCTACGCACAAACTAATTTTCCTTTCAATTTTCTTGAATTCCTCTAATTCGGTATGATGGTAGAAAACACAAGGGAAGAGACAGAGATATGTAACAAACGGTTTCATTTCTCCAAACGAGTCGCAATAAATAACGCCGTATCCATTATTCGCGAAGAAACTGCGAATCTTGGCCGGCATTTACGCGACCGTCCGGTCTCCCCTCCTCCGCCCATCTGCCAGAGTTATCTCCCCCGCAAATATATATTAATGCGAGTGATATATCAGCCGGGCCGCCAGGGACAAAACCTTAAATATTGGATAAGTTGGTCCGCGGTCGGCCCATGGAGACCGAATCTCGCTGATGGATGGCCCGCCGCTGACTGTCATAACAACTTCGATCCTCCGACTTCTTCATGCCTTGTCCGCGAACCATCACGATGTTGGAAAAATCACCAGACGAGTGTGTTATTGAACGTGGAAAGAGATATCGTGATTGGAGCGTCGCGTTTTTATGTCAAAAAATTGACACGTGTATTCTCGTTTCAGCGTCGCCGGAAGGATACAGGCCAGACGTTTCGAATCTTAATTCATTGCGATGCGTATTACACGGCGCTCGTTATTGAATTCCTCCTGATAATTCCGTCCTAAATTATCCGCCAGCGGAGCTGTATGCGTAGGATCCAATGGGGTGAGATTGCGAAATAGGGAGAGAGAGAGGAAAGGATCCTCTAATTTCCTGCGTCTCCACGGACTCGTGGATTATGCAGGGATCGGCAAAGGGTTGATCCTCCGGAGATGCTCGCGCCGACGTGACACTACTTGGCCTCCGTTTAATAGAATATCGTTTTCCCGTGAACAGATAGCGTCGGAAGAACCGGAACGACCCTTCGCCGACTGTGTATTGGCTTGGTGAACCACGGTGAACCATTCGCTTGGAGAAATTGATCGAACGTCGTTTTGTATGTATGAAAGTGATTGACTTCTTTTGAATTCGTTGCATCGGGTGGAAATAATCGATGATAGTTTACACGAATTACATGTTCCCCAGCTTTTACAGTCGCTTAATTAATATGGATCGTGTTATTTTGTAACTTTTTAAAGCGATGCACATTCGATTGCTTTTGTTTTGCCCTTCTTGTTTCGTTGCTATTTCGATGAGCAACAGAAGATAATTCGACAGATGTTTTCTCTGGGCAGGAATTACGAAAGTATTTTGAGCAAGTTGATCGTTGTGGACGTCGTTAATTGCTATCAAATGGAACGTTTTGCTAATTACTAAATTGTAAGCAGTTTCGTTAAAGCAGATTTCCGGTCGTTTACGTTTCGAGGAACTCTCTCTGCGGCAATTTCGTCGCGACAGAAACTTATCGCAAACACATTTCTGAGTATAGATTATAATGCTATAAAACGCACTGTTTATGGAACTTGCTTATCATTTCGTACTTCAAAGACCTTCTATGCGAATTCCTAGATAAGTGTTCTGTCAATTACGCGCGAATACGCAATTATTTGCGGCTCTTCCATAAGATATGACTTGGTCGCTTTGTATGTTAAAAGTTACGATGTTCAATATTACAGAAGGCTTCTACTAGCATAAACGCTTGTACAGATAGCGAGTTTCATATACGTAAGAATGCTTTAGCGTTAAACGTTGCACGATAATATTTGCGAAATAACAGTTCTCGTTAAAGGACTTGGCGAACAAATAAAACAGGGTTTACGGAAAATCACCGTGGTCAAGGGGCAATGGATTAAAGAGTCAAAACATTTGCAGGAGATCAATCTTCTCGATCCAATTTTTAAAACATCTACTTTCTATTCCAAAGTTTACGCTGATATTTAGTTTTTCGACTTTATCTCTCGATGATGATGATGATGATGATGATGATGATAATATATATATTATATATATATTATAAATACATATATGTTAGGCGCGATCGAACGATCGGAAAACACGAGGAATTCGATGGTGGAAAGGGAGCTGCGGTGTCCGGTAACGGAGAAAAAGAATTCGGTGTGCAACGAGCGTTCGTGGAAACGATAACTGGCCAGTCGATGTCACGAGAAAGGGTTATCGTCTAAGACAACCGGCCTATGACATCGATCAGTCTGTGTCACTCGATGAACTCGTTTATCGTTTAACATTAATTATTATTGCCTGCTCGACACTTTTAAACAGCCGCCGCTGCTTGCGATCCACGCAACAACAACCAACGATAACGATAATCCCGCGTGAGTCCTCTGGCAAAAATCGTGCAGGCTTGACACTTATTGTCTGCTCAACTTCAACGTACATTCTATTGTAGTGCATTTTCAATCTATATATTTCTATTATTTTCCTATGATTCTCTCCTTGTTACATTATGTTATTATGCCCGATATATTAATTAATTTTTGTACATATTAGCTCATCAGATTCATTTAAGCGTTTATCAATTCAATTAGCATTTTCTGCAAATCCTTCTTGGAAAAATTACAGTCATCTTGTGTCTATGGATCACAGGTTAAAGGTTGCAACTTTACCATTTCATCTTTTTTTTTTTTTTTTTTTTGTGAATATGCTAGTTCGTCGATAGCCTTACGTCAGTGAACGAACACTCGCGAACGAAGAACTCCGTAAATTTGATCCGTAATAATTCCTCGAATCGACGTTATCACCTGCTAAAGTGGAACAATTTCTCCCAGATGTTTGTCGTTCGACGATATTCGCATCCGTGACGTTAGCCGAAGACGCGATTGTTACTCTCCGCAGATGACCAGTATCGTGGATTTCGTGTTTGCGAGGTTAAATCAGTCACGTTTATCAATGGACTTTTGATAGCAATTTGTTTCACTTTTATGCGACGTTGATAAGTACGAAGTGTTTAATAGATTCTCATAAGAAACAGTTGTCTTTAGTAATGAATGTTATTTATAGCTGGGAATAATGCAGCATTATTTGTTAGGTTCTTTTACCGCTGCAATAGAAACATTATTAGTATATCAAATACTTAATTTGATTAATACAATGCTACTTTTTTCGACAGACCGTAATAAACTGCACGCATACACAACCGCATAGTAATTGACAATCATCATAGTCGATATCCGACTATTAATAATTTGGATGTTCGGAAAAATCCTTCTCGAGAAATGGAACGCAAAGTGCGCACATTTCGTTGCGAGCTATTGTTGATCGCATAATTCTCATTAATACATTTCAAGATAACACATTGAAGATTAGTAATGATACATTATATTAATTGAGTACTTGAAATATTGCAATATTTCACTTCGTTATATTATAAGCCTTAAGGAAACTGATAAATTAGCAGCTTGCGTCTCTTTTATTTTACACGTCATTCTATAGATTCACGCTTCATGCTGTCACTTCATTCACCCTCTTAATTATTCTACGCATCTTCCATTCATGCCGTTCAGAATTTTACACCTAGTTATATTAGCAATATAAACTAGCAAAAAGGAAATAAGTATGCACTGTTCGTTGTAAGTGTCACAACGTAACCTACTTCCACACAACACACTAGCCACACGACTATTGGAATTCTATTTCCAGTGTTCTATACCCAGCTCGAACCAATACCATCGTATCGTGTGTCTTTCTACTTGACGATACACAGCTCTGCAAATTTTTCAAATCCTGGAGAATCTCTCTATACGCCAATTTTACAGACTTTGTAGCTTTAAAGATGAAATTTTTATATTTCTCAACGCTGATTCTAATCTAATCTAATCATCGATACTTGCCTTTTCAGAGTTTTAGAAATCCTATTTATTTAGCTTTCGTCGTTGTTCATACGTAAAACTCAAAATTCTAGAAACAGTAGCTGTATCAAAAACCGATGTTGCATCAAAAATTCGGGAGTAAAGCAATTCCCTGGAGGATCTATCTTTCTTAGAACTGTACGCATCCTGAAAATCTTCCCGAGAACACCGCGAGCAGCCCTCTCGACAAGTCCTCTAGAAAATTGATATCGCTCGTCCGTTTTTTCTTTTTTTTTTTTTTTTTGTCGACGAAACGTTCGAGGAAAGGGATTCTCGTGGACGAGCTGCCGGGATTTTCGTCAGCAACCATTTCCTGGGGGACCTGCACTCTGTCAAGACGAGTTTATCCGCGAAGTGACGGGCCTCGGTGGCAGTCTGTTTACACCATAAAGTTGGTCGCGCGCGATCGAACCGCCGTGTTATATTAGGTGCAGTCAAGTAGGCCGCTGGCAGCTCCGACAGAGAATCAATTTCCTCGTGTTGGTAAAGTTTCCCTCGATATTTCCGAAATTTTCTTTCCAAAATATTGCTATATTTGTTTCTGGGTTATATCTCAAGTAAACGATTCAAGTTAGTTTTACAAAACCTAAGGAAATATTAACGCCGAGAATTCCTATTTCTAGGAAAACCAGATAACCCGCTATCTCCGATTGAAATATCAAGAAATACGATGAATTTTGAATAATAGTAAATTTTTCGTCGGTCAGGGTATCTATCAAACAGTCGAAGAGTTTGCTACATTACATAAATAGATCGCTTTTCACGCAGAAGCCAGTTCTCATGAATGAAACCAATGTGCACTGTGTGTGCACCCATGTCGATGCGGGAAGCGTGCGTGAGCTTAGTTACGCGTCGTTTGCGGGCCTCAGGGGTGTTCACCGTCCAGCAAACTTGTGCTGCTCCAACGAGGGTGCGAGTGTTCTCGTGTTACCAAGGATCACAGCCACAGTTTGAGCAAGGAAGAACAGGAGGCTTAAGCTTGTCGGGGGCTGACCCTTTGGTGACAAAAACTAGGGTGTCTTCTGTACAGTGACTCGTTTGAGAACTGCTGTTATTCCAACACGTTGATGAGTGTTTTTGGTCGGTCGTGTTACGCGATCGTGGATATTATACCAGGTTAGGGTCGAGCCAGACTGTTTCGTGTCAACGATGTCAGATCGTAATTTGTAATGGGTGAATTTTTGAGGTTTAGGGGAAAAGCTGGTCGATGAAAGTGTTGCAATATGATATTTTTAGTGGAAAATTGTTGGAAGACATTTATGAAACGTGTCATCAGTGTTTAAGGAAAATACTTTAATCGTTATCATTTATTAAATTAAAATTAAAAATTAAATTTAAAGAAACTATAACGTATCACATAAATATAGTTTATAAACGATATTACTAACTTAAAATTGTTATCTAAACATGGAATCGGCCGTTCGGCAATTTGACCCGAGCACGAATTATGCGATTTTGTAACACGAAGATTCTATCGGCCGACAAACACATCGTCCGTCTAGTAACCTGTCAGATATCTAAATAATATTGGCGGTAATTCGTTTACGATAATGATCGCGCTGAATACGCTCACTGCCCATTCGGTCGTTCGATCGCGTTAAATTTCATTGATGCGGTTGGCGAGATGGGGAAACTGATAATTAATGATGCCGATGATATCAGGCGTAGTTATTAAAGTAACTTATTGTTTCACTTGGAGTCAGTTAATATGACGTTTATATCCCGGCGCAAAGTGGTAAACCTCTTCGGATGAAAAAGATCGGATCTATGGCGGCACACGAGTATGAACATTTAAGTTACGAAACTATTATTTTACATTTGATAGAATTAAATATCGACGTTAATACTAATCTTAACTCTTCCGTACGCAAAGTTCTATTTCTTTTTTACTTTTTATTACCCTACACCGCCGTGAATCTTTAAGAAACTTCTCGCCAGTTATAAATTTATAATTCAAATCCAAGTCTAATTTAAGTCTTAACACGTTCTTTTTTTTATAATTTCTGATCATGAAACGACCGCGTACGTCAACTTTATCTTTAGTAGTAATCTTCTCTATTTCGAAATCTTCGAGGCAAAATCTACTGGCAGACAGCCAGCGAACTTGCATTCTTTCTTGGCTAGGAGAAGCAGGAAGCTGGATCCTTCGAGATCCACGCTCCTTCCACGCATTCGTCAACGTATTCAGTGACAAAAAACGGTAGAACGTGCCAGGGGCGATGTATTATGGATGAACTCGGACAGAGATTCGTTTGTGCTCGCATTATCATCGCGCATTGGCGTAGACTTCGCTCTAAATCGAAACTGAACAACTCCGCTCTAATATCGTAGATAGCTTACACGAAATCAAACATTTAACGTAAACTTTTGCGAGAAATTAGAACTTGTTGTATCGTCGAAATAAACGCGGCGACTCGCGTAGGATAAATTGATAGGTAGATAGAATCCGCTGTTAGACTTCGCTTAGAACGTACTTGTGGAGGAAAATGTCAGGAATGCTAAGGGTTGCGAAGATACCAGTGGGAGTATAATAGGTTAACCGTTAGGTCATAGTTTAGGTATTTACGACGTAGAATTAATAGGTAACGCTGGTTATCGAACAACCGAGGAAATCATTTTTAAATTACACCGCATAAGAACAAGAATACAGCTTTTCAGAAAATATTCAGAAAAAATATTGCAGAAAATATTCGGAATATGCAATCACGCATAGATTAAGGATAAGTAGTACATTACACTAGGTGAAGATTACGCTCGTGAAAGGGCGCGATACACGCCCAAGACAGTCATAAAGACGAAGGTTGACGAGCATCGTAACGTCGATTGCAGTTAATAACTGTCTAGTAAGCGCGGTACCGTTTCTTTCGAGGCAGAAAGCCGGCAGCAATTAGCAACGCGTTGCGACACGTCGCGCTATGCAACTCTTAACACGCGTCGTTATCACTTTCGCGCACCTATAAATCAATGCGATGGCCGGAAGCCGAGGGATAGCAACGTCGACGAGTCCCGTGGTGAGTTACCACGCGTCGGATAAAACGAGCCAGAATTTATAAAGTTGCACGAACTAAAGTTGCCGTGGTCGAATAATTTAGGATCCTTAGACCTTAAATACTATGAATAGATTCACGGAATTCTATGACAATGCTATAGAGAACGGAAATGTGTAACTCCGAATTAAAAAACCCGTCATATCGAATCACAAATAAAATGAGAAATAAATTCGTCAGAGAATTAGGAAAATCAAGTCGAGTGTCGAGACGACTTACCTAATAGTTCGCGTAAATGCAATGTAAATGCAAAATTTTATATCCTTCGTCGCTTCGCCTCTTTGATTATCTCTGACACAGCCTTAACAACACGAAGCGATCGACCTGGAAACAGGTAATTGACAGTGATTCATCATTTAATAACTCTGTGTGACCAATGATTATTTTTAGAAAATACCTTATTCTAAGTTATGTTAGATCTGTGTCACAATCAATCCTATTAAAGAACATTCAGTACAAGCTTATCTACGCTGTATCTCATCCTTTGAAACCAATAGCAATCTCGGCCAAACTGACTAATCAACCGACATAATCTACTTCCAAACATCCTGATTCTCTATTATAAAACCTTACCACTACGTGTCGTAAAACAATTCTCTATTAATCAATTTCAACGATCAAACTCAATCGCGTTTGTCATTCACGATCAACGCAATCACGCGTTCCAGCCGACAGTACAATGTAATAGTCAGATGTCTCTGGGATCGATCCATCTTGCAGCGATCGTGGAAAGAGGCCCGGACGCCTTCGGAGCGATGCTAATTAGCCAGCAAGAGCTCTGGATCCAATTTGCGGTCGTCTTAGATCGGTCGATTTACCAGCGGATACCAGGAGCGGTGGCACGCAACTCTGGACAGCATGTGCTGCAACCAGATAAGAGAAGTTATCGTTAAAAACACGCCAGCGTGTCCGCTTTCCTCCACCCTCGCCCTCGCCCTCGTCGTGTCGCTTCTTGCGCGCAAGCGGTGCCACTTACGTTTTTACCCGCGCTCGAATCAAAGTCCATCGGCTATTACGCGCAAAAGGACAAGGGTGGCCGTCGACATCCGTAATTTGGTCGCGTTCAGCGCGCGCCGCGTCCGCAAGAAACGGGTCGGACGACTTCTTTCGCGTCCGACGAAAACCTCACGAGCTTGGCCGTTCAGCCTTTTTACGCGACCCTAGAGAGAACCAGTCGTCGAGATACCGACTCGCCGTGTAATAGCGAGCCGCTTGTAGCGTGTAGATCCGATTGAGATCTCGTACGAGCTCTTTAAGATCACCCGAAACCCTCTGGGTAGATCATTTTTTCCTGCCTATTTGTTGAAATTAATAAGCGGGCTTAGTCCAGATTCTTAGTATTTCTGTAGCTGTGGTAGAGTATCGCGAAGTTTGTGATGACATCGGAGAAACATTGAGAAGGTTAGAAACGATTTACTATGTAATTCATTTCGTAGGAAGTTCAACACCTTTCTTCGACGCTGATCGAATTTCCATTACCCACGCTTTGTGCCAAGAAAAAATTTCGTAGCGATCATCATCTTTTCATTATAGTCCGCTAAAGAGAAGGAATTGAAACAATCAGCCGTCTTATCGTCTGATACCATTGAACTCGCGATTTGGTCCTCCTGCCAACCGAAGCGGAACAGTAAACCTGCAAGAAAATATCCGGCAGACGAAAGATTTTTCCTCGCAGAGAAAGGATTCTCGTCTAGACGACGCGGCGAGATAATCGCAATCAGCTAGTCCCACATCGATAAAATCGTTCTGGCTGCATTATTCCGTAACGGGGAAAAATAAAAGCTGCCGCGCGTAATCCGCCTGTAATCCCAAATACGCCGTCCGCCCCGCCAAGGGCGAATTACTTTAGTTCGCAAGTTCCGACCGATAATCACGCGGCCTGCCCCCTCGTTTTTCTCCAGCCCCCTTCCTCTTCCTCTTTCTCTCTAGCTCGTCGACTTGGCGGCGCATAAAAACAGCCGTTCCATAATTGATTTTGTTCTTCGAAAGTTCGCATGCACTCGCCTCGCCGGCGGTGCACGTAGAAGCGGACGTCGGCGCGGCGCGGTAACGCGAAACTTGCCGCGCGCGCTCTCGAGACCGCCTCTCGAACCCGTTAAAAGTTTTGTAACGATCCCTCGCGAAAATTCCCGATCGTGCTCTCTTTCCCTCCTACTCCGACGAGGAAAAAAATTTACGAACAAGCTCGGGTTCCTCCTCGAGCGCGACTTTATCGCGTTCGCTCGTCCTTCGCCTGATGCATGTTTCGTTCGCGTGCGTATGTGTGCAATCGTTGGCATCGAGCGAGATTCACTTTAGCCTTCAGATTTTTTTGTAGATAAGGATAACTAGAGTGGCGTAGGTGGATTGGAAGATTTCTGTTTGCCATTGCAATATTCTCGATTTATTCGTATTGTGTAATTAAGAGGAAAGGTAGCAAGGTCAAGATCATTCGCACTGAAATTACAGCTTCGTACATTCGTAAAAATGTCTGGGAAATCACGAATAAATTCGTGGAACCTCTGTGCGTTCACCGTACTTTTTTTTTTTTTTTTGCTTTTTTTTAAATCCTACGCGTGGAAAAACGCGTTCCGCGGTTGATCCTGTAATTCGCGGACCGCGGATCCCTTAAATAACGAGGTAACGATACTGCTGGCATTAATAACTTCACCGGGTCAAATCCCCGCGCGATTTTACGCGTTTCAATTCGGTCGAGCTCTCTCAAGCTGCTTAACCCCCGACTTTCCTGGATTAACACGCTGTCCGTGTGCCGCTATTTTCCGCGCTCGCATTTTCGAATCCGATAACCGTCCGCCTTCCCGTACCCGTGTTGATTTTCATCGGAACTCTCTCGCCGAGAGTCAAACGATGTACCCGCTTCGCCAACCTTTCCTCGTTTCCTCTTTGATCGATTACATGGATATTAACGCTTCCGATACTTCGACTTTGCATACCTTTTTAGTCGTTCGCTATCCTGTTTAGAGCGTTTTTAACGCTATCCTATTATTATGTTTCTTCGTAGTTAGGACGAAATTAATTATGAGTAGGTAACTTCGAGACAAAGCAAATTCTCTTTCAGATTTTTCTAACTTTCTGCTGTAGTATGTCGATGGAATTAACGATTCCAAATATATCAATGGAAGAGGAGAGGTTTTAATTTAGGCGAATTGCTTCTCGCCAGCCACTACACGTAGAACGAAGTTGACGAGTAAAGATTTCGATTTGAATTTTGACACATCGTTCGAATAAGCATATCGCAGTTCACGGTTGCGCGATGACGCATCCTGCTCGCAATGGCCATTTAAAATGCCCGCAACGATTTCACAGCGTCGAATCCTCGCTACAGCGTAACAAAGTGGACGTTTCATTTCGAAATTCACGCCGGGCCGGACGTCGCTTGATGTATGTTGGCAGACCTGGTAATTATTGTCGAGTATTACGGCAATAAGCGTGCGTAACCGTCATTGGTATTACCATATACTGTTATTTCCAGTCTTCACAGGCGTTTCTAATGATAGCGTTGCTCCGCCTGCCACCCTCTTCCCACCACGTTTCTTCAACTTCCCCCGACGATTTTGTCTCTCCTGTTCCTATGACCCTTCCTTTCTCCCTATGACGATTGTTAACTATGCATGAAACGGTGCTCCACGTCTTGGCAATTTACACGTTCCTTCGATTCTGATTTCCATGAATTTCTCTCTCTCTCTTTCGCCAGCAAAATTTTATTTTTACACGGCGACTATTTATGGAAATTCAGGCCTCCGAAGGATATAAAATAGCGGATTTATGGGAGGAACGAGCAAGGGGATGAACGTGTTTTCAACGTTTATAATAAACGAGAATGACGTACCGAATGTTAGGGGTTGCTAGACGACTACGTACTTCTGTAAGGAATAGTTAACAGGTTTCGTCGCTTGTCGCGTTTGTTGAACGTGAAATTTTGATTGCACACTACGGTGGATCGATCGAAAGAAAAGGGGATCTCTCTTTCATCCGATTGTTCTCAAACAAGAGACTCTTAACGTTATTGCGTGCCAGTTTTCTATAATTAAATACTCAAGCTTGTTTCTTGGAAGGCGTCCGCTAAAACTCTCACATTTTTCAACCCTAAAATCAACAATCAACCACGCCAGACACCTGCTAAACACACGCAATAGCTTTGTACGATTCTCACTTTCCTTTGTTACAAATTGATCCCGAGATACTCGAAGGACTCCCCTCCTCACCCTATTTACTCCGACAGAATTTTTTCTCCGTGCAGAGGACGTCGGCGATCCACGCGACGCAAATTGCCGCAAAACAAGCGCCACGAATTAAACGAGAATTTAGGTACGCGAAGCGTACACTTAACGGACTTAGCGAATCCCTTGCAGAGGGTGAGGAGAAGAGAAAGGGAGAAAGAAAGAGGTGAAGATCACTAGGAGGCGGACAGCGTCGAGGTGGACACGCCACCCCGAAGTAAGACTCGACGGAACGACTCCTCGAGTTCCAGCCGACAGTCCACCGCGTATAAATCATCCTAATAACCGTGCGGTTCCACCTGCGGACTCGCCGAAACGCGCGAGCGCGGCCGTGAGTTCTCGCATTGTAACGGTGGACTTTTTGCCTGCATATAGGGTGTATCGTTGAATACGAACGCTGCCAATTATCATGGTATTTCTTAACCCTCGATCGTCGACGTTGATCGCCATGGAACTCGCGATACTTGCGTCGTATTTGGAATAGATCGTTCCATTTTCATTTGTATCCTTCGTGTTGTAATTTGACGCACGTCATTCGAACGCGAAGATACTTCTTTCCTTATGACAGAAAAGGGAATGATTTTTCACGGCAAATCGAATGGAAGCGAAAGAACTTCCGATTCAAAGGAATCGAATTTTCACATTGATACGCTCGAGCTGTCGTCATCCTTCGAATCGTAGAATCGTTCCCGATACACCCTGTAGATCAGAGAGCGTACGCAGAGGTCCCCGCGTATTTGGTTCGGCCGCGCGAATATCGCATGCATTATTCAAGGACCGCGGAGACTGGTTGCACCGCTCCGCACTGGCGCGAGAGGCTTTGCATAAGCGCTGACGAGGAAAACTGCATCTACGCGGCCGTCCGGCGATTCGGCTTTTCGATTCGTAACCGCCGTTAACCCGATCGGCCCTCGGCGGAGGTGTCGTAATCGCCGTCAGGGGAATTTTCCACCACGCTTTTCGTTCTCGCGCGAAACACGCTCGCAGAGCGTTGTTTGTCCATCCGCGTGATACGGCATACCATTGTTTGAATAGGCCTACCAGGAGGATTTTAATTGGCGCAGAAAACCGCGGTGAAAAGCGCGGATATTAATAGGAAGACGATAATTGTCGAAGTTATTCCATCTTGACGCAACTCGTACAAAGCTAGACGTCTTCCCTAAGACGTTTTCAATAGGACAAGTGAAGCAGAATTTATCGAGAAAAAAGTAAAATAAGCAGAAAAAATAGAGTAACTGTATTGACAAGCTTCGTTGTTCGATCAATCGAGGGCTTAACAATTGTTCGCCGGATGATCGTTTCGCGCAGACTTTAACGAGCTGCAGCTCGCGTCAGGTGCAACGTAGGTGTCGTCTACCTTTTAGCCACAGACCAGCCACGGCTTTGTTAACGCGAACACGGCCCACGCAAACGGCCAGGGATTATTGTCAGGGACGAACAATGCCTATCGGGACGTTGTCTCCTGCTAATCGGGCGTCACCGCGCTAATTATTCTCCGCTAATTGACTCGCGCTCGTCGAAACTGTCATCCGAATGGCAATTGCGCGAAACGATGGCTTTTAGCAAGGTGTAATTGACCGATCTGTGAATCTTTCTTACGATTTGCGAAATTCAGGACTGTGTTTCGGATGATCGATTAGCGTACTGCGGAAAATGATATTTTAAAATAGAAACACAGGACACAAAGAACGTTGATATTCCGAGCAAGCACGACTTTCTCTAACGTGACGCGTTGTCCAGCGATCGTAAAACCTTTACATGCTGGACAATTAAGAGAAGCAACAAAGTATTCGGTTAATATCGCGACGGAGACAAGATTCGTAAATTGCCGGCCGGAAGGGTTAGAAGCCCCATTAAAAGAAAACGGCTGGCCAGGGACGCGAGGCTTCACTTCCGAACGTTGAGCAGGTCGCGTATATACACGCGGCACATTATTCCAGGGGAATGTATCATGACGGCTATTATCGTTAACATGTAAATGCCGTTGGTCTAATGGTGTCTTAATTGAGTCGACCATTAGACCCTCGTGTAACTGGCGTACATAGTGGCCAGGGCGGTATTAAGATATTAGAAGCGTTCGCATAATAAAGGTATTAAGAGACCAGGCCCGGGGTTCGTAACGGGACGCGGTCTTGTTTGATTTTTCACTCATTCTACTCTCTTCGTTTTCTTTCGTGTAGATTGGACAGAACAATTAAAAATTTTGCCAAGCGAAAGTTATCGCGACTGACATTACGATGGAGATCGGAAGTACCAAGAGTTTCTGGCACTATCGATACAAAATTAATTTCGAGACAAGGACGTAGCAATTGGTTCTTGTAAAATTCATAAAGTGCGAGAGAAATGCCTTGGACGATTTTCGAAAGAAACCTCATTCCAAACTAAACGTCGTTCCATGTAGGCACAGAGTATTCCCACGCAGGAGCGGCGCGAGATTGCTTTTCCATCGAGCACGACGTCTTTCCGTGGGCGATCTCGTGGATCACGGTATCGTGGCATTAGCCGTTCGATTCGGGATCCGCGAACAGTCACGCAAGAAGCAACCGCATAAAAAAAGGATCAACGTATGGGGGGGTTAGAGAAGGAGGAAGGAGCGGAGGATCTCCTGGTAGCGGTCGGCTGATAGAGCCATAAATAGGGCCATAGCTCATTGATCCGCGTAATCGCATGCATTACAGCCGCTCTCCGGCGGCGATCCGCTCGCGGTTTTCGCTTTTCGAGCTGCCGGCACGGTGCCGTGTCTGTATTATTATGCCGACGAACGAGAATCAACGGGCATCCCCCGCCGCAGCAGCCGCCGCCCCGCTCGATTTTCAAACCGATCCACCGCCGCCACTCGATCGCCAGCGATAAAAGCGCGTTCCCTCGATTTACGCGGACCATGGTAAACCAGCGCGTATTGTGACATTGATGAATGGTAAATAGTCGCGCCGACAGTTAATCGCGCCGGAGGGTGGTTTTGAATCGGCTGGGGTTGTGAAATTGCGCGCTAGATAGGAAGCGAGACCTTCGTTTCTTTTTATCCGGAATATGTTGGATCTCGTTTGCCCCCGCAGAATACGAGGTTTGTTTATACGAGGTTTATTTATGGATTACAAAGAGGAAGGATTTCAGGTTCCATGTGCAATACTAAAATAAAACAATTACATTCATCTGTTCGTTGCACACATATAGAATTTCAGATGGAACCAGCCCACTTTGACCCTATCGCACTGTCAGAGTTGTTACTTACGTATGCCTAAGATAGAATATCAATAGAATATGTAGTAGCCCGTCAGAACCTGAAGAATCGAGAGACAAAAACGTGACGAACCCATATTGGCGAGGGATCATCGCCGGAATATCGATGACCAAAGGTACAGACGTAAAAAAAGCATCGAAACAGCGGAACATCGCGTTCCCGAAGAAAAGCTGAAAAGTGAGCAGAGGCTGGCAGGGGTTGAAGAGGGGGAGGCGGCGCACGGCGTCCCGCGGGGGCGGCGGCTTTGACCCGGTAATGGCGTGCCGAGAAGAATGGGAAATGTCACCAGGGGGCGCGGACCTTCTACGGGTCGAGCGAGGTTCGCCTTCTTTTTGTTCGGGCCGACGACTGCGCAACACGCTCGAGCCACATGGGGTTGGATCATTCTCGTGGCGTCATTAGTCGTACCGTCGACGTGACCGCATACTTCAGCCGATGGAAACGGCCTCCACTTCCACTTCTGACTCTCCGACCACGGTTTCACGCTTTCTTCTCTTCGCTCCTCTTTCTCCTCCTTTGTCTTGCGAAACCACTCCGCGAAAGGGGATCGAGTTGTCACCTGGTCGGTTCCGCCGTTGCTCTCCGCTCCGACGGAGTAATTACGACGCGCGCGCGTGCTGAAAGGCGACCGTTTTTTCGTCGGCGACCAGCTGCCGAGCGTGCCTGGTTTTTAGCGAGCCATTATCGAGGCGCGATCCCGATTGTTCGCCGGTTCTGCCCCTTCCGCCAAGCGGATCGTTTTTGTCCTGTTCTCGCTTTTGTTCGCCGCGACGGAAGTCGCTTTTAATTGCCGTCGCAAAGGTTACTCGCGACACGGGTTTCGCGTGGACTCCGAGCGTTTGAATTAATTGAATTTCCAGACGAGCGTTAACGAAAGGGTTGGTAAACGTCGTGTAACGACCAAGAAGATGAGAGTGTGCCGATACGAGAGGCGATAAAGGAAAGGCGATACGCAGATTTTTTTGCGTTGCATTTGCATAATTTTTGTGCCGACACTTGCGGTTGGAGCTTGGAGATACGCGAGCAAACCGTTGATGGCTATTTTATGCAAACGTGGAGAAGATAGATAGTTGAAAATGAACATTGGGGTCTCGTTTGGAGGGACGTTATATGAAAAGCCATAATTACATCGGATCGCCACTGTTTGCTTTCGAAAAAGGCGAGACAAAACAACACGTAGAATTACTGTTCAACTCTATCACTAACTTCATAGTTACTAACTAATATTTTTACATGTGTGAAACTCGGGACTAAATCGACTCTCCTAATCTTCCCATCATTCGCTCCAACGATCTTCGGTCGATCAAGCTCTCGAACCTCTATGAACTCGCATCTCCGATCCACGACATTAATCATACTTCACCGAAATCCATCGACGATCCCCGGAACATCCTTTTCCGAGCAAAGAATAACGAGGCACCGTATCCTCGTAGGAAATCGAAAAAAGGAGACCGCGTTGAATAGATTTCGAGAAAGAGAGATCCATATTTCTTTTTAACACCGCTGCTTCGGTGAAACGTACACGTGTTTGACGAACCGAGGACAAAAGGGTCGAACCGGTAGACGTAACCACGTTCGGGCAGCCGGGGTTATCAAGGTTACCTTTGGTCACCAGAGGCAGGTAGGTAGGTCTGGTAGAGATCGGTAGGTGTGGGAAGGTTGGCCCGTGCCGAAAGGGGAACGGCATGCTCGCGGAGATCCCTATCTTTTTCGTAGCACGCGCCCGCTACGCGATTACACGGATTCCCGGCAGTCGAAGAAAAGAAACGCGCGCGCGCGCGCGAGCTCCTGGAATGGCGCCATGCCGATCGACCATGCGATGGACGCTCGCCAGATGCTTAGGGTTTTAGGAGCAGTTGCTTCGTTTCAGGGTTTGGTCGTAGACCATGGACCATCTTCTCGTCAAGATAACTCGATTACACTTAGCTATCTGTACATACCTAGTTATTTAACTATATTATTATAACTATATTATTCAACTATCTATAATTAGCTTAAAACCTAGATAGATCAGTTACACATTCGGTCGCAATTTCAAATTATTACATCGTAGGAGATGTCTGACTCCGATTACGTGGACTGTTTGTCCCCTACGAGTTCGTAGAAACGGAGTTCCACTGTAATTCGAGTTCATGCGAAACGAATTCACGTTCACATAAATGGATTCAGTCGTCAGAAGAACATTCAAGCGGGCGATAGTTTTACAGAAATAAACGCTGTTCGTATGTTCTACTGTACAGACACCTTTTAGTCTATGAAAAAGCCAACGCACCGAAAGAAACCTCCATCTTCCCATCGACGACATGGAGCGTCAACGGACCATCTTCTTTCCGAGGCAAGCAGCGATGTCTCGCGTGATGGACTGGCGGTTGATCGTGGCGGACTCTATATCAGGAGCAAAAAGGCCGCTGTCCCTCGTCCAACCGAAAGCGGTCGCAGATTAAAAGTAAAAGATGCGGTCGGCAGAACGAGAGAGAAGAAACAATGGACCCCTCTTCTCGGCAGATAGAAGGTGGACCTCTCTAAAAGCCAATCAAAGGAATGACAGTCCGCTGCCCGCCTCGTAACCTTCAAAAGGGCTGGCTAAAGGCCGCCGCCGGATTGGGCACTCTCTGCTACTCCATATTGATGAGTGACCGGTCCGCTATAGCTCCGAAACAATTGCAGCGCCTTCGCTGCTGTATCGGACCGATCTCGTCAAGATTTCAATGATCGCCCCCCTTAGTTTCGTTATTTTGTGGCTCCTCGAAACGTTAACTCCGTGGGAAATGGAGAAGCTGATATCTCGTTTAAGACACTTTAAAAAATTTCACTTAACTTTATACGTGACTTACAAATCCATAAACGTCGACAGCTGGCTACACATAATTTTTTAATGCACTTATACATACATATACGTAGTTGTACGTACTCTTCTACCTACGGATACTCGCATCATCTAACAAGTAAATTTGTCGATTTTTCGCATTGAGAATAATCCAGTTAATCGGTGAACCATTACACTGACCTGTGCCAAACGTGTTCCTAGAAAATAGGAATCTCGCCACATCAGCAGCAGACACGCACCTACTTCTCCCGTTAATGATAACCGATAGAACGTGCCGCACAAAAAGCGTACAAACATGATCTACCGAAATCTCGGTGAGAAGGATCACGCGACGACAAGTATCGCCGGCAGATTTTTACAGTGTCGGCCGGATCAAGGGCAAGGGTCGCGGTCAGAGGTTCAACATTCGTCGGAGATGACGACGTTCGTGCAAAGGACAGGCAAAAAGCCGGGATCCTTGGCTTGTCTGATGCGGGACACGTGCGTTGACACTACCGTCGTTGTTCGCGAAACGCTGCCGTTCCACGATGGAAGGGAACTATCTCTGGCCTCGAGTTTATCGGCTGGGGTTATCCGAGAAGACACAACTAACAACGTGTCATTCGATCTGCGTCAACTGTCGTCGTTTATCGTTTTAATGGCTCTCTAATTAGCGTCCCCGCGCTTTATTGACCGCTTCCGTCCTTCTCTCTCCTTGCGATCGCCGTCGTTCTTGCTGCCTACGATTTGCTGGTTGACGTTTATGGTGTACATGGGTGGTGGATGCGGAGACGAGAAGAGCGAAGTGACTCGTGACTGGTTCGATCGGTTCGCGTAGACATGTTTTTCGTAATTTTGGAGATTTCTCGAACGTTTGTGCAGCTGAAATTGATTGGAATTGTTTAATCCATTCGGGCACGCAGCTGGCTGGTAAACTGGGTAAGGATGATAAGTCGAATAATACACAAGTGTCAGTCAGCTTCTATGCGTTTCAATTAAGAAAACTACTAGAAGCGTAGAAGTGTAACTTTTCAAGCATGCTACCTACAGCTGCACGTAATTATTCCTTCGTTTGAATTTTTAACCACTGTAGACAGCACCATTTTCTACAAAACTGGATCGTTTAAAAATGAAGACGTCGAAGAACAGTGCATGTATCCTGTTACGTATCAAACGATTAACTAACCTTACCGGTTCGAGATTACGTTGTCGCTGGTTTAGCGAAAACGAGGAAAATCCTTTTCCTTCCTGCAATGTTTCTGGTAAAGATAAAAGTGGAAACTCTACTGACGCATCTTTTTACCACGAACTGCTGGCGATTAATCCTCGGAAGTTGTCCTTCCGTGTCGTTCTTTACATTTGCTATCGTTCGATACATTTTAAAGGTCCTATTATCGTTGACAAGTATCCGACGATGGTTATCTTCGAACGTTATCCGTGAAAATTTAAGAAAGAAGAAAACAAAGATTCTCAAGCGTTCAGCGCGAGTGATCGAATATTCGTACGATCACTCGCAGCTCAGCCGACATTAAAACAAACTCGATAGCGCGCGGTCGGAACGCGGGTTCACACCCGAGCCGAGGCGAGTGTTAAATTTTCTGACGCGGAAGGCTGTCACGTTCGAAACTCGCCCATTTCTTGGTCAGCGTGTGCGCGCAACAGGCATAACGAAAAAAGACGAGTGTTTGGAGGGGCGAGGCGGGAGAGGCCGAGAAACAACAGGTTACCGTGGTACCAGAAGCGTTCCGTCTCGGCTCGGAGGAGGCGTAGCCATTCCAGCCGCATAACTCTTGGGCACAGAGGGCAATCTCTTAGCCCGACAATGCGTCGGTGATTGTGGAACAGGACCAGTCGTCCCGGTATACTCGGCTCGAGGTGAAAAGAGAGAAGCAACGACAGAACCGAAGAGGAACGCGTAGAAAAGGATCAAAAGCAACAAGAGCATCGAGTAAACGAAGAAGAAGATGAGGAGGAAGGAGAAGAGGGGAAGAAGGAGGACGAAGAATAATAAGAAGAAGTAGGAGGAGTAAGACGCGAGCAAGGAGGCGACCCGAGATAAAAAAAAAAGCAAGAGGGAACGAAAGGCAGATAGGAGCCAGGTGAGATCACCGGGATGACGGATACCCGGTTTCACCCCGTAGAAGTCACAACAATGTTTGTTAGCCGGCGTTAGGCCGGCACGCAGCCAGCCTTTCCATCACGTTTCCTGGTTAGACTAATGGCCGGCACGTCGTGAGGTCCTGCGGGATGACTGGCTGTACGGTATACTGAAAACAGCGCATTTGTTAGGTCGAGTTCTCGCGGGATTATTACGAGCGGGGCCATAGGAGGAGGGCATAGACGGTGGTGAGGACCGCGCACGGTATAGACGAGCCGCGCCGGGGACGGACCGAAAGCCCTGGCGACGAAACAAAAGAACAGGGAAGACCGATGCTCGGGGATAAATCAAGACTAACCAGCCGAGCGCAGCCTTTAATTCATGCGCGTGGGATGCGCTGCGGCGCCGCTCGCCCGCAAGGATACTCTTCCGCGCGCCCTTTCGACCGGCCCTCGCCAAGATTCGACGGTTACCACGGGGACCGAGAGAGGGAGGTTTCGGTTGTCCCGTGAGGAATGGATCCTACCGAGGCACGAACGTTCGCACCTCTTCTTTTCCTTGTACCACGTGTATTACGCAGCTTCCGCTGAGAAAACCTTTCCACCACGTTCGTCCATTCGACGATGACGTATAGTTGCGAGGATGGACGCGAAAGAAACAACGTGGATCGTGTGCTTCTGCATTTTCAGATGACATCGTATTACGTGGATGAGAGGGAAGACCAAAGTTGCGTCCTTCGAAGATTGCTGCTCTTGTGGAAAACTGACAGTCGGTCTATACTCGACTTTGTAATCTTTTTGCTAGATTTCAGGCAACGTACGAAAAGGTTAAATAGTCGTCAAAATTAGTAATTCTTGTCTATCAGCGAATCTGATATAGCTATTTTAAGATCAATATTTTAATGGGAAATTATTGTGAAATTAGTCTACGTATATCAATACGGTGTAACGCAATTAATCACTAACGAGAAGTATCGCGATTCAACCTTCTAGAATATGTTATTTATTTGACAGCAGGAACATTAATCATTCGGTAAACATTCTCGATAATTCATTCGAACACAAGTTTTTCCAGTTTTCGACGAATACAAAAGGCATTGGATCGCTTCCGTTCGAATCGAAAGCAGGTACTTCCACTGCACGAAACGCAATTACGAATCGAATAAACCTACAAACTGCACAGGATTTCGACCGGATCAATCGACTGCTCGATCGAACATGTCCGATATCATTGAGAGCTTGAAGGGGCACGATGCTAAGTAACGGTGGCCGTGCGGCCGGTAGCAATTTATTCATTGCGCCCGCTAACTGGCCGAGCATTGAAAACCTGCCACGGTAATCTGCATTCATTTGAATAAATAACCGATCAATAACCAATAATAAGTTCGCCAATCCCTAGTTTGTCATCTTGCCGATTCCGGCGGGCTCTCTGATAAACCGATTCCGTGCACCTGGTCTGCGTGGAGAACCATCGCGTTCCATTTTATCGCCCGTGCGGACGTCTATGCGATCTAGGTCACCGATTCAGCTGTTTCGAATACTAATGATCGTTTATCGCGGACTACGCATTGCAAATGCTAGAAACGTTTTGTTTAAACGATCAAATTATTCGCTTTCTCCGCATAGGATTTATAGTTTAATGATTTGAATATAAAATAATGAAAAATTATGCAAATAGCTATAATTTATCTAGCGTTTTCTGTATGGAAAATGATAAATTACCGTAAAAGTATTATACGCGATTAGGTATATCTAGTGACCTAATGCTATTCGGTACAGAATTCTGTTCCGGACGTGTGTCCCGCACAATGTCGCAAACTCTCATCGTGGTAGCAATTACGCCATCAAAGCAACCCCCAAAGTGATGGGCAAACGATGAAAGGGCGGAGAAGTAAACAGACGAGGAGCAACAAAAGTGCAAGTGGGAATGTTCCCGCGTAAAAGATACTCTCTCTGGGCGGTGCGGTTCCTCGGCGAGCTTTTCGGCGAGAAAGAACGTGCGAACGTCTCGTCAACCTCGTCGTACTCAATCTCACTTGCAAATGCGGTTCCTGGGGTCTGAGGCCGCGTGTGTGGTAGCGCCTTCCATCGGTGAAGAAGAAGTGAGCCAGCTTAAGAAGAAGAAGAAGAAGAAGAAGAAAAAGCACAAGAAGAAGGAGAGTAGAAAAAGAAAAAGGAAGAAGATGCAGGGGTTGAGGGAGGGGTCCAGCAAGCCAATTTGTGACTGACGAGGCGATTGGTAATAAGCAACGGAGGGACTCAAATTGCTTGAGTTTTTCTGCGGTCGTTCATTGGGTGTTGTCGTCGAGGTAGCCCACGAGACTCTCCCAGGGTCCGTACCGGCGGAATCGAGAAGCAAAGGAAAGAGTAATAGAACCTCCGAGAGCACGAACGAAGATACCGAGGAATCGAGACGAGATGGATATTCGATTTTACGTGCTGGGATTTGGGTGGTTCGGTTACGGAGAGGTAACCAAGGTGAAACTCGAGAGAAGATGAGCAACATCGTTGACGAATAGTTTGTTTAAATTCCTGCTGTCACATTTCGATTTCAGCATCGTGCTCTAATTTCTAAATTTATCTTCTTGCATCATGTTTGTCGCAACGTATCTCAGCAGTATTTTTATTCAGATAAATAACAAACTTCCTTGTTATTCGTTCTACAACGGATAGATGAGAATAACAAGGAAGACACGTCGATATACGCGTGAAGTGTATTAAAAACGCGACAACAACACCCTCAAAAACTTACTCCAATTCTCCAAATCTAAACTCATCCATCCTACGCTGGAATCTACCACGCCTCGTCGAAACGCCAAACCGAATCGCATCCCTCGAAAACCAGCCCTCCCTCCTACGTTAGCCCGTAATTGGTGATCGAAGTACCCGAACAAGAAAGACAAAGAGAGAACTCCGACTGCTGGCATCTCTTCGGGCACACGTACAAACGCACACGCTCGGCAAGATACGAAAAAACAAAAGAGAAGGGGACCGTGAACGGCGGGAAACGGGGAATCGGAACGACGATCCGGGACGATCCCATTAACCGGGGCCCATATTCTCTCCATCGAGAGGTCCGGGACACGGGGATGAGGGAAGGGCACAGGTGCCCGCCCTTCCGTGTGTGTCTCTGTGGTCCTGGTCGGGCCGCTTCTGCTGCAGCTCTTCGTCGTGAACAGGCCTCGTAGAGAAGAGAACGGTGGGTGAAGAGGGGACAGAGAGATAGGGGGCCTCCTCGGTCCCTATATTTTAAGCAGCCCCGAACGTGTTGCAATCATCTCGAGACAATGGCCCACCGATCGGTCCGCCTCGCAAAAAGACCGGGGCCCGATAATAGCCGCGACGCATCGTCCACCACGCTTCGGGCGATTCCCCACCTCCGTTCTTCTTCGTTCTGCGCGCTCCCCGACTCTTCTTCCTCCCCCTCGGCTGTCTTTTCTCTCATTTTTCTTTCCCCCGGCAAATTCCTGCCATTCGTTCGCTGGCGACGCGTCGTTCGACTACGTTTTTCGGAGTTGGGGTGTCGAAGCGAGTTTCCGGAAATTTGCCTCGGCTGATGGAAGGGGTGGCTCGTCTATCCTCTTCCATCACGCGTTCTAACAGCGGACGTATCGCTTGTTACAATTTTCCTGGATGTGCATATTTGTCTCTTATTTGCACGCGGCTTTGCGCGGTTAATCGTGGACGTTCGAACGATGTTTGTTAAAATTTAGCTCCTGGCGTATGTCGTCAGTTGATCGATTCGACTTAGACACGGATCAACTTGTTCGGCGATGATACTTTCTTCGTAGACACATTCGCGATAGGGTGGATCGAGATCGGTGATCGGATGCCGTTAATTTGAGCGCGATGATGCGCGTGGGATCGTGGCAATTACGCAAGCCAGACGGCCGCTCGTTCAATTTGCCTTGATTTTCGACGGCTATCAGCTGAACGACGCGTGAAACTAGGAATACTTTTCGGTATAGCCGACAGCGATCGCATTGTCTGTCAGCGTAGCTGAACTCTTCTCGAAAGTCGCCGAATCGGGTGCTCGCTTGTAATTAATGATTCGCTTTCCTATTGAAAGAACGATCGCTGGAACTGCATAAGATTGAACTCGTGTTTCAGGGGCACAACTCGCTCGTCCTTTTAAATATGACAAGTGAAATTTTCGAACAAATGAGAAAACAGCAGCAACAAACACAAGTTGACTCGGTCCAATTACCAAGGGTGACGATTTATAAATTCTCCATCCAAATCCCAAAGTGAATTAATATCCTCGATATTTTCCAATCGATGCTCATTCTACTCGCCGTTACTTTTCTCAAAAGCATCCTCGGCAATGTTTCTTCAATTGTATCCCTCCCCTCCCATCGTTCTCCAAAGTCCCTCTGTCCACGACGGGTCGTAAAATGATAAAACGTCCGCGACGCCCGCTCGCCACGAGAAAAGAAGAGGAGGAGAAGCAAAGAAGAAAAAAGAAGGAGTAAAGAAGAGAAGAAGGAACGCACGGCCCTGTTCTTGGAAGCTAGGGGGCTAATTGGTCCGCAGGACGAGACAGGACCATAAACTGTCGCCTGCAATCAAGGATGCGCGACTCTAGCCCGCGGGTGGACCCGTCCTTGCTCGCAACGCGACCAAACCGACGAACGAACGAGAGAACGGTCCCAGGTTTTATAAGGACCCCCCCGGCCTCCGGGCGCTTCGCCGCGGATGGCCCCAGAGACGGCCCTGGGACCGTGTACGAATTTACATTTAGAAAATATAATGAAGCAGCGTGAAGCGACCATTAGTCGTTCGGAGATGACAGACGATTTCGGACCCCCGCAGCTCCTCCCCCTCGGCCTGCGCGCGGGCCCCGCTCCCGACACCAGCCAATGAAACAAAGACCGCGCGCCCGGGGAACCGGGTCCCCTTAATGACACCGGGTCCAGTGGTTTTCATTAAGCTCGGCCTAGACCGCGTTCAATTATGAAACACGTGAGCGTATACCAAGCTTTTTTGCTCGATCATCGTTTGGTCATCGCGGAACTTCGTTCGGGACAGGTCTCGATTCTTTGGAGTAGTTGAGTAACTTCGTTTGTTCCTCATGTTTTGTTCCTGTGAAACGATTAGGAATTACAATAGTTAAGGGTTATTAAGGGTTCTTTGAGATTATTAGGGTTACTTACTTTGCAGCAGTAAGAGGACATTTTCAACGTTCAGATCGCTTTTGTTCGACGAGAATGGAAGGTATAAGCTTCGTACCGGAAATTAGCAATTAGATAACGAGTTAATGATACGCGAAGGTAGTAGAAAATATATTAGACACATAGATTTGGATTTCTAATGATAATAATGGACTCTGGAAAAGACGTGATCATGGCGTGGAGGATATTTGGAGTCGTGGCTTTTTTTCGAATATATCGTATAATTTCAATTCGAAAGTAATTATTCGAAAGATGAAGTGGACGACGACCGGAGGTATTTAGAGATTCATATATTCAAATGACTTTATTACTCTGTCAAGCATCAAATGGTTTAAGAGCTGTTGATAGCGACAAGTTATTCAGCTGGCCATTAAATGTTATTAAGTGAATATGCGATAGGATAAGTGGTTTAGTTCGCAAAATACGCATGACTAATGGACCTCGTTACTTCATACGCGATCATTCGCCCGTGTTCGTTCGCCGTTTTTCTGATTTAATGGTTCGAGGTGGTGCTGGCGAACGAGCTTCGTAGAGAATTTAGAGCAGCTGCATTTTTGTTATCCAGAAGTCGTCGCGACGTGATGAATTAAGATGCAGCTTGGATCGGCAGACAATTTTTCACCAACGATTCATTTCTCGAGTCTTTCGTGAATCTATTCGTGACGTTAATCCACTGTATCAATATTGTTATACGCATACACTCACACGTTAATACATTTGGAAGATATCTCGAACATTTCGCAATAAGAATTTTTAAATGCCCGATACTTCAAAGCATATCGAACGCTTATCTTCAAATTTTCGGAGTAGAACAGCAATTTAACTTTGCAATACGTAAAAAGGAAGAGACCGTTCAGGGTCCCACGGAGCCAGTCCGCGAGCGGTAATTAAAGCTGTCCCGTCGACAAAATCGCTCCAGTTCGATTTCTGCTCGGTCGTCGTAAATCAACCGGACAGTAAAGGTCAGCTCGGCCTCAGAGACGTCGTGGCCGATCTTTCGAACCGAAGGATCGCCTAGAGCGCGAATCGATTTCGGGAGAAGGTCTTGGTTGCGGGACGGGGGCATCTGCGGCAATTAGTCGCGTTGGTTTTTATACTATCGATTGCCGGTCACGGTAAATTAGTTGTAAACGTATCTATCTACGTATTGTAAATTATCTAGTACGTCGTACGAAGAAGTAAAGTACCAAAAAAGTTAACGCAGCCTACTCTTAGTACGACTCAATTATAAACACGTCTGTTTTCAATTAATCTTTTCCTACGTTCGTATACAAATATAGGAAATTCTTCACATTTTTAGCAATTTTTACATGCCAGATTAATGTACAGGCGAATAAACAGTTCGTAGAAATCTCTAGTGGCTGAGAATCCGTTTAAAACCGACCGTTCCTCCCTTCTCATACGAGAGGCTCTCTTATACTGTCGTCCACTACAAAGAAAGGAGCAAATGATAATCACGAGTTCCTGTCACTCGTTGGACCTCGCCAAGAACGCCACGATACGCCAGAGACTATCCATTTCTAGCCTATAGAAAGACAGACGATGTTGGGAGAGAAGCATCAGGGAACCGGGAGGCGTGTTCTCTGATTATTATAATTATTCCGATGCTGGCGCGGTCCTGGGACCGTAATTAACGCAACCGCGGGCTCGGGACATTTTGACAGATCCGAATTCTTGGTAATGATAAAAAATAGCCGTGGTCACGGGAACGGAGTGGCCAGAGAGAAAGAGAAGAGTCAGATAGTTCTCAATTACCCTGGCCGAGGCAACGGCGCTGGCGGAATTCACGGGGCAAGAAAACAATTCGCGCGGAATTTGGTCCGGACTGATATACCTGAACCACGAATGGATCTAGTCCCGGGCCAGGTTGTCTGGCTAGCAATTAACCGGTTCGTCTCTACCGGCGTCATCCCCTTGGATCGTTTGGCCGCGCGTTAAAGAGGTGTCGTCTAATGATCTAGAAAATAACTCGGGAACGGTGAACGGTGATCTAAGCCGGTTGACGGGTTTCACGAAGGAATTTTTCGACCGCGGTGAATGTTACGGGGGGTGTCGATTATCACACGGTGCTTGAGAGTCTAAGGTCCAAGGAACGTCATTAACTTTCTTGCGTAATGAAACGTCTTGTGTAATGAGTTGCATGTACTTAAACTTCGAACGTAAGCTTTTTTTCTTCCAAGATCTCCGTAGATATAAAACACGAAACGTGATAAGAAATATGTCAAGACGACGAACAAGGAAAGAAACACACGAAAAGAAGCGTAGAGGTGCGCGTTCGTGTATGTGAAAGTGTAGAAGATAATGGATGTTGGTAAAGAACATCCAACGCTGTCTGCTTGCAGCAGTTTGTCGAATAACACAGAATCATTGAGACAATCGGCCTATTTTTTAGGATATACGAAGACACGTTTCACCGCGTATGTTCTATCCTCTACATCTTCAGCTTCTTCAAAAATCCTCTACGAACCTAGTCAAATCAATACGATTGCCGATTGTACGCAAGGAATCCTTCGATCTTTCTCTCTTTCTCTTCAGGAAACATCGAGCGAGAAGCTCGGATCTCTCGGTATCTGTTTACGAGCATTTGTCGTCGCGTTATTAGAAAAAAAAGTATGCTCGTCCGATAGCATGTGAACGCTATTTGCGACAATCGATGTGACAGCTCGTTAAATTAAGGAGACATTGACGTAATCGCGTGACACGGATTGACATCCTCGGGACGGACCTTCCATAGAATGTTATTATAATTATCGTTCGTTTGATAAACGGCACGGTACTCGTTCACGCGGTTCGTCCTTATCGTTGGCGGTGCGGCGATCGGTCGACGGGTCAGCACTTTCGGCAAATTAAACAAACATAAAGATGAGATAGAATGCGTGCTACCCCCGTGTAGAGACCAGCAGGGACCCAATGACCCTCGGCTGGACATCGGCGAACGGAGCAGTAGAACGAAACGAACCGATCGTCGAGCGCCAATAACGAACGGCGATCCGATAATTAAATCGGAGAGTTATTCTCGTCACGCGTCCGCGCAATTATAATTAAGGATTTATTAGCGTCGGCTGCCGCCTCACCAACCCCCATCTCCGTGTCCCCAGGCTGCGCCACAACGCAACGTAGAACCGCCTCCTCGGCTTCTAACGACTAACAGGTCGAAAACTCCTTAAAGACCAGGGCATCGTTTAGTCTCGTCTCTCTGTCGGACGGTCGTTCGTACGGCTGGGTTTGTCTTGCTTTAATGGTAGAAGAGGGCCTTTTCGGACGAGAGACTTCTACCCCTCCTTGGTCGCCCAAGGGAGAACAAATTAAAAACTGTCCCAGTGGCCGTAAATAAAACGTTCGTCGGCATTCCGCCCATCTCCGTGTTGTATACGCTTTTGTAGAAGGCCTCTAGACACGCATCTACGCGATCTCTATACCGGGTCGTGTTCGAATTGGATACTCGTTCGTGGATATTCGAAAGGACTACAGATCGGTTGATGCGGTTTTGCGGCTTGTTACGAATGGATTGCCATAGGCGAGAGAGAAATATCGTCGTTACGCGTAGATGGTTTGCGATGGTAACGTAATGATACCATAGTAGGATACAATAGTTTAAAATCAGGTGGATTTATGGAAGGTTAATGAATCGGTATCAGAGAATCGTGACAATAAATCTAAGACATGTGCGACTGATCAAAGTCGTATCCAGCTTATTATCAGTTTTACGAGCTTGCACGACACGAATACCGTTACCACGTTAATTGGAACACTCTTCGGCAATTTGGCGATCGATCGTCTAACGTTTAATTGCACGAGGCGTTCACGATGCACGAGACATTTAATAATACCATAACGACAGAAGTTCGATAGAAGGAATCGGGACGCGACTGCTACCTGATAAATTCTATCGCTAGATACATTTATCGGAAGCACGAAAGAAAGTATTAATTGTGTTCGGAGGAAAAGATACGAGAATCGTGGCATTTGCTCGTATTTACGAGCAAGAACCATTTTCCAGAGAGACAGTCGATGGCACCGTGATTAATGGCACCGATAGTCGGACTATCGAACTCAGATAATCGAGACGCGTTTATACCGTCACACGCGCGATCACTGCTCGCCCTCGATTCTTCCAAAACCACCATCGAAGCTGTTTCTCTTCTCGCGGAATATATTTGCGGATGCGTGGAATTTTTATTTCCTCGTCGATACGTTCTTTTCCATCTAGTAATTTAATTCTTCTTAGAAAAACTTGATAACGCGGCAATTTACAAATCACTGGACAATGAAGACTTCAGCGTGACTGGAAACTTTCAGCAGTCACGATATTTTAATCATCTGAAATTGATAGTATGTAGTGCCATATTAGTACTTTTAAAATACCATGTTTTCAATCGTTTCTATCGGAGATATTTAAAAGTTTGAAGAAGATTAGAAGGGAGGTTGAGAGATTAACGGAGTTTGATGCTCTTGAATAAGCGATATGGGCGACAGATACGTCGATGATACAACCAATTTTAGGATAAACTACTAATTAAAATTCGCAGCTGTCAGAAATCGTCGTTCTCGTGATTTGTAATCGTTTATATAATTTTGTATTAATTTAGTCATTGTATCTATTACGATGAACTTTCATCTGCTTAGTGATATTTACGTACTAATGGATATATTAGGTTAAGTAAAAAGTTCTGAGCGTTTTTCGCTAGATGTCTTTAGTGAGCCATATCTCACGATGTGCACATCGCATCGAGTCATAGTATACACCGATTTCAAGGTGATATTACGCATCAAAAAGGTTCTTTGTCAGTTTTGTGTTCGGTGAAGCCAGTTGTGTGTTACAGCGTTCGAAAATGGAGATAAAAAAAGAGAAAATTCGATACATTCTTCAGTACCACTACGACCAAGGTGAAAAGGCGGAGCAGGCGGCCAAAAAAATTTGTGCTGTTTATGGACCCAGTACAGTATCGAATGCAACAGCAAAGCGGTGGTTCCAACGATTCCGTTCTGGTAATATGGACGTCGAAGATGAGGCACGCTCTGGTAGGCCAATCGTCGAAAATGTGGATAAAATCATGGAAATCGTCGAGTCGGACCGGCATGTGAGCACTTATTCCATTGCCCAGGAACTGAAGATTAGCCAGAAAACCGTTTGGAACCATTTGCATAAGGCTGGTCTCAAGAAGAAGCTCGACGTATGGGTGCCACATGAATTGACGCAAAAGAACCTTTTGGACCGAATTGATGCCTGCGATTCTTTGTTGAGACGTAACGAAATCGACCCATTTTTGAAGCGGATGGTGACTGGCGATGAAAAATGGGTCACATACGAGAACAACAGCCGAAAAAGATCGTGGTCCAATCGCGGTGGGCCGGCCCAAACGATCGCCAAGCGTGGATTAACGGCCAAGAAGGTTTTATTGTGTGTTTGGTGGGATTGGAAGGGAATCATCCATTATGAGCTGCTCCCATCGGGGCAAACACTTAATTCGGACCTCTATTGTCAACAACTGACCAGACTGAAGCAGGCGATCGACCAGAAGCGGCCAGAATTGGCCAATAGGAAAGGTGTTGTGTTCCATCAAGACAACGCCAGGCCGCACACATCTTTAACGACGCGTCAGAAGCTCCGAGAGCTTGGCTGGGAGGTTCTATCGCATCCGCCGTACAGTCCAGACCTGGCACCAAGCGATTATCACCTTTTTAAGTTTTTGCAAAATTTTCTTGATGGTACAAAACTGGCCTCAAGAGAGGCTTGTGAAAATGAGCTGGTCAAGTTTTTTACCAATAGGGACGAGGACTTCTTCAACCGCGGAATTATGAAATTGCCTTCAAAATGGACAAAAGTAATCGAACAAAACGGCGCATATTTAATCTAAATCGAATAATCTTGACTATGTTAATTTCATCGTCGAAATAAAGCGAAAAAGCGCTCAGAACTTTTTACTTCACCTAATAATTCAATAAATGATATCTCCTCTTATCTTTGTCGCAACTTTCTGTGTGACATCTCGCGAACCCGGTGTTATCCACTCGACTCGTTAGCCGAGATACCTAATTTATAACTGAATCTGTTACATAATAAAGTACGTACCTACTTGAACTTTTAAAAATACAACAAGATATATTTTCTACACTCTTGAAGATAAAAAAAGATACTACTACTCCATTAGCAACACGATTTCCAAGCTTAAGTATCTGAAATATTTAGTTCTACAAATGTTATATATGTGTAAGTTATATAAACGAAGTAGTTCCAATAGTTAACCAGAAGATCGTCCCTCGCACATCAAAATTACAAAACCATGCACTGTCTTACGTCACTCGTCTTAGGCGTCGAACAAATTATGCGGTCAATTTCGAGTCGTTACATCGACGTCTTCATTATTCCTCGAGCGGAATGTTTTCAACACCCGTTAGATAGTTGGCCTGTCCACGTTGTATTTTAGGGGAAGGATGAGATACTGGGTCCTGGCGCCGCGCGGTTCAAAATAATGACACGGGGCCCTGGCCGCGGTCCCATCGGGGGAACTTTTAATTACAAACTGATGACCAAGCCAAACCTAAAAATATTGTCTTCGACCCGGTTGTATCCTTGAGACAGAGGGAAAGAAAGAGAGAGAGAGAAAGAGAGAGACGGATGGGTGAATATATTAACGCAAAGATCGATTGGTGCGTTCCCGTCGTGGTCAAGTGCGACCCATTATTTATTTAAGGCCCGCATTTTCGCGCCGCGTCGCCAAATCGCTTTTATATTTATTAGCTGACGCGATTTACATCGCACCGACATAATTAAAGGATCAACGCATTCGAGTGACTTGAAGCACTCGCAACGTGTCATTTTAACCGCTGCGTTAGCTTGCGATTTTCGTTCGAGATGAGAGAAATTGATGGTTGTAATCTGGTCGATTCGCAATTTTTATCCGAAGTTAGAAAAATCGAAACAAAGAAACGTTTCGCTTCTTTTAAGCGATTACAGCTTTTTTTTTAACGAAATTGAGTACTATCTTTATCGAGAAATGATATCGAAGATTCGTACGAATATAAAAGAAATTGTTTACAAACATAGATTTAATAACGCATAATATAACGATAAAATAGAAGAAACAGCGAAAAATGATATTCCACGAAGCGATATTTAATCTATTTAGATCATCCAACTACGTATAATTGCAACGTTTACGCCCTTGTAATTATCAGTTAATTCTACAACAGAATTTCCAATTAGAGTTCTTCAGTCGGTACCTTCTTCAACGAAATAACACTTATCTTCGTCTAAATCGAACGATTTCTTTCGAAGAAAATTAACTTATTCACTTGCACACCCAGCAAGGTTTAATAAAGTCGAAGCTGGGCGGACCAACAAGAGAATCACGTGCCAGAAACGCGGCAAACACGGCAATTTGCCGAAATTTTGTTCCCCACGACAGAGGGGTCAGCGAATAAACAAGAAACAACCGAGCACAATGTATTAGGTCCATGGTGGATCGCAACAGAGAGGGAGGGAAGAGCTCGCGTGAGATATTCCTCTCGCATGGTACCCTATAATTAAAAGCGAACAACGTATCTGTCATATCTGCCAGACTCGTTCGAGCCACTCTAGTTCCATCCTCCGCTTTCACCGTTTTTTTTTCTCCATTTTTTTTCTCTCTTCTCGCTTCACATTTTTACTTCGGGCCCGTCGTTCTGCTCGCTGGAGAAAATTGCTAGAAATCCGGCCAGATAAAGGTCTGTAATTTCTTTCTCGCGTCTCAGACCGGTGACCCGAAATTGCTTCGAATCTCATGCGTTTCTGAGCAAGCGAACACGCACCGCGTAACGCACGGCTTTGGCTCTTGCGCTGCACTTTCTTCTATTTGATATTCCAATTGATTCTTCCCGCGAAGTAAATTCGAAAGATCATTCGGTCTTGTCCTCTTCGCACTTTCTCTTCTGCAAACCTCGATAAACCAACGTCTCACATTAGAATCGTACTTCGCCGTTCTCCGCGACCATGTTCATTTGCATACTATGGCACAACGATAGAATCGCCTTCTCTAAATCGTGCATGCACGCGGCCATCCCTCGATGCTGATCGTCGACGATCGTTGATGGAGGAGGAAGTGGAAAGACGATTTCGTGACGAATCGACATCGCGCGTTCATTCACGCAGGTGCGAAGAACGCGTAATCCGCGGTGATTTCTCGTGGGCGGATTGCACTCACCGTTCAGGGGTGTGAGAACGGTACCAAGGGGTCTCCTTCTCTCTCTCTCTCTCTCTCTCTCTCTCTCTAATTTCCGCTTCAACCAATTCCAACTTTGGTGGAGGC
This sequence comes from Bombus bifarius, assembly GCF_011952205.1. Classification (NCBI taxonomy): domain Eukaryota; kingdom Metazoa; phylum Arthropoda; class Insecta; order Hymenoptera; family Apidae; genus Bombus; species Bombus bifarius. The sequence goes on along the minus strand of NW_022884897.1, from coordinate 24,954 downwards.
AAGCAAGCCGCGTATAACGTAACTTCTGGCCGGGGCAATCTGACTCGAAATCACCGTTCGCTGAATTATCTCTGCCGGTAACTGCGTGCCGTTCCCGGATTGCAGCAATTACCCTGGCCTGGGTAATTATCGAGGAGAAGGACTCGAGTGTTGTTTAATCTGTGATCTGCTGGCCGGGCTTCTTCGATTACGTCAGAGAGCCCCGAAGGAAGGGAGGCGAGCAGAATCAGCCTGGAGGGGGGCCATTCGGTGTCTTTAGCTCGCCTCCGGGTTTCTACTTCAGCCACGATCTTTCTTTCTTCCTTCAAAGGCCTCTTCGTTTTCCCTTCTCGCCGATTCTTAATTGTTCGAAACCGTTTCGCGTCGCTGGATCGGGTGAAACTGGGTTCGAAGTTCGAAGCGACGTTGCTTTTGTTATTTAAATATGAACAGAATTGGAAACGATTCTGGTAATTATTGGGATTTGTGAAATAGCGAGGATTTTAATTTGGAAAATGTAATTGAGATCTTTCGTTAGATCGCCATTGTTATTTTATTTTATTTTATTCTATTTTGCAAAACATCTTAACACTTCTCGACAAGGGGCTGTCGATTCTTCGATAAGGAAGAATCGTGAGCTGGTGAAACTCGAAGACTCGTATTTCAAATCAAAACTGTCGAAACAGCTAGGACCGGCTTGGAATTGGCGCAACTTCTTCCTATCCGCACTGCACCGGCGATTGCCCAAGCTCGAGTTACTGCCCCGCTTCGTTTTATTAAGCAGATATCCCGAACCTTTAAAGGTTACGCTTTATCCCGTCATATCTATTGGCCCGAACTCGTTTTTCCTCGCTCCCGGCTTTTTTTCTACTTCCAATTTCGTCCTGTGCAGCAATCTCGTCTTCAACGAATCACGAGTCGACGCGAAATCCTCGCTGAAGAAATTATGCTTTGACATGACAAATTGAGGTCGTAACGTTGAAATAGAAAAAAACATTCGAGTTGCAAAAGACAAACGATACTTTAACCGTTTTTCCTGATCGACTTGCGCTTTCTTGATTTTATGAAGTCGCGATTTGTCGTTGAATAAATAGACCATAGCTGAAACAAAAAATGCAACTGATGATCTATGGCCAGCAGCCGATCGCGGCTACCTCGCGTGCCGAGCTGACGCTCGCACGGTCTGCGATTACGCAATTAACATTCGCTTTAATTACCTCTCCGCAAAGCTTAACGGCTAGGCAACGGGTCCGCCCGTTGCCCCGGTCACCGGCGGCGGCTCGTTCCTCTCGCGGAACTGCCCCTTCTCGTGTTGCTTCTCGTTAGTCGGATAACACCTGGCTAGCTTCGTGCTCGTTTATTTGGATTAGCCACAATTGCACGAGGGAATAGTCAAGATGACTCTCTACCTACCTAAAAGCATAGTGGAATCGAGGCAGTGTTGCTTTAAAATGACAAGTTCCATCTTGCTCTGCTGCATTGTTTAAAAATAATTCCCTTTCTGAAATTCTTCAGAGGAAGAACCTTCTGATACACTTTTATCTACGTTTAAGCATTTATAGACCGAAATAATGAAATAAGAACAGCTGTTACTCTATTTTGACACGTGTTCCTATATTTAACGATCCGCGAGAATATGAATTTATCCTTAAAAGTATATGAATTTTCTACATATGCAAAGCAATTTTCGTTGACCAATGATTCTAATAGCAGATACGAATACATTTGCTATCCCATTTACATTGTCCGGGGACTCAGCGCAGCTGGCCATCGCTCGGCCTAACCCTATCAGAAAGCCACGGAGAATCCTCATGTCCCGGAGGACTGTCTTCAACATCCCAGTCATATCCGCGTTCCACGAGGAGAAGGATGCGCAGAGACCCGAGTAATCTCGTTCACGGTTGTAATACCGGCTGCGTTTCTACGTATTCTCGAGCCACGTCCTTATGGAGATCGGAGGCGTACGCCCTAGGAGCATTAGGGCTTGGACGTCGCCGCGGTCGATCCTAGGCGGAGGACAAGAAAGAGAGAAAAACGGGAATGGAAGGCTGGATACGAGGTGAAAATAAAAGGATCGTGAAATGGGGTGGCGGGGTAGAGAAAGGGGCACGAGAAACGCGGACGAACAGCGCGTACAACGTCGGACCAGTGGAAGAGGTGGTGGTACGTCGGGCACGGGAACGGGGAACGAGAAGAGAAGAGAGAAGAGGCCGGGAGCTATGCGTGCTCCGCCCCGCCCACGCTTTCAGAGACCCACGACTCAACTTGTCCACCTTCTTCTCAGCGTACAGCCACCCACAAGAGTGTGTCTGATGCACCGTGCCACCCTGCGCCCTGATGGAATCTGGCAGGATGCGAATCTTCTTTCTCCGCTTCGAGAGCAGAGAAAAACTTCAGAATACGGAAGATCGAGCGGAGGAGAATCTAACCCTTGGCCGCTCTTATTTCGACGAAGGGTTGAGTTTTTGGGATTCTTGCACAGGATTGTTGCGCACGAGATCGGATAAGAGTGACGTTAGGAGTAGAATCATGTGGATAGTCTGTTGGCTAGTTTGACTATCTTAAATGGAATTGAAGATACAATTAGTTCATATAGAATTACGCTATTATGTCACAAATTGGAGCCAAAATTTAAGAAATTGCAAGTATCGTTGGCGTGTTGAAGTTTATTAACGTTAGCGATGTTATCTCAAGGCAACTACAAACCGTTTCGATTCCATTAAACTTTCACGATAAAATACACATATTAAACAACCATCAGGAAGAACCGTTTCCAGAGAATGTCCATAGTTGGTGGGTTTCCGTCTCGCAGGTGGCGAGGTCCCTTTTGGTGCAGACCGTACTGGCAGGGTCCAAGAGCCGCAGGCGCCATCTTCTGGAACGCTTATCCCGGTGTATCCGTGCAAGCAGGTCTTCTCCCGTGTCTCTCTCTCGCATTACCATAGCCTGACCGACGAAGAACGGCGCGCCCTCCTCCGCGTTCGCCTTCCCCTCGGCTGGCCATTATTCTAATAATTCCTCCACGGTAGTTTTCTTTTGCCTTTTGCGGGCTATTTAGATTAATCTCGCCGGTTTCCAACTCGCTGCCGTACGCTGACTGTCCCGTTACGAACCGCCCTTGGGGTCATCGCGTGAAACGCGAAAAAACACTACCGACGCTTGCGAAACCAATTACGATGCTTCTAGCTCGAAAATTATCGCTATCTCGCGAAATACGAGCCATTTAAAGCAAATCAATTTAGATTCCGATATTTTGTTTCTAAGGAAACGATATATTCGACACAGACCGAATGTCGTCAGGAACGTGCGCGTCATTCCACCATCGTTCTTCGCGTCGAGAGTTACAATACACATTTATAAAACAAAGATCTCGAGTGAAGAACGAAGCGGTCAATCACGCAACGCCCCCGGTTCTCCAACGAAACGACAAAGGCGTACCGGAGCCGTGCAAATATCGAGACGGTTAATCGCGTCTGCGGTGAGGGTGGCTGGTGTTGGTGTTTGGAAACACTGCTGAAACATTGTGCAAACTGGAAGCGAGCAACGGGTCGAGCATTGTCTACGCGGAGACAAAACCGGCGCTCGACCTTTTCTATGGCTGAATGGACCGACGAAACGAGAGAGAAGCGAAAAGAACCGCGGCGAGAAGCCTTTGTCTTTTAATCGTCGCCAGCCCCAACACCGAAGGGGACGCCGCGTGGTCGAGGGTAGCTCGCAGTCGCCTGACAAATGGCTACCGGCTCTCTCTCTCTCTCTCTCTCTCTCTCTCTGCGTTCTCCCTTTGCACCGCCGCAATTCAGCCGATTTTCAATGCCCGGTTTTATTCGTTTCGAGAAATCGACCTGCCGTCCCTTCGATCATAGAACCGAGTCGGGACGCTCTTTCCCAGTCAGGACGATGAATTATCTTCTATCGCGTAGTCTTCTTTCGTTTAGTCTTGCGAGGGTGGGACTAACAGGGTGAGGAATTTGTTCTGGACGTTAGCTAGGGTTTTCTCCTTTGGTCTTTAATGATAGTTTGGGTGGTAGGTCCGATACGTGTGCTTCCATTATCGAGAAAAGCGTATCGTGTGCTGTGGTTTCTAGAAATTGGTTTCAAACTATTCCTGAAACTAACCCTGCGACATCGAAGGATATAACGACAAAGAGGAGAGAAAGCCGTTAATCGAAGCGGTCGACCAGTGAAGATACGAACCCTGTACCTGTGGTCGTAATAAAGTATTCCGATGCTGTTTCACGAGAACTCGCGTGTAGCATCACCAACAGGAGAAATCGTGCCACTATCCCCCGATCAAATAGGCGGTGGGTCTCGTGGATGGTTGTCACGCGGCCGCAAAACGAGTCGCCACGCCGCGCCGGGTCGGAAAACGATTTATATAGATCGTCGCCGCGGGGGTCGTATTGTCTCTAAGCGGGGTAAAGCCATGCCGCCGACCTTGCCTCCCTCCGACCCGCTTTTTCGCCCGGTACCACCCATATTCCGAGAGACGTATACGCCGATCAGCTTTCAGAATTCGTGTTGGACGCCGCGGGTGGCCGGCCCGCGATCCTAATAATTACCGCACCGGGAACGAGGTCTTCATCGTAACACACGCCGCTCTCGTTCGCCTTCACCATCTTCCGTGCTGTTCTTCCTCTTACGTCGTAGAATGGGACCACGAAGTTGCGAAATCCTTCGGTCGATTTACTTTAGAATGGTCGCGGGGGCGTGAGACGAGGATGCGTTGGAAACACAGGCGGTTGGTTGACTTTGATTTACAAAGATATTCTGTAATACGTGTTAATTAATAACGTTATGCAAAGCGCACAAGACCAAGAAGTCATGTCCGTTGTTAATTCCTATTAAGAGATAGTTCGAAGAAGAAAGAATGGACTTTAAGAAAATCGATTGAACTTTTATACATCTGCGCAGAATCTCAAAAAATAATACTCCCAACTCCTCGTAATCGAAACATCAACGACACGAGGTATCCCAGATTCGTAACTTCAAACTTTTCTCTTCGGTTCCACCTACGCTCTCGTATATTCCAGAAACCCGGCATCGACGGTTTACAAAAAACCCTGCAACCACGAGAAACTTCAAACAAGCGTTCCAGGTGGCATTTACACGCTGTCGATCGACCGTGTATACCGCATCGACTCGTCGCCATCGTGTATAAAACTGTCCGCGGCGAGCGTTTCTTCCGTCTTCACAGCTTCCTCGCTTCCTGCCTAACGGAAAAGATGTTCGTATGATCGAACAACGGTGCGTTGGAATAATCGTTTCGAAACTCTCTATGATTAGATTATAGTTAAACGCGCTAGCAGCGAGTCTTCTCTCCCTCTCTCTCTCTCTCTCTCTTTCTCCAATGTTTACGTTATATCGTCTCATAGAACGGACGCACAGCACCCTCAACATCTATTTCTGTGTCATCGGTAAGTACACAAACTCACGGCTACGGTGCACGATGAGCCGGGAGGGGCTCGAAAAAACAAATTACGAATGATTCTTGACGGGAGGCTCGATTCGAGACGCCCGCCCTCGAAAGTGGATATTTCCGAGAGGCCGGACGCTATCGCCTCTCCTCGTCTTTCTTTTACCGATACATAGTGGCCAAAGGAAGGGCGATAGGTGGCGCGGTAAGCGCGCATTCCCTTCAGCGGCACCTCTCGAGGACTCTATTTCCGTGTCATTGATATTACAATGCTGGAGAGCGCGGACCAAGGGAACACGAGCTGAGAACACGAATTATAATGACACTCGACTGGCAGCCGGCCTCCTCGGAGGCAAACACGCTGTCTCCGGCCAGTTCGTGCATAAATTTATCGGCTTTCGGAGCTGTCTCGACGAATAAGACGAGGATAGGGTGAGCATTCCAAGGAGGAAATTGGAGTTTGTTTTTGGGGATAGATCGATGGCAAAGGAACTTGTGTTTCGAATCGAAGTTTTTATTTGCTTTGCAAGTTGTAAGAATAAAGATTTACACGTGCAGTCACTAGGTGGTGACTTACGAAGCTTACGTTGTAGCGTGTTATCAAAATGTTGCCTGATATCTTCCTGTAACAGTTATTCCAGTATGTTCACAGATGTCGAAAGATGTAAATTTCTTGTAGGATTTGGATGCACGATGTATTATATGGAACGAGCATACAAAAACATTCTTAGAACAGAGATAAAACCAGTCGATTAAACTAACTCATCGCGCCATTGAGGTTGCACGCGAGTGACATCAGACCAGAGCCACAGATCGGTAGAGAACAGGCGAAGCACGAGTCATTCTATCCCAGCAAATGCAACGAACGTCACACACACGAGGTCGAAAGACGTGGATCTCGTGGGCCGGTTTACACGCGGCGTCTCGTAATCCTGTGCAGCGCGAAGATCTCTCCTCGAGGACTCCTCGGAACGAGAATGTTTACATTGGACCGCATTGGTGGCAGCTCGGTTGAACCGCTTCCATCGCGGACACAAAGAACGTTTTATAGTCTGGCGACCCCGGCGATGGACGTAGAAATTCCACCCTCGTCACGGCGTGTCGCGGCCGGCGACAAAACACCACAAAGCCAGCCTTGTTAATTACAGCCGGCGTAACCGGCTCCATCTGCATCCGCCGCCGCCTTCGTCGTTTTCCGAATCCGACGAAAAAAACCGGCTCATTGAACGAACGTCGCGATCCTATCGTCGGTACGACGGTATAAAGTAACTGGAATCGAAACACTGTTAAACAACGTCGTGGTAACTGTTCGTTCGTCGTTCGATTTCCGATGTGTTTTGACTTGCCATTACTTAGCTTGCTAGATGGTTATGCGTTTATGGGAGGTTGAAGGTGTAAAGGCCTGCAAATATACTCGTGATATTCTCTTCATATTTCTTCAAGTAAAATATATAAATTCGATAAGAAGATTTCTCGTTGGTAATTTGTAGTAATTTGTTTGCAACGATAATGACGAGTCATTCTGTTAGTGCTGTTTCTGTGGTGTTCTGTACGAGTCTAGAGATCCAACGTTTGGTCGTTATCGTTCTAAATGTCAGCACGAATTTTTCATAAACTATGCTCTTATCGAGGAAACGAAGCGAAGTGATTTATGGTATATACATATACAGAACATTGCGAAATATATTTTACAATAAACTATGAAGAGTCTCGTACGATGAGTTACTTGTTACACTATTGGATCGGATATTACGTGTCATCTGCACTAAATTTACTTCGAAGAAGTAAACAGCAGGAGGAGACGATCTTACGTAACGATCGAATTTTAAAACGAATGTCACATCTACGTACGTGCCCGGATGAATATTTAAGAACATTCACTTAACGAATATCTTTCGTTTAAAAAAGCAACCTAACGAATCTCTTTATCTATGGAATAGTTTTAAAAGGCGAAAAGCTGGCAAATTCCTGGGTATCGATCGTCGATCGACGAACTCTCAGTCCGGAGCACGCGGTCGTTTATTCCGGGACGGCGATCGTCGGCTCGGGCTTGTTTATACTGGGTGAGACAGAAATACAAGAGTGTCGCTGGGACGCGAAACATCTGTCGCGGGGACCGTGCAGGCGTCGGCCTGGTCACGCCGCGACTATTTTCGCTTCGCGCCGCGCGATTACGCGACTGACAGTCAGTGACAACCGCTTTCTCGCTCGATTTTCTCATAGGTAACCAAGTTGACAGCGTCCAGAGACACTTCCTTGAAGTCGGTCGCCGCTCTCGACCACCCATGTCTATCTCTGTGTCGACTGTCGCTCGAAATGCCACGTCGAAATACACTTCGTGCGTATTGAAAATGATGTTTAATATTCCGTGGATCGTATTGTTGCGTTCATCAAATTTCGCGTTCTGTGATGTTGTCAAGAAGTGGCAAGACGAGTTCTTTCACTTAGATCTTTGCACTTAATATTAGACTAGAGTTGACACGTCGATGAAATGAAATTTATAACTTTGTCATATAATTAAAAAGTATACTACATTGATATTAAGAAGGCGTAACGCAACTTCACATTTTGTCATTTCTATCCTTCTAAATTGGAGATTATTTATAATTTCGTTGGTGGTGGGGAAAATGGCCTTGAACAGCCAATTGATTTCGGATGAACACTAGCTGCCGCTTATGCCACCTAACTCCATTAGCCCGTAATCTTCGTATGTACATACTCGGCTATTAAATAGCGAGAAAATTGCTTCGGTTCTTGTGTTAGTCATTAAATCAGTAATGCCGCATAGGAATGCAGCACTGCGAAATAAAACATGCGCATAGTGATAAATGGTACTCTTAGAAAACTACTAGCAGGAAGTGAGTATTTCAGTGGAGTGAACTCAATGAGGAATGAACTCAACGACGATGGTGTACGGGTGGTCATCGGAGAACAGTGTTATTATAGCTGTAAAATAAACGTAACCGACGTTCTTGAAATATGTGTGAACATTCTTTTAATCGCGTTTTATCACGTTAAATTGTTTTTAACGAATCACGTAGTTAAATCGTTTTAACGTTTGTTTCGTTCCGCACGATGTTTCTACACTTTCGCTTTATCGCCATTAAAGAATATTGCTCGAATATCTTAATTCCACGGAAGTACATAATCTTCGAAATTACTTGAAACCTGCCTACTAGCGTTTCGAATAACCCGATACGTTTTAGTTTCGCATTACCAGCATCCTCTTCGACTAAACTCTAATTCCAAAAATCCTCGCAGGCTAAAATTAAGTTCCAATCATTGGTTACGTTGGCAAATCGAGAACCGACGACTACCACGTAGCTCTAAGTACGTAAAAATAAGCGAGTCGAAGCAACAACTCATTCCAGCACCCAATTGCTCATCCAGCTCCCTGATGCGCTTGCATAAACGAACAATAATTCCCAGCTACCGATCACTACTGTATCATTCAATTTCCATACATGCGTTCTCAGCTCGTTTTACATAGCCTGCAGCGTGTCTACCGCGTTCCGCGGTTTCCGTCCTGCAGCAGGGCCGATATTAAATTCCGCTTTCGTTTTCGGAGGTAGAAAGATCAGCAGGAGGCGGGTTCAAGGCCTCGCCGGAGAAAACGGCAGCTGTCTCGACGGACGCGTAATACCTGTTTGCCGTACGATTCGAACGTGACCAGGGGTGGTGTTTCGATTTATTAAAAAGGCGGGTATCGCGTAATCGCGAGCGTGCCCGACACGAATCTTCCTTGACACGAAACTTTGTCGTCCTCGTGGTGGACTGGCTGTACACGACAAAACCTGTCGTTAGGCAAAATGTCGCCTGGCGGGCTTGCGTGCAGGAATGTAACGCGAACCGGCCATTACGCGACGCGGTGTCACCCGGAGCTCGGTAATTTCGTCGAAAGCCCAACGCTACGCGATGCTTTGAGACGTCGCAAAAACCATGGGTCTTGCATTCTTGCCATTTCCGACGATTTTGCCCGTGCACCGTTCTTCGTGCTACGGCTTTCCTTTTTCTTTCTTTTTCTTCTCCTGTGGTACGGGGTTTCTGCTGGAGGTGAGCACGTCGCGTCGCCGCTAAATTATTTCGTTCCACTTTTCAACCGGTGGCCGACCCATGCACGAGAGACGAGCGTTTACCGCGATCGCTGTAGCTACAGTTTTATTCATCTCTTCAGAAGAGTAGAAAATGATCTTCCTTAACGAAAACACGAATTAACGTGTTTCGAACGAAGCGGTTGGTTTAAACAGATGGCCAGACAAGTAAAGAGGAACTATAGAAGATAAAAGAAAAACTGGAAACAAGAGCTCGAGGTTCTTCGTTTCCACGTGTCGCATTTCCATTGTCGCAAATTAACCGTCCAACCTGTTTAAGATCCACTCGTAGTGTCCTCGAAACGAACGAAAAAAGAAGAAGTCTATGAAATTGCGTCATGAACGTTTTCTAGTTTGTACCATCTATATCCGGCACTGTCTTTGTTCCCAATTGAACAATGGTCGCAAGGCGTTTCCTCTTACCTCTTGCTTTTTCGTTCGACGTAGACGGTCGTTCCGACGATTGACAGCGTGTGCACGCGAATCCACACGCCTATCTAGGCTCCGCAGAACATATGTTACGCGAGAAGTTAAATTGTGGCAGAGGGGGTCGATAAAACGGAGGATAAATCGGGATTCTCCTGAACACGCTAATTACCTTCGGACAAGATACGAACGAGATAGACAATCAGCGTATTCCTTCTTGTTTAATTTTTGGAATAGTTGGAGGACTTTTCTTACGTGGCGCTTACGCAACAGTGTCACTTCATCGCTGTTTTTCCACTGCTATAAAATAGCGTTCTGCGTTCACCGTTGTAAAGATTTCAGAATATCTGCTCAAGCCGTGAAAACGAATCGCGACACAGATCAAAGCTGTAACTTAATCATGCAACTTTTACGATACTCGATAGAATGTTGCCTTTAAAAGTTCAAATACGCGACTAACTCAAAATTCACAAAATCTGACCTTATACCGGTACGATTTTCAATTCGACAATCGAAAGCAAGAAAAAGCTCAACTTACGAAGCATGCACTGGCTGCTCCAGGACGAAAACGCGTTGAGAACGTCGACGGTTTCGCGACAAAGCGCGACGTTCCGTCCCGTTGCGAATCACCTTCGATCCAGCCGAACTATCTCGGATATCTGGAGCTAGTCCCCCGTAACGGAGGATCCGGTCGAAGAACGGACGAAAGAAACGCAAAGAAGCAGAAGAAGGGACCTCGACTCCGATCCCGACAGAAGGACCTTGGCGAAGAAGCAGAGTAGCAGGCGGTGAAATAAGAACTCGGAATCCAATCGATACAAATTGGGAATGCGATGACGATGCGCGTTTTCACGGGTCGAACAGGGCCAGTCCAGCCCGGAAAAATAACGAAAGCCGCAATTATCGGCTCGTTTTGCCGATTTGTGGCCAGCGTGTTGGTCATTAGGATCGCGGCGGAAACAATGGCACCCAGGGTGTCAGAAATAATACAAATAACCGGGCCGGTGAAAGTGCTGTTTAACCCGTAATTTCCTTTCGTGGCGAACACGTTGGAGGGCGGGGCACGGTCGCACCTTCGATATTCTTCCTCCGTGCTTCGCCACCCCCTCGTGCGTCTTCTCTGTTTCTTTGTTACTCGCTGCACAGGTTCGAAGGAAAAGAAAGGAAGGTTGAACGAAGAAGAGAAGCGGGTGGATCGGGTGAGATGCGGTTTCCTACGATGGTAGAGTCATCATCGTGCATTGTTTTTGCGTGGAAAGTTCGTTGTCATCGCGTGGAAAAAGGTACCGGCGTGACCATCCGTCCCGGAGGAAATCGACGTTGTTTTGTCGAGTTTGGCGCGAAGGCTCGAGAGCCGTTCGAGATCTGATCGTTGATTTGGGGACACGGTTTTTGTCGACGAAGGGAGAGTTGAATGCTACTCGTGGAATCGGGCCGTGGGAGACTCACGGGACGCTGCATGGTTTGTTCAATTTAATTTTGCGGTTAGTTAATTGCGAATGGCGGAGTTTGGCAAAGAAAGGTACGCTGTTGGTTTTTCAGTATAAATCGAGGAGAGGTTCGAGGTTACCGATGGAGTCGATTCGTCGGTTTCTTGATTGGATATTTTACCCGCAACGTGATACATATTTTCTACGTGTGCTATAACTTTATTTCGGTCCTATATCAGAAATATCTTCTAACTCGTTGTTACGCGCGTTTTATTTGTTCCACAACGGTTTATTCCTTCCGTTTTGGCGAAACGATTACGCAAAATGGTAAATCGACGTATGTCGCAATCGAGGGACCAAGGACTTGGGTTTGGCGTTCGCCTTGGTCCTGCGGATCCAGAATTCAGGTAAAGATGCCAAGTTGGGACACAATACGCCTCCCAGCAGGCAAGTTATTATTATCGGCTCGCCATTGTCCGACTGTCAACAATTAGTTTAGATGATGCTTCAACATCCTGTCGAACAATGCCATGTGAACTGCGCGTCTCGCTCCGGGCTTCCTGGAGAATGTAATCGTTCGGGGAATCGTATCCCTCCCTTATCCCTTCCTGTCCTTCGCTTTTCAAGTTTCGGACAGATTTGCGCAACTTTCGCGTGCGAGTGACTGACGACGTTAACATTAGCGTAGGAACCTATTCTGGGACTTTCGAATCACATTAACCATAACTTGTCAAAATGGTAATTTACTACAGCTGTGAATCTCTTACAATTTAGATACTATGATTTTTTATGTAACGAACATAGAATATCGTGAACTCTGCGCCATTATCCATTCAATAAACGAAAACCTTCCCATTCAGAAGGATCTCTAAAACCGCGCAAACAGCGTGTCAGAAAAGATCACCTCGAGAAGGTTCCCCACGCGAAACTCAACTCCCGGCGAAAGCTGAAGAGAGCACCCAATCTGTAGGGCCTAGAGCGAACGACAAAAGACCAGGGAACGGGGAGGACGAGGGTCCTGGGGCGGTTGCATCGGCCCGATGGCAGGCGGCTCGCAAGGATGATACAAAATATTAATATCGCGCGCGTTTCCCTCATAACTCACGGGCCGGTGAACGCGTTACGCACGCTTGACGGCGTCTATATCCCGAGGGATGACGGCGTGGGGCCCCGGGATAAGCAGGATGCCGGGACAGAGGGCTTGACTGGCTTTCGAGAGTCCGGGGGTCGCAGGGGGCGCGTGTCTTTGTGCTTTTAAAGGCTCAAGGAGCCATTGTGGCGTCGACGAATCTCGCGTGCGTTCTCGAGAAGCCGAACGTCCGCGTTGGAAAAGCCTCCCCGCGGCCCCCGCGACCATTATGCGCCGACATAACTCGTCAAAAATATTGTGATTGGTCGGCCATTGAACGCGACGTTACCTGGCCGTGTGTCCGCGAGTGAAAAAAGCGTCCCGACAATGGGGACAGACAGAGCGTGCACGAAGCTCCGTGAAACTAGGCCGTTCTTTCCTTTTATTTTTTCCGCCTCACCCCGCCTCAGCCAGGTACTGGCGGAACCGGAGGACTAGCAGGGTCTCTGTGGGTTAAAGAATATCATATTTTCTCGGTCGATGCGCAACGTGTCTCTGGAATTCCATATGACGCATGGACAAAGAGACCGGCGGAATATGGATCGGAAAAGTCTTGAGGATGATGGAGTTCGACGCGAGGAAACCTCGCAACCTAGGTATTAGGGGGTGCGCGTTTTTGGCGGCCTAGTTTCATTTTGAGTACCATCGCTGCCTCTCCGGCATTCCAGACTAATGCACGCGAATTTTAGATGTTTTTTTTTTCGTTTAGAAGAGGGGTTGGAACGTGGGTGAATTCTATGGATGGAATTGTTGCAACTTATGGAACTGGGTGGTAGTATCAGAAGAACTTCTTCTGCTTGTTAGATCCTTCTGTTTGCCGAGGGTGAGTTGCTGATGGTGTATTGTTAGGCAGTTTTCGGTACAAGTGGCGTCTGGACGAATCTCAGATAGTTTGATGGGCTAGGAAATGATTTTCATATACGAGGGTCCGCTTTCAAACGTTTATGGTTTATACAACAATACCGTTCTCCAACGAACCCAAAAAATCCACTCCATCAATCTCCAAATCAATCCCTTTTCTCATCTATCATGTCGTACGATTACCAAATCGTTCGTTGACTCATTTTTCCCGAAACAACCCCTCCTTTTGACGAGCTACGTCCGAGTCGACGCGCGGCAATCTTAAACCTCGCAGAAACGGAAGGCGTTCCCTTGGCGAACCGCGGCCCAACTTTGGCAAAAGCAAGGCGGGCGAGTATCGCGAATCCCGTCGGTCCTCCGCGGCCTTTTGGCCGCTTTTAGGGCTGCCGCGATGATGTTGCAAATTTAATCATCTGCATACTTGCCGATTACACGGAACGCCGATCACAGGGGTCACGCCGCGGGGGTTGCTTCGTCCGAACTCCGTTTACGTTTAGGCCGCATACTTTGTGCGTCTGTAGACATACCCTCTGCCTCCCTGCATCACCGCCGGAAGCGCAACACAGCCCTTCCGCAAACGCTTCCACGCTTGCTTTGTGCCAGCTCCCTCGAATCTGCGATATCTGTCCTCCTGGTCGAAACGTGCGTTTCTCGGATTTGATTGCGAGATTTTCAGTTCGAGTCATTGAAGCGCAGGGATCTTCTTTCGCTGTATGATGATTCAAATCGACGTCACGATTTGAATTTCAACGAAGATCGATGCGCGAATAGACGATAATTAGAATCGACGGTTTTACGCTGTTCGAAGATATTTTGGCTGTTAATAGAAGATGCAACTTTGCTTCTGACGTTGATGAAAAGAAAAAAGTCACAGAGAAATTAGTTTTCTCTTCAGGAATTATTTTAATATATCCTGAATGCGAGTAAAACATTGATGTCGCGTTAAAAAATGTAGTTAGGCTTCATTAGAAGAGAAGGATACGTCATAGTTATTGTGTAATGAATTAAGTAGGAATTTTGTCTTCAAAGATTCGCTTGTCCAACGTCGCAAAAGCCGTAATCACGTTGAAGATACAACTGTGGAGGATGGTTGGATGGTTGATTTAAATGACGAGATAACTCGATGTTAAAACCGTCTAGTGTATTCAAAAATAATTAATAAATAATTAATGAATACAGAGAATGTTCGCTTGGTACTAACTGATTCGCTAAAGACTGTGTATAAATCTGGTAAAAACTGGTCATCTTACGATCGCATTCGGTAAATTTCCATTTTTGCCCGGAGTTTACAATCATAATATATAGGATGGGTGGTAACTGGTGGTACAAGCGAAAAGGGGGTGATTCTACGCGAAAAAAGAAGTCGAAAATATACAATAAAAATTTTTCCTTTGAGGCTTTGTTTTCTAGAAAATCGACTTTGAATTTTCGCTCGGTACGCGTGCAATACGTTATAACGGATCTCGCTGTAAATCGTTGTCTCGATGGAAAAATTAAAAAAAAGAATTTTTATTCTATATTTTCGACTTCTTTTTTCGTAGAATCACCCCCTTTCAGCTTGTACCACCAGTTACCAACGACCCTGTATACAATCACAATAATAATAATATTACAACAACGTGGCTCGAATTGTCCTCTAGCTCATGTGCCGCTACACAACAGATAGAATCAATTGGGTATTCAAACGAAATTACATGGTGGAGTTGCAACGATCAGCAGCAGGTTAATTCGAAAGGTAAATAAAAACGTCGCGGAGCGACAGGTTTGCAGATACAATATTATTCCGCATTAGCGGAGGGATCGCAGGAAAGAACAGGGGGTGGATAGGAAAGAAAAGCAGGGGCGGTCGGTGTCGCGACAAGGAACATCGGGACACGGGAGCAACAAGTGGTAGATGCGAAACGGAGATCGACGGATGTCAAGTCGTGGGGAAATAAAAAAGTCACCCTTGTGCCTGACTGGGGGTGGCGTGGCTAATAAAGGCTTGCGACAACAAGCGACAAGAGGGGTTGCCGTGCCTGGAAGGAGAGAAGAATCGAGGGTAAAAGGGAAAGAACCAAGAGGCTTAAACGCTTCTCAACGACACAATGGAATTTTATCGGGACCCTTTCACCATTTTTTTCTCCCTTTTCCTCTACCTCACTTCCAATGATTTAGATATTCGCAGTGTGCACTTGATCTTATTCGTTGGAGGATTTTTTCCTAAAGTATCGAATTTTTCCGCTTCTACGATATGTTTATACGAAGATGTTCGTGATACAGCACTTTTGTGAATTATAACTTTCGATATTTTTAATCTTTCGCTTGTAATTTTTATTCGATAATTTTCCTTCCTGTTATATAATCGATCACGAAATAGGTGTACGTAAGATATCGATATATTATCGCCAATCAGGTTGTAATTTCTAACATTTTCCAATTCGTTGCTTCATCTTCAAATCAATATTCCATTTCGTCAGATCAGTGCATCGTTCAATCTACTTGCAGATGCAATCTACTTCAGCCTTTCGTTTCTCTCTCGTTCGATCAACATTCCACTCTACACGTACCGAATAACTTCTCAAAATTCTGTTTCTCCAACTTCCGTCTTCAACAATGGTATTAACAAAATCAGACAGGGGTGGGTAAAAAAAAAAAAAGGAGAGAAAGTAAAGAAGCCGCCCTGTCGAGCAGTAGCCGGTATTTAATTAATTTCAGATCGCGGCTTTGATCGAAATATCGTGGGCTCACCCTGACGGAAAACAAATCCACGCTCGCGCGCAATTCCCGGCTGCTTAGCATTACGTAAAAACCAATTACGCGGGAATGCCTCTGTTGATTGGCAACAGAGATGGCCCGCGGGGTTCGCGACGCCGTAATCGAGATCGAAAATGCCTCGGGTCTGTTGTTCCAGCGAAAATGTAGCCGATGTCAAAAGTGGCTGGACAAGAGGGTTGCGTGTACACGGGGACGAAAAGGGAGTGCAAAAAGGGGATGGAGGAACGGAGACGACGAGCTGGAGGGGGTGGATGGCACGTGTCACTTTGAAGAACGCTGTCCATGGGGAGAGACGAGATCTCGCATACTGGAGCAACAATTTTCCAGCGAATCTCGTTAAGTTTTCATTTGCCAAATGCAGATGCCAGATCCCCGGATCACCGAGTGACTTCTGACCGTTCAACCGATTGCCATTCGCTCGTGGCAATTTACTAGCTCTTTTTTTTCGTGTTTTCTTCTTTCTTTTTTCAACGGTGATCCGTCGGTTGGTTGGTTGGCGATGTCGAACAGTTCGGATTTAGAGATTTGGGATTGCGCGAGCATCGAACGTGTCAGGCAAATTTCAGTGTATTTCTGCCGTACGAAGCGAAGTCTGATTTGCATCGTTAAACCATAAGTACGACGAATGTAACGTTACTTGCACGATTCTTCCATTTCTTTAACTTAAATGAGACTCTGTTATATTATAGTAGAGTTCCATTTATAACAGCTACAGAAGTGGATTAGGTTGAAACAGAATTTAGATACTCGTTATAAGTATAGACCACAATTACGTCTATGAACTGGGTCTATAATCTGCGTCGTTATACGTAAATTTGACCAAAGAACGACTAACTTTCTCTAGCAAATTATTTCTCCATGCGACAGAACCTTTTATCGCACCCTCTGCGTTTATTTCGTATCTTAATCCTGAGTTTCTCTATCGATAATAAACTACTAAATTAAAATCAAATAACGTAACGTTTCTATGACTATTATCGCTGAAGCAGGTTCATCGCCGGTGTTCACAGAACGCATTCCATCTTCTTCCATACCAAACAACACGACAAAACAAACACGAAATTCGCTTGCGCACGCTATAATCGTTCTACTAATTAACACATCGCAGTACCGTTTCCCGTTGAGCGCGATTTTTCGGATAATCCGCGCTCCCTCGACGAGGAATTTCACGTCCCCGCGGTCGGGGCATCCACGCGAACGAATTCATCGCCGTGGATCGTTAAAAACCCGTAACGTCCCGTAATTTAAATAACCGAGCCGGATGCCAGCCAGCCTCTGCCGTCCATTACGATCGGAATTCAACGAATCCCGCGGCCCTGGTGCGGCGCGGCGACGGAGCTCGGTCGTCGCGCGGAAATTACATCAATCGGCACGAAATTTCACAAGATTGGTCCAACACCTCTTCCTCCTCTTCGTCCCTCTGCTTCGAATTTGCCTTGGCGCTCCGCTCGAGACGATGCTTCGACGCTTACTCCTCGTGTAATCCCCGCCAAGGCCGGGCGTAACGTAATTCATATTGTCGTTATACGTGATTCCCGGGTTGATTACCAATAACGCCGAAATGGATACACACGAACCGCAGGGTCTTTCACGGCAATAAAAAAAACGAGGTTGAAGAGTGAGCCAGGTGTGTGATCCTTTCCATCGGTGTTTTGCGAGCTTCCGCTTACTTTGACGCGGTTATTTTTATTTATGAAGAGGATTTTAAGTTACTTTACGAAGTTCGTGTTTTTAAAGTTTCAAAAGTTAAGTTTAAGACGTTAAGACGCTAATGTAATTTGCAACGAAGCAGTTTTCGAAAAAGCTTGTTAAATTTCTGCGAAAGCTTAAATTCGCCCTTGGGTACGTTGAATTATTAGGGATGGAAATGGACCAAAATTAATCTGCGATGTTCACGTGTGCGCTACGGCAAGATACTTTTATTTTTCGATGCTCGACGATACCGAAGAAAAAGATTCTTAACGTATATCCGAAGTCGGACCAAATTGGTCTGTAGGATTATAAGCGTTAAGACAAAGATAATGAGAATCACTGAATGAAAACCGCAAACCACGGACCAATATAATGAGATTTAAATTACTGCGGGACGGTGACATAGTATCCTTTTTACCAATCGCCTCCACGAGCGCCGTCCCTTGACCGGTAACCAATTAGGGATGGAAATTTGATTCGAAGCCTCAGCCCCGAAATAATCGATTGTTGTTCGCCCAGAGGTCCTTCGAGATTCGTTAATCCATGCCGCGATCCCGCCAAATCACGAGTCTTGCGGCGAATATGATTATATGCGAGCATCTGTTTACTAATCACGATAGGGTTTTATTTCGTGTCTGGCTTGAGTAGGTAAAGTAAAAGAATAGCTTTCAAATAATTTTCAATCGATTATTGCGAAGCAACGTATGGAGTAAATTCAAACGGTCAGATTCGGGTCCTACAGGGCAAAGTATTAAACATCTATTCGAGCATTGCTGATTCTCACTCGGATGAAGTAGACCGTAATCCTTCACCGCTCTTCCTACCCCTCCTTCATCCTTGGAAATCGATTTCTGATATCGAAATGGTTTCAATCGAGGTCAGCAAATATTGTAAAAGCATTTCGTTGACAATATTTACTGTCCGCCATGAAAAGAATAAGACAGGAACGCGATAAGCCATATATCGAATCATCGGTTACGTCATTATATTCCCCAAATTTCTATCCTACTCACCTTAATTATCATAAAATATACAAAACCCTTTTAATCCGATTAAAGCAGAACATCCTTATCTACGTTTAAAACCCAATGTATATCAACTAATGTCATCAAAATGAGTGGCCTGGCACCGCATCAAGGGACAATTTGTCAGGTAGCTGATCATCATCCGAGCGTCGAAACGAAATGAAACCAAAAGGGAACGAATGAAAGCGGCAATGACACGGTGTAGCAGCTGCTCGCACACGCGGCTCTTCGTCCGACAGGTAACGCGGCTTTTTTCCGGCCGGCGCTTTTTGTCAATCAATTAAAGAGCATTCGCCGTAATTTAGAACGCATTAAGACAGGACTCGACGATCCCTTTGGCATTCCACGCATCGTTTTCGTCGTCGACCTTCGACGCGCGTCGCGTCAGTCAAAGACG
Source organism: Bombus bifarius (assembly GCF_011952205.1). Lineage (NCBI taxonomy): Eukaryota > Metazoa > Arthropoda > Insecta > Hymenoptera > Apidae > Bombus > Bombus bifarius. The sequence continues at coordinate 5,754 of NW_022884897.1, read as the reverse complement.
AATTGAAATGCGTGATGTCGCTATCTTAGAAGGGTTGTGTCGCGCTGCTTTTTATATCTCGAGGCGTATTTCGATGCACTCAGGTGTCCGGCGTCAGATCCAAAGACGTATCCTCTAAAAATATCCGAAAACGTGGAAGTTTCGTTAAAGGCAAAGATATAAATATTAAAATGAAACGAATGAAAAAGCAGTTTTAATTGAAAAATCAGATAAGAAGACGCTAACTTTTAACATGGAAGTAATTCACGATGTACGGAATTTTAAAACTATTTCTTTGTAAAGATATAGTATCCTTCAATTATATTCTACATTGTATGCTCGATATACAGGGTGGTTGGTAACTGGTGGTACAAGCGGAAAGGGGGTGATTCTACGCGAAAAAAAGAAGTCGAAAATATAGAATAAAAATTTTTCGTTTGAGGCTTTGTTTTCGAGAAAATCGACTTTGAATTTTCGCTCGGTACGCGTGCGGTACTGTAGATCGTTGTCTCGATGGAAGAATTAAAAAAAAAAATAAAAAGAAAGTTTTATTCTATATTTTCGACTTCTTTTTTCGCGTAGAATTAACCCCTTTCCGCTTGTACCACCAGTAACCAATCACCCCGTAGATCGATCTAATATAATATGCATGGATTTGTCAATAAGGAAGGACTGAAAGGAAACAACTGCAACCATGTTTCTCATCGTTTGACCTGCATTTCTTCCATAACGACGTGCCGTCAATAGACGCGGCTGGAACAACACCGATGGCGTGACACACCGATCGAACATCGGCGTAATCGTAAACGTGGATTAATAATTACTGGAGCAGTAAATGACAGAACATCGAACGTTCGCCTCGTCATTACTCGGAACGAGCTAGGTCGAGATATCGAACATCTATCCAGCCATTAACGTCATCCTCGCAAGGGTGGGACAGCCTGGAATATTCCACCTACATTTCTACCCGACTTTCATCCGACCCTCGATTCGAAATCGATTCGCGGCTACGAAACGCGCAACGAAACGAAATACCCGACGCGATTTCCATTCCATCCTATGCCCACCGCCGATCGGCAAATATTAAAGCGAAGCTTCGAATGTTTAACCCCGATCTGGTCAATAATACCTCTTGCTGTCTTTTTTCCCCTCTTTTATTCAATTTTTTGTGCAATCCTTCGATTCGATGTTTGTTCTCTATTCTGGAGACAGGATAGAGTCCCACGAGTGTTCAATCGTTTCTCGCGTATACATAAGATTCTGAACAAAATCTAAACAAATTCCAACAAATTGTTTAAATTCTTCTAGAATCTAAATTTTTTACTGTATTATCTACACAATTTCCGAATCGTACCAGTATCGTTTAGATTTCGAATTGAATCTAAGGGAACCATGTTCTATCAGAGCACTAGCTGACAGAAGACGTACGTATCTTGAAATTAAATCGGTAGCCATTAACTACCAAAGTTGGATGACTAACTAGCAAAACGAAGAATCATGCAACGAACGATATCTCCGGCGGTGCTTCTCCACTCCCCGTTATAGAATCTCATTGGAAGATCGAATTTTTCGGTTCCTTCTATCAGCACCCCTCATAATTCTCGGCGTTCTCATAGATTCCCAATAACAATTCATCGAAGAAGACAGAACTTCCACTGCTCGTGGCGTATCGCATTCATCTAAATTGAGTCACGATACGGATACGCGTCCTAAGACAAGAAGAAGGAAGAAAAGTCAAGGAGAGAAGGAGGCGGTAGGAACGAAGGAAGGTCGGATCGATCATTATCGAAATCAATATGTGCCCTTCGATCCTTTCACGGCTGATCGAGTCTCGTAGATAACGGGGACGGGGCAGCGGAGATTTTAGCGGAGCTTTAAAATTTCGGGGTCACGGCCAAGATGCGATCTGCCGACGTGGCTTTTCTCTTTCACGAGAGGCGTCGATTCGAAAGAGGAAAAGATTCGATCAGGAAAACGCCTCCCCGTCCCTTTCGCGGTGAACTCGATAATCCGATAACGCGTTCGGATTAAACGTACCTCATACCGTCATAACCTTTTGTAATTCCGATCACATTCGACATTTTATTCCGACCGGTTCGTACTTGTCGTGTTATTTTCGAAAGCAGTTTGTAATTTCGTACACAAAAACCTACATTTACATTCGCGTATTTCTTCAACGAAATCTTTCACGATAGAAATACAACACTGTGAGGTTTATCGGAGGGAAATTTTAGCTAAAGTCGGATTAGTCGAATTCCAAGTTGAATCGAATTCGAAAGTGCAGTGTAAATTAGCAAAATGGCCAGTGATTTATGAACGACGATGTACTTGTGAAATACCGTGGACATCACTCAGCATCAATCTTTCAAAATCCATCTCGTCGAAACGCGCTTCTTACGCGTTCCCATTTCGTCCGCGACGTCGTTTCGTCGTTTCACATGCGAAGACAGCATTAGGCAACGTTAAAGTGCACCGAAACGGACAGAAGCCAACGGGACTGATCTCCCACGGTGGCTGATGTCAGAAGACGTGCGCGACAAAGTACATGTCACGCCACTCCCGCTTCGTTTAAGTTAATTGTTGGCCCTTCTTTCCTCCATCCCGGCTGCAGCTTGGCCCGGCCGATTTCATCACTCTCTGCCGATTCGTTTCTCCTGCCTGCCGCTCTGTCCTCCTTTTTCGATATACAGCCTCGTCATTCTGCTTGAATAAAAACTTGGCGATTACGCGCTGGTCATCCACCGAGAACCACTGCCCTTCTTATGGCTTCTTGCGGGCTTGAAGTCGTGATCGATGGTTTTTGGGTGGATAATGGCTGTTCTGTTTGGAATAATATTTAAAGCATACGGAGGATAGCGTGGATTTTGTAATGGTCATAGGCGGATTGTGAACTGTTTACGATCATAAAGTTGCCGTTTTCGTTTCTTTTAGCCTTTTCAGTTTGATATCGAATAGCGTTGCAGATGATCTGATTATTAGGTAGTCGATATCGAATATCTAAATCTTAGAATTACGCAGAACGCATGAATGCAAAGTAATTTAGCATTCCACTATACATTAATCCTATTCGATTTCACAATACAACTTTGCATTAATCCTTCATTACATTCGTCTGTCAGCCTCGAACTTCGACATACCGTAGTAGAAACATTCTTCCAAAATTGTGGAAACCCATCCTGTGAAATCGACTGTAAAGAACATCGTTCGACTTATTTCTTTCTTTTAAAAATCGCCGTTTCGAAAGAACCGTGCCCGGTTGAGTGGCACTGAAAGCACGATGTTCGACGCAAAAACAGCAAACGATGACGGAGAGAAGTTCTCGAAGAGCTCTCGAAAAATAATTATCCGCTTAGAAAGGTCGATGATGAATCTTTGTCGTTGCACCGCATCCAACTCGTGTCTCTCGCTTCAAAAGTCTTTACCTGCGTTTCGAATCACGGACAATTTAGCAACTCGTAGTAGGTGAATGTGCCTGGGAATATAAAAACAGGGATGCGTTTTGGCGTGCGATCTGTGCCTTAGGATAAAGGCATTTTATCTTTGGTACAGAGCTGCATTATTCGATTCTTCATTCCCTTTATCTTTATTTACAAGTATGAAAGAACCAGGACCACATTTTTCTCTTATATTCCATCTAATTTGATCTAATTCAATCTACAATTAATCTCTACGTAAAGACCAGCGAACCTTCATTACCACTATATTCCAAACTAAATCCTATCTAAACAGTTACACGTATTCAAGCCACCGAAACTCCTTCTGGACTCTTTCACAATCGCAGATAGTCGGTGGAGCCGAAAGGAATCTCACATGGCGTGGACAATAGATCCCTCGAATGGTCGTAATCTTCTTTTCGAACTGTCATTCCCGAGCACGATGGTGTCGTGGTGGCGCAACAAAGCAGTCGACTTCCCGGCCAGGGAATCTCCGAGACGGGGCTAATCCTGTTACGCTTTTGCGGATCGTTGACGTGCACGTGATGTCACCAACCTGAGGCTCACAATGCCGCGGTGACTCGACTCGAATCGGCTTTCGTGCGCCCCCGAACCTTCTATGGAGGGTCGACCCGGAAACTGTCACGGGATGTCACCTGTCCAGGTATACTGGAGGGCACTTGTGCGCGGCCACACCGCCGGAACGATTTCAGCGCGTGTCACAGCGACAAGTGTCCCTTTTTCCAGCGACAATCGACCCGACACGGGTTGAGAAACGAGGGTGGTCCGATTTCATAAGTAGCTGGCCACGCGCAGGATCGTCCAGGGAGACAAGGGTGGCTCGTTCGTTCGTTCAATTCACGCGATTCGTAGGGCGTAGGGAAATTTCGTTATTTTGTTGTTACTTGAAGAGCGTTAAAAGCGCCGCGTTGTAGAACATAGGAAGCGTCGTGGAGGTTTGATATTTTGCGATCTGATTTGCAATCGCAGCTAGCTGATATCATTTGATCGTTGGCAAAGTCGGTTGCAACGTTGCTGGATAAAATGCCCGTTCCACGTGGTTCGTTTCTAGAAGACTACAGCGGCAACAAAAGTGTTGACCCATGATCCGTCATTGTCTCTGTCAAACAAGCATCGGTCTCGTGCAATGGTACAGCATTGCGTACTTTCTCTCGCTGATACTCGTTAGCTAACGCGTGTAACTCCGCGTAGGTCGTCCATACTCGTCCCCTGACACCAGAAGTGACCGTGGATTTCATTAACCGCGAGCGTTTCGCGAAAGATTAATGTTTCCACGGACCGCCGCCCACGCGGCTCCGTTGCATCACCGGCCACTCTCTAATGTCCCTGCGTTTGTTTCTGTTCCAGGTAAGCGAGATCGCGATACTCGACGTCTTCCTGCGACCAGACGAAATATGAAATTTCATAATTCGATCCCTTAGCAACGTTCGACTCGTAAGAGACGCTGCGAGCGACGAATTAACAACGTTGAGGGATAGTTACGAACACTTTGCACCTAAAAGGTTCGTTCCGAATATTATGAAGCAGAGGGCGAAGAAGTTATTTGGAAAATTGACGCGGGGGAATTGTGGTTTCACTATATTGACTTTAAATAATTATGCAGAGATCGTTTTAGGTAAGTGAGGTTTCCGAAATCCATAGAGGGTTAGAGTGTGCTGAACTAATCTTTTGCTGCGTAATTAGTATCGCGATCTTACTGTCGCATCGTTAAAGGATGCACGATAGTACACCATTTGTCCGTACTATGTCTAAAAACATGAAAAAGATCACATTGAAAAGTCGGTAAAAGTAATAATCGCCGATCCAGACGCGTTACGTAACTCGTTCGAGAGGTATCGGGTTGGTCGATCGGCGAATGCCAGCGCGGACGCGAAGGCGTGACCGATCACGTCCGTCCTTGGCATGCTCGTAATTTATGCGGGATTTGTCATTACGTGGCCGAGGAGGAAGATCGGCCGCAGTGAAAGAGTCACGCCTATCCTCGAAAATGGAAGATCGGTTAATTAGCGGCCGGTTGGCTAATGCATCCTTTTGTCTCTGGTCCTCGGCGTTATCTGATCCTACAAGCAGGCCCTTGCCGCGTCGCTGGCCACCTCCGTTGGCAGATAACCGGCCTCGATACCCGTCCACCGATGGAAAAGCCCTTTCGAAAGCGTTCTCCATGGAGCGCGACGATCGCGCCGACCGAACCGCCCTCCCGGTCGCGAGATCCACTCGCGATACGTCACGAAACCACCGTGTCGAATCTTCCATGGGCTACGATTAGCCATTTCGGTGAGAGTGGTTTTCGTTTCGGTTCAAAAGAGAACATTCGACGAAC